>NC_140175.1:99258310-99355810 GCF_963971535.1 Notolepis coatsorum
CTTTATGGCATGACGCAACTTCTACATGTTGCCAAAGCAAATGATTAATAACATAAACATGATTACAAAACAGATATTAATGTCAAATACATACAAAAATTATCATCATAAAATAGAACGTAAAATATTACGGCATAAACATGTCAGGTGATTGTCACTCACTGTCCCTCAGTCTATGGCAGGCAGCAACATAGGCTGCTGCTAGCTCACAGCTTGTTGAGTCCTCCCTAGTAGGACTGGTAGTTTTCCTGTACCTGGTAGTGCAAGAAACCTTTGTTTTAGTTCAAATTTTTTCAAATGCATTTCTCTAATATATTTATATTTTTCACATTTGGTGAGGAAGTGCAACTCAGTTTCAGGCTCACTGAGGATGCAATGACAGCACAGCCTTTGCTCTGCAGGAAGCCAGGTTTTCCTGTGCCTTTCCTTTTCAACAGCGAGGCTGTGCTCACTCAGTCTGTATTTTGTGAAGGTTCTTTTTAGTTGTTGATCAGTCACTGTGAGGGACCAAACAGCTTAGACATGAGGAGTCATAGGTAGAGTGCTCAAAGGAAGGTTTATTTTCCCCCAAAATGTAAATACAGGGGACAAAAACCACAAAAGTGCACCAATAACAAATAAGCAAAAATGCTGTTCTTGGGCCCAGCAGAACTCGGGTCAACTTAAACAGAACAAACTAAAAATACCTAACACAACTGAACCAAACAAAACTGACCTCCAGACTAAGACAAGAGGGAGGTATTTATACTGGTTGACTAAACCAATACAGACACATGGGGAAAGTCAAATAATCAATAATAAATTACATTAACCTTAATCATCTATAATTTATAATGAAGTTAGTTTGAAGAACACTATGTATTTATGTAGGAGACAATATCTGAGTCAAGCTAAAACATACATAAATCATAGTAGAACATCATTGTCTAATTAAATCCCCCCCCCTCCTCTTCTCATGGAGTTGGTATCTCCCGGCAAGCCTCTCCTGGTATTTAAATCCAGCCTCTTCCAATTACTGGTCATTTGCCAGTTGCCACCAGGAAGAGCAGAGCACCGCCCGGGACACCAAACATGTAAGACAAAGAAACAGCATGAGCAAACAATTATGATAAACAATGTAAACTAAGTGTGCACTAACTTAGGACCTTGTAATATATCATAATGCAAATAAAGATGGAAGTATGGTATATGAAACAATAATAATGTGTGGTGTCATTATTTGATTTGTGTATGAGTATTATGGATGTTAAACAATGCATAAGGACAAAATGAAAAGAAGGGGAGTGTAGTGAGGGGGTGTAGTGGTTACCGACATTAGTGCTGATGTGCGGCAAATGGTGTGGCCGTCACACACTCCCCCCCTTCAGGAATCTCGCTGGGACAGCGGGAGAGGTAATCGGCAGTTGCATTGTCCCGGCCCGGGATGTGATGAATGGTGAACCGGAATGGCTGCATGGACAGGTACCAGCGCGTTATCCTCCCATTGGTGTCCTTCATCCTCTCCAGCCATTTCAGTGCCTTGTGGTCAGTTTCCACGGTGAACTCCCTTCCCAGGAGGTAGTACTTAAGGGAATCGAGGGCCCACTTCACCGCCAGGCACTCCTTCTCTATAGTGGAATAGCGGACCTCCCTAGGGAACAGCTTGCGGCTGATGAAGGCCACAGGATGGCGGTCCTCTGGCAGCCCTTGCAGGAGAACAGCACCAAGCCCACGATCTGAAGCATCAGTTTGCAAGATAAAATGTTCATCAAAATCAGGGCTATACAGTACTGGGTTCTTACTCAGAGCCTGCTGCATGTCCTGGAAAGCCGCTTCCGCCTCAGTTGTCCACTGGAGCTGGTTTGGGCCTTTCAGGCTAGTCATATCCGTTAGGATGGCAGCCCTAGCAGAGTAGTTAGGAATGAACCGGTGGTACCAACCTGACATTCCCATGAAGGACTTGAGCTGCTTTCTTGTTTGAGGCAGTGGACAGGACTCTAGGGCATGGACCTTCTGGACCTGGGGCTTTATCACACCATTTCCAATGACATAGCCAAGGTACTCGGTCTCTGTTTTGGCAAAAGCACACTTTGAGGGGTTGATGATCAGACCTGCAGATTGCAGACGCTCAAAGACCACTCCCAGGTGTTCCAGGTGAGATTCCCAGGTGGAGCTGTGAATGACAATGTCATCGAGATAGGCAGATGAAAAATCAGACAACCCGGACAGTACCTGATCCATGAGCCTCTGGAATGTAGCCGGGGCTCCATGTAATCCAAACGGCAGTACATTGAACTGGTAGAGACCCCACGGTGTCCGAAAGGCAGTCAGCTCCCGTGATCCCTGGGTCAGAGGGACTTGCCAATAGCCCTTGCACAGGTCGATGGTTGTCAAGTACTTTGCCTTACCCAAGCGCTCAATAAGATCATCAATGCGAGGGGTTGGATAAGAATCAAACTTAGAAATTGAATTCAAGTATCGGAAGTCAATACAGAACCTTATTGCGCCATCCTTCTTCGGTACCAGGACGATCGGATTGCACCACTCGCTCTTTGAGGCCTCAATGATTCCCAGGGACAACATCAGGTCCACTTCCTTCTTCAGGGAGATCAGGAGTCTCTCTGGTATCCTGTAACTCATACGCCTCACAGGTGCATTCTCATTCAACACAATGTCATGGTGTACCAAATCAGTGAGGCCAGGATTCTCCTGAAACATTTCGGGATCACAAAGGGCTCTCACCTGCGATTGTCGATCCTCTGGAAGATGGCTCAAGTCAGGGAGGGAGGAGGTTGGTACAGGCAGATACTGTTCATTGACATCCTCTTCATCCTCCACCCTCCTGATCAGCAACACCTCTTTCACCGATCTTGGCATCCATTCCTTGAGGAGGTTTACATGTAAAACTCTAGCAGAGCGTCTCTTCCCAGGGGTAGCAACCTCGTAAGTGGTAGGTCCCAACCTCCTCTTCACTTTAAAGGGTCCTTGCCACCTAGCCAACAACTTGCTCTCTTCAGTGGGAAGCATCACCAACACTTCTTGGCCAGGATCAAAACTCCTTCCCCGGGCTGACCGGTCATACCAGGCTTTCTGGTGCCGTTGTGCCTCCGACATGTGTTCCTGTGCCAGAGAACTCATCCTCTCCAACTTGTCTCTCATCTGGACAACATAGGAAACAACATTAATGGGCTCATCACTCCCTCTGTCTCCCTCCCATATCTCTTTAAGCAGGGTTAGAGGCCCCCTTACCTCATGACCATAGAGTAGTTCAAAGGGTGAGAAACCTGTGGAGGCCTGGGGAACTTCTCTATAGGCAAATAGGATGTAGGGAAGCCATTGGTCCCAGTCAGAGCCAGTGTCATCCACAAACTTACGAAGCATTTGCTTAAGGGTCTGATTGAATCTCTCGGTTAACCCATCCGTTTGTGGATGATAGGGTGTGGTTCGCAGGCTTCTGATACCCAGCAGTTGGTATACCTCCTTCAGCAATTTGGACATGAAGTTGGTTCCCTGGTCAGTGAGTATCTCTCTGGGGAACCCTACCCTAGAGAAAAACTGTACCAGGCAGAAAGCAACAGACTTGGCTTTGATCGATTTTAGAGGAAAGACTTCAGGGTATTTCGTGGCATAATCAGTGATCACAAGCATGAAACGATTCCCTGACTTGCTTCTCTCTACAGGGCCAACAATGTCCATTCCCAGACGATCAAACGGAGTACTAATAATAGGCAGAGGTTGGAGGGGAGCTCTGGGGGGGCCCTTGGGTGAGGTCTTTTGACATTGAGGGCAACTCCTACAGAACTGGGCAACATCTGCACGTAAGCCGGGCCAATGGAAACTGCGTTGAATCCGAGCAATTGTTTTATGTTTTCCCAGGTGGCCAGCCCAGGGAAAAGAGTGACCCAAGGAGAGTACAGTCTCTCTGGCTGCTCGAGGAACTACAAGCTGCTTAACTGGCCCAAGCTGCCGATATAGAACACCGTGCTGCATAACATAACTCCCTTCCATGGTATTGTCTGGCTTAGTCCCTGTCCTTTCCTGCTCGCTGGCCTTTTGGAAACAGGGAACCAGGCTTGGGTCTTCCTGCTGCATCTGAACCACATTGGTAGGGAGATTAAAACCCAAAGGCAGTTCAGGTGTTGGTTCAACATGTGGATCTACAACTGTGTGCGTAAACTTCTCCTGCCTTCTCTGCCTGCGTGTCTTGCGGGGCTTTCCTGGCTCTACTTCCAAGTCAGCACTGTAAAAAGGCAGGGTGCTTAGAGTCTGAAACGTCTCACCTGCCTGCTTGGCCTGTGCTCTTGTGACGGCAACATTACAAACTTGGCTTGGGTGTAGTAGGTCGAGGAGCACTGGCAAGTCATGGCCTAACACAACAGGAAAAGGTAGGTTATCAGCAACACCCACATTCAAAAGATATGTCTGCCCTTGTATCTTCATATAGAGATCCGCTGTGGGGTAAGGCTTCTCATCCCCATGTACACAACAGATAGGGACAGTCTCTTCTGTGCGCACCATACTGGGCGGTACAAACTGCCTGTGTACTAGGGTCTGGGTGCTACCAGTGTCAATAAGGCCCCTGAGCTCCTGGCCATCGATACCAACAAGGACCTCTCTCATTTGCTCAACTTTATATTCAGGCTCCAAACTACGCCTCGGCACAAAACATGTCTGGGTGAGCTTGACTGAACTCCTCGGGCATCTTGGTTTGGTATGGCCTTCCTGCCCACATAGATAACAAATTATCCTTTTTCCATATGTCGAAAGGGCCGTATTCATTGGCTGGTTCTCTTGTACAGGAGGCTTACCCACAGCTGCGATTGACTTGGTGTTGTGCTGGAAAGACCAAGGTATCCTGTTGTCCTTGCCTGTCTTCCAGGAATCTTGGCTCCATGGCTGGCCTTTCCCTCGGGCCGCCACAAACACATCAGCCAGTGCTGCAGCCTCGACCGCAGTTCTGGGGTCATGCTCCTTGACCCACACCTGAAGCTCAGGAGACAACATGTTCAGATATTGTTCAAGGATTATAAATTCACTAATCTCTTCGATACTCTTACCCTTAGGCTGGACCCACTTCCAATAAAGCTCTTTCAATCGCACATACAGCTCCTTGGGGGTCTCCTCCGGCTCAACTTCCAGTGAGCGGAATCTTTGCCTGTAGGTCTCAGGGTTTATATCATACTTCCTGAGGATAGCTGTCTTAACCAGTTCATACTCAAGAGACTCATCCACATCCATATGCACATAAGCACTTCTGGCCTTTCCAGTCAGTAGGGGAATAAGGCGGAAAGCCCAATCAGCCCTAAGCCACCGACATGCTACTGCAATACGTTCAAATGTTATAAGAAAATGCTCAACATCGTCAGACTCTGTCAATTTCTCCAACCTAGGTTCCTGTGTGAACCGAGACTGACCTGACCGGATGTCTTCTGAATGAGATGTCTGAGCAACATGGAAGGAGTCCAGTTCTGGGCCTCCACTCCCCAGGGTCACGGTTGGTTCGGGGCTTGGGGACGGTTGGGCCTGCACCTCCATTTGAAGAAGACCAAACTGGTGTTGCAGTGCGTTGAACCTCTGATCCTGCCGTGCCGCGTCCTGGTCCAGTCGAGCCTCTCGTGCTTGCTGCTGCTCCATGTGGGCTCGAATGATACCAGCCAGGTCTGCGATTGTTGGCTCCTTGCCCTCAGTACCTGGGGCCTCTCCAGTAGCTCCATCCGACTCAGCTCCAGTGGGCTGATATGCCTTTCCTCCACGTATCATGGAAAAAAATAAAGAAAAATAAAGAAAATAGGGAAAAAAAAAATCATCTACCTATGCCCTTTACTGGTTGATCCCACCGCTGTCACCATATGTGAGGGACCAAACAGCTTAGACATGAGGAGTCATAGGTAGAGTGCTCAAAGGAAGGTTTATTTTCCCCCAAAATGTAAATACAGGGGACAAAAACCACAAAAGTGCACCAATAACAAATAAGCAAAAATGCTGTTCTTGGGCCCAGCAGAACTCGGGTCAACTTAAACAGAACAAACTAAAAATACCTAACACAACTGAACCAAACAAAACTGACCTCCAGACTAAGACAAGAGGGAGGTATTTATACTGGTTGACTAAACCAATACAGACACATGGGGAAAGTCAAATAATCAATAATAAATTACATTAACCTTAATCATCTATAATTTATAATGAAGTTAGTTTGAAGAACACTATGTATTTATGTAGGAGACAATATCTGAGTCAAGCTAAAACATACATAAATCATAGTAGAACATCATTGTCTAATTAAATCCCCCCCCCTCCTCTTCTCATGGAGTTGGTATCTCCCGGCAAGCCTCTCCTGGTATTTAAATCCAGCCTCTTCCAATTACTGGTCATTTGCCAGTTGCCACCAGGAAGAGCAGAGCACCGCCCGGGACACCAAACATGTAAGACAAAGAAACAGCATGAGCAAACAATTATGATAAACAATGTAAACTAAGTGTGCACTAACTTAGGACCTTGTAATATATCATAATGCAAATAAAGATGGAAGTATGGTATATGAAACAATAATAATGTGTGGTGTCATTATTTGATTTGTGTATGAGTATTATGGATGTTAAACAATGCATAAGGACAAAATGAAAAGAAGGGGAGTGTAGTGAGGGGGTGTAGTGGTTACCGACATTAGTGCTGATGTGCGGCAAATGGTGTGGCCGTCACCATGCTCAAATAATCTGCTATGGTGTACTGTCGATTTAGAGCCAGATAGCACTGCATTTTGCTCTGTGCTTTTGTTTGTGTTTTCCAATAGGTGATGTAGTTTTATTTTAGCTGTGTAGTAATTTGATTTATTCTGATTGGTGATGTGTTCTGTTCCTGAGGTGTGTTAAGAGAGCAGGTTTATGGACTCAGCCTCAGGACCAGCTGGGTAAGGGGGTTCCTGATGCTCCTCAGCTCTTGGCACTGCAGGGCTTGATAATGGTACGAGAGGGGGTCACTTTGTTTTAGGTGTGTCCAAAAGTTAATTGCTCTTTTTTGTATTTTTAGTATTAGTGGGTAACGACCTAATTCTGCCCTGCATGCATTGTTTGTAGTTTTCCTCTGGACATGTAGGAGAATCTTACAGAACTCTGCATGCAGGGTCTCAATGGGGTGTTTGTTCCATTGAGTAAAGTCTTGTTTTGTAAGTGGACCCCACACCTCACTGCCATAGAGTGCAATTGGTTCAATAACACATTCAATTAATTTTAACCTCTCTTTGTCTCTTTCTATCTCTCTCTGTCTCTTTCTATCTCTCTCTGTCTCTTTCTATCTCTCTCTGTCTCTTTCTATCTCTCTCTCTTTCTATCTCTCTCTGTCTATTTCTCTCTCTCTCTGTCTATTTCTATCGCTCTGTCTCTTTCTATCGCTCTCTGTCTCTTTCTATCTCTCTCTGTCTCTTTCTATCTCTCTCTGTCTATTTCTATCTCTCTCTGTCTATTTCTATCGCTCTCTGTCTCTTTCTATCGCTCTCTGTCTCTTTCTATCTCTCTCTCTCTCTCTTTCTATCTCTCTCTGTTTCTGTCTCTCCCTCTCTTCCTCTCTCAGTGACATCTCAGTCCAGGCCCCTCCTTCCTCCTCTCCCTTTACTTCTCCATTCCTTTACCCCGGTGTCAACGGGCCTCAGGTGTCCTCCCCCCCATTACGGGAGCCTGTCTCTCTCTGCTGCCTCCACTCCTCCCCTCCTATTGATCCCCGGACAAAAGATACCTGCTGATCAGCAACGCTGTGATGCCAACAACACCCCCTGTTATCATCTCTCCTCTTCTTCTTCTCTCTCTCTCTCTCTCTCTCTCTCTCTCTCTCTCTCTCTCTCTCTCTCTCTCTCTCTCTCTCTCTCTCTCTCTCTCTCTCTCTCTCTCTCTCTCGCCCACATCTCACTACTGGAACCTCTGTCTCTCTCTCTCTCTCTCTCTCTCTCTCTCTCTCTCTCTCTCTCTCTCTCTCTCTCCCCTTCGTCCTCTGTCGTGCTTATCTGAGCTTGGCAGGTACTTCCACATTACAGCATAAAATCGTTATGCCCCTCTATCGAATCTAATCAAACACACTCCAGTATAAATAGCTTATGTACAGAGACTCTCTCTCCTTCGCGCGTGTGCACGCACACACAGGACACACACAGACGGGCCCAGACACACAGGTAAATGCACAGATAGATGAGCCTACATATACACACAAACAAGTACACACACACACACACACACACACACACACACACACACACACACACACACACACACACACACACACACACACACACACACACACACACACACACACACACACACACACACACACTAGATATGGGCACTATCACACACTAGGGATGCAAACCCATCAGAAGCTGACCACCCCCCCCCCCCTCCCCTGTTGGTCTCTCTCTCTCTCTCTCTCTCTCTCTCTCTCTCTCTCTCTCTCTCTCTCTCTCTCTCTCTCTCTCTCTCTCTCTCTCTCTCTCTCTCTCTCTCTCTCTCTCTCAGCAGTTCAATTTGGATCGTTGGCTATACAAACGTTTGTATTATGTTTGTATTGCATTTAAAATCAGTCACTATTTTCACCAGTTAAGGAGCAGATTTTCTTTTAAGGCCAATATTGATCACAAATCCAACCAATATTCCATCAACAAAAACAACAATGAAACATGTATAGTCCCAACAGTCTATCTCCCTACAAGGGAACAACATGATACTGTATCACAGGTAAGGATTTACAGACTGACAACTGTCTATCTGCCTCCAAAATTCGGCCCATTTTAACTCTGGCTGATGCTGAAACCCTAATTCATGAATTTGTCTCATCACGTCTTGTGAGGATTCGCCTGTTCCCTGAGCTTTTCCCTGTCTACTCTCTTCACCAGCCCCCACCCTTGTGAGAACTTTTGCCTGCCTCCTACTCTTCACCAGCCCCCACCCTTGGACATTCTGTTCCTCTACCCTCACGCACCTGTTGGGAATTTGCAATCTGCTGGAGAGTACTTAGGTTTCAGACTCCCCTCCAGTCCTTGTCGGGTCGTTCTGTGTTCTGGACTCTGTATCTGTGTCTGTGTTCATGGAGTTCTGTACGTTACCATTCTGTACGTCACCATCACCTGCCGCGTCTCCGGCGTGAGACGACGGCCCAGCCATCACCACCTGTCGCCGTTTGCCTGGAGTCGGACACCGTCTTCGCTCTCTAATTCTCTACGGGAGGTTTTCCAGTGTTCCCACTCCAGACGTCAAGGCGGCACGCCATCGCTCCCGATTCCACGGGAGGAAGGCGTCTCTTCGTGATCCTCGTTCCTGGGGTGAGGCTCGTCGTCGCTCCCTAGTATTCCACGGGAGGACGGCGTGTTCCCATCCCGGTCCCCTGGGACCCCCTTTGTTCTGCGCTGCCCGTCTGCAGCATCCGAAGAGGAGGAGGAGGATCTCCGTGCCAGGCCCCCGCTGTCGGGCCCCTGTTCCCGTGCCAGGCCTCCGCCGTCGGGCCCCCTGTCCCCGTGCCAGGCCTCCACCGTCGGGCCCCTGTCCCCGTGCCAGGCCTCCGCCGTCGGGCCCCTGTTCCCGTGCCAGGCCTCCGCCGTCGGAACCCTGTCCTCATCCCTGTAAGCAGCTCTGGCCCTCGCCCTGTCCAAGGCCTTAACCCTGTTCTCTGTCCCTGTCTCCAGCCCGCCTCTCCGGGCCTCTGTCCCTGTTCCCCCTCTCCAGTGCCCCTGGTCCTGGCCCTGACACTTAGCCCTGGTCCTTAGCCCTGGCCCTTAGCCTTAGTCCCTTAGCCTGTTCGCCTCTTAAAGGCACAGTGCCGTATTTTCCATATTTCCTTGACTCTAGTGTTTTTGTGTTTTCCCTTAAAGGGACTGTGCCGCTTTTTGTTCTTTAATAAATATTTGCCCTGTTTTGGCTTACTCTCATACCTGTCTTGTGTTGTGCGATTGGGGTCGGTTACAAACCATAACACGTCTAGACTACTGTAACGCTCTTTTTTCAGGCCTGAGCCTGAATGAGCATCCCTGACACACACATTTACATTTACATTAAAATGTTGTCATTTAGCGGGCACTTTTATCCAAAGTGACTTACAAGTTTTGTACAACAAGACAGCAGGAAGGGTACAATTCTATCAGCTGAGTAACAATGTTCATTAAAGTGTTGAGTGCTACAGTGTAGGTTAGTTTATTAGGACAAGTGCATGACAGTAAGGTTAGTTAGGGGTAGATATTTATTTTTTGTTATTATTATTATAATTATAATTATTTTATTTCAGATAATGATTGAAGAAGTGCGTCGACAGTGAAAGATTGGACGGGTTTCGGCTGTCCTAAGTTTCTAAAGTTTCAAGTTAGTTGTCATACAGAAATACAGAATACTTTTGCATGAAATGCTTCTTTCTGTTTTGCTCCTGAGAGTGTGCTATATAAAATAAAAGATAGTATAAAATAAGTATAATATAAGTATAAAATAGAAAGTACGTAAACAAGTGTAAACAAAACAAGAATTTTCAATATACATATATACAGTATATGTACAGTATATACAATGCAGATACAGTACAGTGTAGGAATGGTGAGGTATAGCTTAGCTTGTGGTGCCACCTTGTGGTGGTGAGGTGCAATGAGGTGCAGTGAGGTATAAGATTGATGTGCAAATCTTCTTACCAATAAATATAAAGTGTGTTGGTGTCTAAAGTGGTTAAAGTGGGTGCTACAGTGTGTTGTTTATTTAAAGTGAGTGTGTGCGTGTGGATGTGTGTGCTGTGGGTGTATTTGATGGTTTGTTATTGTTCATTGAGCATCCTGATGGCCTGGGGATAGAAGCTCCTTCTGAGTCTCTCTGTGCTTGCCATGAGACTCCGGTATTGCTTGCCTGACCGCAGCAGTTCAAAGAGGCAGTTGTTTGGGTGGCTGGGGTCTTTGATTATTCTCTTAGCCTTACCCATGCAGCGCTTGTTGTAAAAGTCTTGGAGAGTGGGAAGCCCCCCTCCAATTGTGCATTCGGCTGAACGGGCCACTCTCTGTAGTCTGCTACGGTCTTGTGCAGTGCTATTCCCAAACCAGGAGGTGATATTGCCAGTCAGGATGCTCTCTATTGTGCATGAGTAGAAGTTCTTGAGGATCTTCTGACTCACTTGGAATTTCCTAAGGAAGTAGAGGTGTTGTCGTGCCTTCTTGATAACACTGTCAATGTGTGTGGTCCATGTCAAGTCCTTGGATATGTGGACTCCGAGGTACTTAAAAGTACTGTTCACTCTCTCAACCGGTGCCCCGTCGATGCTGAAGGGGCTATAGTCCCTGACCCCCGACCTTCTAAAGTCCACAATCATCTCTTTTGTTTTGCTGACGTTCAGGGAGAGGCTGTTCTCTTGACACCATCCCGCTAGAACCTTTACCTCTTCCAGGTAGGCCCTCTCCTCGTTTGCAGAGATCAGGCCCACCACTACTGTGTCGTCAGCAAATTTGATGATTGTGTTGTTGTTCCACTGTGCCACACAGTCATGTGTGTACAGGAAGTAGAGGAGGGGACTCAGAACACAGCCCTGGGGGGCCCCTATGTTGAGAGTTATGGATGAGGAGGTGCAGTTGCCTATGGTAGACCACACACATTGACAGTGTTATCAAGAAGGCACGACAACACCTCTACTTCCTTAGGCGCCTAAGGAAATTCCAAGTGACTATGGTATTGAATGCTGAGCTGTCAGATTCAGATTCAGATTCAGACAACTTTATTGATCCCGCGTGGGGCAATTCATATTTGTAGCTTTACACGTAACAAGTAAAAAAAATAAAAAAAATAAAAACAACAAAACAAAACAAAACATCTCAATGACAGCACGGCAAAAACAACATTCCATGTGATACACAATCCAGTAAAGTAAAAGTAAAAACAGACAACTACGTGTAAAAGGCTACTTAAAATGACTACTGTCTGTGTTTAAAAGTCTGATAGCCGAGGGGACAAAAGATTTGGCGTAACGGTTGGTCCTACTTGGTGGAACGTCATAACGGCGGCCAGAAGGCAACAGTGAAAACCGCTGAGACAGAGCGTGGAGAGGTTGATTAGTGATGCTCGTCCCCTTCTTGACCACCTGGTCCATCCAGAGAGAACATAGGTCTCTCTGTTTTACTCCAATTATTTTGGAGCACACTTTCACAATGTACTGTAGGCTGTTCCTATCTTTAATAGACAGGCCACTGAACCAGCAGATAAAAGAAAAAGTTAGGAGGCTTTCAATAAAATAACTATAAAAAGTGCTCAGGATCTTCGCACTAACATTAAAAGAGTTCAGCTTTCTCAGCAGGTAGATCCTCTGCTGACCTTTTTTAACAATGGACTCTGTATTTAAGTTAAACTTCAGTTTACAGTCAAACACAGTTCCCAGGTATTTGTACAATTCAACAATCTGGATGTCCTCATCGTGAATTACACTAGCTACACTACTGGCTTGATGATCGGGGTTGTGTCTGAAGTCAATTATCATGTCCTTAGTCTTAGAGACATTGAGGTCCAAGTAATTCTCATCACACCATTTCACAAAGTCGTGAAGTACGTCCATGATCAGTTTCGGAGTGCTGCAGTAGGGATACAAGGACAGTGTCATCTGAAAACTTAACCAGATAAACTGTAGTCGATGAATAGCATTCTCACATAGTTCCCCTGCCTCTTGTCCAGGTGTGATGCTGCTGTGTGCAGCACATGGGCTATGGCGTCCTCCGTGGACCTGTTGGGGCGATATGCAAATTGCAGGGGGTCCAGGTTGATGGGGAGGGAGGAACAGATGTAGCCCTTCACTAGCTTCTCAAAGCACTTCATGGCTATGGAGGTGAGAGCTACAGGGCGGTAGTCGTTGAGGCAAGCAGGCTTGGATTTTTTGGGTACAGGGATACTGGTGGACTTCTTCAGACAGGTGGGGGATGACAGCCTGTTCTAAGGACAGGTTAAATATGTCAGTGAATACCGGGGCTAGTTGGTCGGTACAGACTTTTAGGACGCGGCCGGGGATTTGATTTGATTTATTTTAGACAACAAAACATATACAGATCATTACAATCACATATTTGTCAAGGAGAGGAATGAAAAGCCAATGACTTATTTACATTATTGTCCTTGGAAGTCAAGGATGCTTGAAAACAACACATACAACTCATTACAGGAAATCATTCACAATTATTACAATTGCATAGTAATAATAGCACAATCCTTAATTAATACAAACATGCACATTTGTTGATACATGTTCTTCTAGCCGTGAGTCCGTGTGTCTCCGAAGCACCCCGAGGGGAGGGGTTGAGGGGTGGGAGGGAGGACGGAGAGAGGTTCCGGACTAGACTAATTACAGTTGCCATTAGCTAGTACCAGAGGGGAGGGCTTAGACTACAGTTGCCGTCATAATAGGGGCGGAAGTTTGTCGCGTTTTTAATGATACCGTCCGGTCCTGCTGCCTTCCTAATATTCACTTTCTTAACGGTCCTCCTCACCTCATGTTCTGTTATCCTGAACACTGAGTCTCCATCTGCAGTGGTTTGTTGGCTGGTGTTGTTATTCACAGCCTCAAACCTAACCAGTGTTGTGCTAGTTACTGAAAAATAGTAACTCAGTTACTTTACTAGTTACTTCATTTCAAAGTAACTCCGTTACTTTACTAGTTACTTACACCCAAAAGTAATGCGTTACTGTGAAAAGTAACTATTTAGCTCCCATGCCCTTACAGATACTCAAAATCGGTTGATCAACTTGACAGTTTCCATTCACATCACTGAACTCTGCTAAGCAATGTGGTCTATACAAACACAAATCTGACACAAACACAAATGTCGAAGTCCCGACGTAATAAGAAATGCACCATGCCTAATTGATCGGGGAGAATGCACTTTAGGTTGAGCGCATGCACGTTTAGGTTGAGCGACACCCCCTGTGTTCCATAGAGAAGCAGCTACACCCCCTGTGTTCCATAGAGAAGAAGCCACACCCCCTGTGTTCCATAGAGAAGAAGCCACACCCCCTGTGTTCCATAGAGCAGAAGCCACACCCCCTGTCTTCCATAGAGCAGAAGCCACACATCCTGTGTTCCATAGAGCAGAAGCCACACCCCCTGTCTTCCATAGAGCAGAAGCCACACCCCCTGTCTTCCATAGAGCAGAAGCCACACCCCCTGTTCCATAGAGCAGCAGCTACACCCTCTGTGTTCCATAGAGAAGAAGCCACACCCCCTGTGTTCCATAGAGAAGCAGCTACACCTCCTGTGTTCCATAGAGAAGCAGCCACACCCCCTGTGTTCCATAGAGAAGCAGCCACACCCCCTGTGTTCCATAGAGAAGAAGCCACACCCCCTGTGTTCCATAGAGAAGAAGCCACACCCCCTGTGTTCCATAGAGCAGCAGCCACACCCCCTGTGTTCCATAGAGAAGAAGCCACACCCCCTGTCTTCCATAGAGCAGAAGCCACACCCCCTGTGTTCCATAGAGAAGAAGCCACACCCCCTGTGTTCCATAGAGCAGCAGCCACACCCCCTGTGTTCCATAGAGAAGAAGCCACACCCCCTGTCTTCCATAGAGCAGAAGCCACACCCCCTGTCTTCCATAGAGCAGAAGCCACACCCCCTGTGTTCCATAGAGAAGCAGCTACACCCCCTGTGTTCCATAGAGAAACAGCCACACCCCCTGTGTTCCATAGAGCAGAAGCCACACCCCCTGTGTTCCATAGAGAAGCAGCTACACCCCCTGTGTTCCATAGAGAAGCAGCCACACCCCCTTTGTTCCATAGAGCAGAAGCCACACCCCCTGTGTTCCATAGAGCAGAAGCCACACCCCCTGTGTTCCATAGATAAGCAGTCACACCCCCTGTGTTCCATAGAGAAGAAGCCACACCCCCTGTGTTCCATAGAGAAGAAGCCACACCCCATGTGTTCCATAGAGCAGAAGCCACACCCCCTGTCTTCCATAGAGCAGAAGCCACACCCCCTGTGTTCCATAGAGAAGCAGCCACACCCCCTGTGTTCCATAGAGAAGAAGCCACACCCCCTGTGTTCCATAGAGAAGAAGCCACACACCTTGTGTTCCATAGAGCAGAAGCCACACCCCCTGTGTTCCATAGAGCAGAAGCCACACCCCCTGTGTTCCATAGAGACGAAGCCACACACCCTGCCTTCCATAGAGAAAAAGCCACACCCCCTGTGTTCCATAGAGAAGAAGGCACACCCCCTGTGTTCCATAGAGAAGAAGCCACACCCCCTGTGTTCCATAGAGAAGAAGCCACACCCCCTGTGTTCCATAGAGCAGAAGCCACACCCCTGTGTTCCATAGAGAATAAGCCACACCCCCTGTGTTCCATAGAGCAGAAGCCACACCCCCTGTGTTCCATAGAGCAGCAGCTACACCCCCTGTGTTCCATAGAGAAGAAGCCACACCCCCTGTGTTCCATAGAGAAGCAGCTACACCCCCTGTGTTCCATAGAGAAGAGGCCACACCACCTGTGTTCCATAGAGAAGCAGCCACACCCCCTGTGTTCCATAAAGCAGAAGCCACATCCCCTGTGTTCCATAGAGCAGAAGCCACACCCCCTGTGTTCCATAGAGAAGAAGCCACACCCCCTGTGTTCCATAGAGCAGCAGCCACACCCCCTGTGTTCCATAGAGAAGAAGCCACACCCCCTGTATTCCATAGAGCAGAAGCCACACCCCCTGTCTTCCATAGAGCAGAAGCCACACCCCCTGTGTTCCATAGAGAAGAAGCCACACCCCCTGTGTTCCATAGAGAACTAGCCACACCCCCTGTGTTCCATAGAGCAGAAGCCACACCCCCTGTGTTCCATAGAGAAGCAGCTACACCCCCTGTGTTCCATAGAGAAGAAGCCACACCCCCTGTGTTCCATAGAGAAGAAGCCACACCCCCTGTGTTCCATAGAGCAGAAGCCACACCCCCTGTCTTCCATAGAGCAGAAGCCACACCTCCTGTGTTCCATAGAGCAGAAGCCACACCCCCTGTCTTCCATAAAGCAGAAGCCACACCCCCTGTCTTCCATAGAGCAGAAGCCACACCCCCTGTGTTCCATAGAGCAGCAGCTACACCCCCTGTGTTCCATAGAGAAGAAGCCACACCCCCTGTGTTCCATAGAGAAGCAGCTACACATCCTGTGTTCCATAGAGAACCAGCCACACCCCTGTGTTCCATAGAGAAGCAGCCACCCCCCTGTGTTCCATAGAGAAGAAGCCACACCCCCTGTGTTCCATAGATCAGAAGCCACACCCCCTGTGTTCCATAGAGCAGAAGCCACACCCCCTGTGTTCCATAGAGAAGAAGCCACACCCCCTGTGTTCCATAGAGCAGCAGCCACACCCCCTGTGTTCCATAGAGAAGAAGCCACACCCCCTGTCTTCCATAGAGCAGAAGCCACACCCCCTGTGTTCCATAGAGCAGAAGCCACACCCCCTGTGTTCCATAGAGAAGAAGCCACACCCCCTGTGTTCCATAGAGCAGCAGCCACACCCCCTGTGTTCCATAGAGAAGAAGCCACACCCCCTGTCTTCCATAGAGCAGAAGCCACACCCCCTGTCTTCCATAGAGCAGAAGCCACACCCCCTGTGTTCCATAGAGCAGCAGCTACACCCCCTGTGTTCCATAGAGAAGAAGCCACACCCCCTGTGTTCCATAGAGAAGCAGCTACACCTCCTGTGTTCCATAGAGAAGCAGCCACACCCCCTGTGTTCCATAGAGAAGCAGCCACACCCCCTGTGTTCCATAGAGAAGAAGCCACACCCCCTGTGTTCCATAGAGAAGAAGCCACACCCCCTGTGTTCCATAGAGCAGCAGCCACACCCCCTGTGTTCCATAGAGAAGAAGCCACACCCCCTGTCTTCCATAGAGCAGAAGCCACACCCCCTGTGTTCCATAGAGCAGAAGCCACACCCCCTGTGTTCCATAGAGAAGAAGCCACACCCCCTGTGTTCCATAGAGCAGCAGCCACACCCCCTGTGTTCCATAGAGAAGAAGCCACACCCCCTGTCTTCCATAGAGCAGAAGCCACACCCCCTGTCTTCCATAGAGCAGAAGCCACACCCCCTGTGTTCCATAGAGAAGCAGCTACACCCCCTGTGTTCCATAGAGAAGCAGCCACACCCCCTGTGTTCCATAGAGCAGAAGCCACACCCCCTGTGTTCCATAGAGAAGCAGCTACACCCCCTGTGTTCCATAGAGAAGCAGCCACACCCCCTTTGTTCCATAGAGCAGAAGCCACACCCCCTGTGTTCCATAGAGCAGAAGCCACACCCCCTGTGTTCCATAGATAAGCAGTCACACCCCCTGTGTTCCATAGAGAAGAAGCCACACCCCCTGTGTTCCATAGAGAAGAAGCCACACCCCATGTGTTCCATAGAGCAGAAGCCACACCCCCTGTCTTCCATAGAGCAGAAGCCACACCCCCTGTGTTCCATAGAGAAGCAGCCACACCCCCTGTGTTCCATAGAGAAGAAGCCACACCCCCTGTGTTCCATAGAGAAGAAGCCACACACATTGTGTTCCATAGAGCAGAAGCCACACCCCCTGTGTTCCATAGAGCAGAAGCCACACCCCCTGTGTTCCATAGAGACGAAGCCACACCCCCTGCCTTCCATAGAGAAAAAGCCACACCCCCTGTGTTCCATAGAGAAGAAGGCACACCCCCTGTGTTCCATAGAGAAGAAGCCACACCCCCTGTGTTCCATAGAGAAGAAGCCACACCCCCTGTGTTCCATAGAGCAGAAGCCACACCCCTGTGTTCCATAGAGAAGAAGCCACACCCCCTGTGTTCCATAGAGCAGCAGCTACACCCCCTGTGTTCCATAGAGAAGAAGCCACACCCCCTGTGTTCCATAGAGAAGCAGCTACACCCCCTGTGTTCCATAGAGCAGATGCCACACCCCCTGTGTTCCATAGAGAAGCAGCTACACCCCCTGTGTTCCATAGAGAAGAAGCCACACCCCCTGTGTTCCATAGAGAAGAAGCCAAACCCCCTGTGTTCCATAGAGTAGAAGCCACACCCCCTGTCTTCCATAGAGCAGAAGCCACACCTCCTGTGTTCCATAGAGCAGAAGCCACACCCCCTGTCTTCCATAGAGCAGAAGCCACACCCCCTGTCTTCCATAGAGCAGAAGCCACACCCCCTGTGTTCCATAGAGCAGCAGCTACACCCCCTGTGTTCCATAGAGAAGAAGCCACACCCCCTGTGTTCCATAGAGAAGCAGCTACACCTCCTGTGTTCCATAGAGAACCAGCCACACCCCCTGTGTTCCATAGAGAAGCAGCCACCCCCCTGTGTTCCATAGAGAAGAAGCCACACCCCCTGTGTTCCATAGATCAGAAGCCACACCCCCTGTGTTCCATAGAGCAGAAGCCACACCCCCTGTGTTCCATAGAGAAGAAGCCACACCCCCTGTGTTCCATAGAGCAGCAGCCACACCCCCTGTGTTCCATAGAGAAGAAGCCACACCCCCTGTCTTCCATAGAGCAGAAGCCACACCCCCTGTGTTCCATAGAGCAGAAGCCACAACCCCTGTGTTCCATAGAGAAGAAGCCACACCCCCTGTGTTCCATAGAGCAGCAGCCACACCCCCTGTGTTCCATAGAGAAGAAGCCACACCCCCTGTCTTCCATAGAGCAGAAGCCACACCCCCTGTCTTCCATAGAGCAGAATCCACACCCCCTGTGTTCCATAGAGAAGCAGCTACACCTCCTGTGTTCCATAGAGAAGCAGCTACACCCCCTGTGTTCCATAGAGAAGCAGCCACACCCCCTGTGTTCCATAGAGCAGAAGCCACACCCCCTGTGTTCCATAGAGAAGCAGCCACACCCCCTGTGTTCCATAGAGAAGAGGCCACACACCCTGTGTTCCATAGAGAAGCAGCCACACCCCCTGTGTTCCATAGAGAAGAAGCCACACCCCCTGTGTTCCATAGAGAAGAAGCCACACCCCCTGTGTTCCATAGAGCAGAAGCCACACCCCTGTGTTCCATAGAGCAGAAGCCACACCCCCTGTGTTCCATAGAGAATAAGCCACACCCCCTGTGTTCCATAGAGCAGAAGCCACACCCCCTGTCTTCCATAGAGCAGAAGCCACACCCCCTGTGTTCCATAGAGAAGCAGCCACACCCCCTGTGTTCCATAGAGAAGAAGCCACACCCCCTGTGTTCCATAGAGAAGCAGCTACACCTCCTGTGTTCCATAGAGAAGCAGCTACACCCCCTGTGTTCCATAGAGAAGCAGCCACATCCCATGTGTTCCATAGAGAAGAAGCCACACCCCCTGTGTTCCATAGAGCAGCAGCCACACCCCCTGTGTTCCATAGAGAAGCAGCCACACCCCCTGTGTTCCATAGAGCAGCAGCCACACCCCCTGTGTTCCATAGAGCAGCAGCCACACCCCCTGTGTTCCATAGAGCAGCAGCCACACCCCCTGTGTTCCATAGAGCAGCAGCCACACCCCCTGTGTTCCATAGAGAAGAGGCCACACCCCCTGTGTTCCATAGAGAAGCAGCCACACCCCCTGTGTTCCATAGAGCAGAAGCCACACCCCCTGTGTTCCATAGAGAAGCAGCCACACCCCCTGTGTTCCATAGAGCAGAAGCCACACCCCCTGTGTTCCATAGAGAATAAGCCACACCCCCTGTGTTCCATAGAGCAGAAGCCACACCCCCTGTGTTCCATAGAGAAGAAGCCACGGCTCCACATTACATCACCGCTCCGTGAAAAACACAAAACAACAGAGTAAAACACTGAAACAAACAATTATCGAATAAAAATCACTTGCTCAAGTCACACAACAGGCAATTACACGGTGAATAGTTACACATGCACATCAGTGACACATGCACACCACAAACACGGCACACAGTCTCTCTGCCTTCATTTCGTATTACAGATACATTCAGGAGTATAGCGTAAAAAACTAGACCGCCGGTTCCACACACTGCACCGGCTTTTGCACCTACCGGATCAATGTACTGTGCATCGCCATGGCAACAAGAGGAGCTGTTAAGGCCCCTTTCTGACCAGCCAGACGGGTTCAGAGCAGCCAGTTATCGTGGTTCAGAGCAGCCAGCGTGTGTCCTGTGAAGCCTGCTGCGCCGCCCGACAGACGGGTCTCACCGCGCCGGGGGGGCCTGACACCCCCCCTCCCCCTCCCCCCGCGAGCTCCCCCCCGTGTCACCAGCCACGACGAACACGGAGGGCACTACAAAAGCTGGGACAGGCCACACGGCGGACGGAGCAGTCCCCTCCGGAGTGATAGCGTTTATTTTTTTTGAGAAAATTGAAAAACTCAAAACCCTCTCATCCGGACTGACACAGGTCACAAATCTAGTCCACCGCCCCCCCTCCCCTCCCCCCCAACCTGTTCCCCCACAGGGTTCTGTCGTTTGTGGGTCCCTGAGACTTCCCGAAGAGAGACAGAGGGCCGGTGACTGTGGTTCTCACCGTTACACTGTCATTACATTACTGGCCCCGGCAGAACAGGACAGCCGCATCAGTCAATCATTAACTCCGCCAGCAGAGCATTGAAATCCAATTTTGATATGAGAGCCTCATTAGGAGAGAAGAAAAGCACGTTATGCAAGTCAGCAATTACTTGAAAGAGGACACAAGCACACACTTGTGACGCTAAATCACTTTTCTCCTCTGAAAACGAAGAAATGAAATTAGCAGAGATAATAGCGGAGGAGCAGAGGAGAATGCATTAGAACGACGGCATCACAGCGGACTTCAGACGGCTTTGTCTACAACGGAGGCATGACTAGCAAATACTGTAGATCCTCAGCCCTTCCCCCTCAACTTGCTGTATGCACTGGCGGACTCAGGGGGGGGCAGGGGGGGCCCCCCCTGGTCGAAAAACGCGTGCTTAAGTGCCCTTTTGAGTGAAAGAAATTAGAGGATGTGCCCTATTGGTTCCCCCACGGTTGAAAAATGCGCGCTTAAGTGCCCTTTTGAGTGAAAGAAATTAGAGGATGTGCCCTATTGGTGCCCCCACGGTCGAAAAACGCATGCTTAAGTGCCCTTTTGAGTGAATGAAATTAGAGGATGTGCCCTATTGGTGCCCCCACGGTTGAAAAACGCGCGCTAAAGTGCCCTTTTGAGTGAAAGAAATTAGACGATGTGCCCTATTGGTGCCCCCACGGTTGAAAAACGCGCGCTTAAGTGCCCTTTTGAGTGAAAGAAATGAGAGGATGTGCCCTATTGGTGCCCCCACGGTTGAAAAATGCGCGCTAAAGTGCCCTTTTGAGTGGCGAACAATTAGAAGGTGTGCCCTATTGGTGCTCTTCCAATGGTCTAAACTTGACCATGTGCCCCACGGTTAAATAATATCACGCAAAAGTGCCCTTTTGAGTGAAAGAAATTAGAGGACGTGCCCTATTGGTGCCCCTCTAATGGTTAAACGTGACCATGTGCCCCCACAGTTGAAAACATCGCGCTAAAATGCCCTTTTTGAGTGTTGAAAATGAGAGGACGTGCCCATTGGTGCCCTTCCAATGGTCTAAACTTGACCATGTGCCCCGACGGTTAAATAATGTCACGCAAAAGTGCCCTTTTGAGTGGAGAAAATTAGAGGACATGCCCTATTGGTGCCCCTCCAATGGTTAAACATGAACATTTATGCTAAATATGGGGTATGCTTGGGGATAACTATATATAAAACGTTATACACTGTTATCTTCATTTTAAGGGTAAATTGGTGTTGTGGCTCCAGATGAATTTTAGTTTGTGGGAGGGGGCCAGGGGGGAATGGCTCTTTTGATAGTAAAGGTTGCTGACCCCTGCCCTAGAGCATGGCCCAGGGAGTGCTTAGTGTGGGGGGTTTTGTTTCACTTCAGGTGCATAAACAAATAAACAAACTTGAAACTTGCATCTGCACCTGCATCTGGGTCTCTGGGCAGAATAGTCAGCCAGGCTGGGGTCAAAGCCAGACACACACACACACACACGCATGCACACATGCATTAACCTGTTCATTTCTGCAACTAGGGTGGATGGTACTGTAGGGCTGGGCGATTCTTGCTCAAATGTGAATCACGATTTTTCTCTCTAAGAATTGAGATCACGATTCTCTCACACGATTCTTATTTTTTCAATAAAATAATTGATTGCACTCTTTCTTAAACAGACAACATAACATATCAAAGTGCTTGACTTAAACTTAAACATAACATATATGAAAGTGCTTGACTTAAACTTAAAAGTCTATTGTAACATACAAAATAACTCAAGTCAGAATCGTCATCATTTAAAAAACGTAACTTTTTTTAATCTTTTTTAATAAAAAATATCTTCATAATTTAGAAATGAGATTGCATAGGTCTATGAATCGAGATCGCGATTTTATTTCGATTAATTGCCCAGCCCTAGTGGATGGCGTGACACTTTTATGCCACACGCTTAATAGTGATTTTTGAAAAAAATAAATATATGGATTATTGTAACGTGAGTCAAAGATGTGATACTGAGATACTTTCCTGGCATATACATAAAATATAGCCAACGCTATCCACAAACACACATGAAAAAAAGGCTATTTGCAGAGAATTGCGACAAGGGTGACTGGAGGGTTAAGTTTTAGACACACCCCCTCTTGAATGTTCAGATGGCTGTAACCCTGCATCCTACTGCTGTGTGAGGTGCAGTGATGGGAATAACGGCACTATAAGTAACTTCTTACTAACGGCGTTCGGTTTTTCAGTAACGAGTAATCTAACGGATTACTCTTCCAATCTTAATAACGTCGTTACCGTTACTACAAAAAAATGCGGCGCGTTACTATGAATGAACCTGTTTCTTTCATCAGACATATCTCTGCGCCGAGAGGCAATAATATGTTCTTCCTTGTTTAGTGGACAGTGCGCGAGCCAAGCATACATGCTGACGATTGGCTGAGGTTGAATACAATGTCATGGTAAGCCAATCAGAGGTGGAGGTGGGCGGGTGTCTAAAGCATCCAGAGTCTGACACACAGCGCGACAAGACAAGCGATCACTGATCAGTCAGCATGAGACCGCGGTCCGTGTGCGTTTTGAGCTCAAAAACGAATCCAACGAACAACACAATAGTCAACATGAGACCGCGGGTCCATGAGCGTTTTGTGTTCACTCTTTGCAGCGCAGGGCACTGAGTGGCTCTACTGCAGTGCTGACAGCCTTATCAACAGTGCTGCACTTCCTGGTTTAATAGCACAGGCTTCAGGTGCTATATATCTCTGTATGTCATGCATGTCTTAAATGTAATGATTAGATTAGTTTAGATGATTCGATTAGATTCTTATATCTGTATGTTGTGTATGTCATTGATTGATTGATTGAAAAGTTTATTAACAGATTGCAGAATGGGTACAGTACAGTACAGCTCAATACATACAATTGTTAAGGGGATGCAGACCAGAGAAAGACTTTCGTCATAAATGTCATGAATTGAAAATGGGGGACCCTGATGTAAACAAGACGAAACTCTTTCTCTGGTCTGCATCCCCTTAACAATTGTGTGTATTGAGCCGTACTGTATTGTACCCAGGGCCGCCTGGGAGAAATGCGAGGCCCTGTGCGAGATTTAACGCGAGGCCCCCCCCCCCCCCCCCCCCCCAAAGGTAAAAAAAAAAATTATATATATATAATTATTTTTTTTTACCTTGGGGGGGGGGGGGGGGGGGGGGGGGGGGCCTCGCGTTAAATCTCGCACAGGGCCTCGCATTTCTCCCAGGCGGCCCTGGGTACAATACAGTACGGCTCAATACACACAATTTTTTTATACAGTCAACATATTCTTAAATAATAGCGCTGCCCGAGGCGGGGCATGATACAGTCAACATATAGCAAAAGAGAGAGCGAGAGAGAGCTCCCGTTCTACAGTAAATATACAGTGTACAGAGAGAGAGAGAGACACATTGGAAAGAAATTGAAATGCTATTTGGCCCTAAACAGAGAGTACACAGTGGCAGAATACCTGAGCACTGTGACTGAAGATCCTTGAGCACAGCCTAGCCATCGAGAAAGGCCGCCATAGGCAGACTGTGTGTGTTAGAAAGAGAGAGAGAGAGAGAGAGAGAACATGTGTGTTTGTCATGTGTGTGTGTGTTAGAGAGAGACTAGAGCATGTATGACAGATTCAAAAGGACAAAGATCAACACTTAAATCCAAGAGAGAGAGAGAGAGAGAGAGAGAGAGAGAGAGAGAGAGAGAGAGAGAGAGAGAGAGAGAGAGAGAGAGAGAGAGAGAGAGAGAGACACATTGGAAAGAAATTGAAATGCTATTTGGCCCTAAACAGAGAGTACACAGTGGCAGAATACCTGAGCACTGTGACTGAAGATCCTTGAGCACAGCCTAGCCATCGAGAAAGGCCGCCATAGGCAGACTGTGTGTGTTAGAAATAGAGAGAGAGAGAGAGAGAGAGAGAGAGAGAACATGTGTGTTTGTCATGTGTGTGTGTGTTAGAGAGAGACTAGAGCATGTATGACAGATTCAAAAGGACAAAGATCAACACTTAAATCCAACAAGAAGAGGGTATACCAGAGAAACCAAAGCAGCAAGGAGCCAATGGCCGACATCAGCTAAATAGGCTAGCCAGGTACTGTGACACCAGGCCACACACAGCTTTGGCCAATGGCCCAACGCTACCCAAGCTACACAAACGACCATTCACACACAGCACATGTCGTATCTCCAAATGTTGTGAAGTAGCATATGTTTTGCCTGGAAAAAAACATCGTTATTAACAAAACATTCGGGAGGGGAAGGAAGGAAGAGTGGGGTAATGTCATGACATTTTCATTAATCCAAGTTACCTGCACGAGGAACGCAGGGCGAAAGGCCGCAACACAGGTCTCCACGTTGACGAAAGGCCTTCGCTGGCGGGACAAAAAGAAGCTATGGCCAGAGCCTTGTCATGGTGCAGGCCCGACTACATCTTCTGTCAAAGGGCCTGCTATTCTCAAGGCTAACTGATAGCATCAAACGAACGTTCCCAGCTGACGCTAAACAGCTAACTGGCTAACAGTTAGCTCACACAGTTAGCTACTAGTAGTATTAGCTAGTCGACCAGTTTGGCTCCAGAGAGAGAGAGAAAGAGAGATAGGGTCAGGTGACTCAGGTCCACGGCGGGTATATAATCATAGGTTGACTCACCATAACGCAGTATCAACGTGGAAGGAGACTTTCTTGGCCCCACGGTGTAATTTCTTCTTCTTCTTCTTCGAGTACTTTCCGGCAGACTGGACACCTTTCGGCGTATTGCTGCCTAACAGATTTATCTGCTCACAAGTTCTCTTCTCCTTCTTTTGAAAAGACATCCACTCGCCTCGCCTCGCTCCTCTGAATAGGTTAGCTAACGCTAGTTAGCATTTAGCTAAGCTAGCTACTAGCCGACATCATGGCTATACCATGAAAGGCTCCGGCCATTTGTCCCGCTAGCGAGAGGCCTTTCGTCAACGTTCCTTGGTGACCGACCGACTGATAATGACCGACCTCTTTCTTCGTCTTGGCTGGTATAACTAAGCATAGTCAAAAGCTGCACGCGCGAAAATGTCAAACGCAGCCGACTCACGCTGCCACGCCGGCGACCGGCGTACTACACTGTCTACACATGATGTAAGTAAAACCACTCCCTTCGTTGAAACCAATGCTGCTGCAGAACCCCAGAGGCTGAGCTCCAATAGTGAGTATGTCTGCAGCTGCAGGACTGCAGACCCAGGAACAAGTCAGACACATTCTACAAACGTGTCTAATGTGAAATATATAAGCATATAAGCAAAACTAGATTTTAGGTCTGTGATGAAAAAGGGCCTCGCGGGAAGGGGGGGCCTCGCCTTCCCGCGAGGCCCTGTGCGACCGCACTGCTCGCACACCCCCTGAGGCGGCCCTGATTGTACCCATTCTGAAATCTGTTAATTAAAATGTTCAATCAATCAGTATATATTTGTTATTTATTTTTGGTATAGTGCTTAACAAGCATAATTTAATGTTGCCCAGTTGTGGCCTGTTGAGGGGCAATACATATCAAAAGTTACAAAACATCTATTCTGTTTGTATTTGTATGATCCACTATATAAACATAGTAATTATAATATCTACATAGCCTACATGGGGAGGCTAGTCTCACTTTGTCCCACAGCAACATTAAAATAGTTTAGATTTGTGTATGTTGTTTATGTAAAAAAAAATCTTGAAAGTAACGCAATAGTTACTTTCTGAAGTAACTAGTTACTTTTATAATTTGTAACTGAGTAAGTAATTTAGTTACTTTTGGAAGAAGTAACTAGTAACTGTAACTAGTTACTTTTTTAAAGTAACTTGCCCAACACTGGTGAGGTGGTAGGTAATACAGCAAGCTTTCTTTGAAGTTGCAAAGATTGAGTTTGTTTTACCATTATGCATTACTAAATACTAATGTAGGCCTACACTGCAAGTGTTTTTATTGATGGCAGTATGTTTTAGCCTAGGCTAGTGTAGGCTAGCTTTATATACTGTAGCTAGCTAACTAAACAGGTACCTTGCTTAGCTGATTATATGCTATAATGCTAACCTGTGTTCTCAATTTAGAAATAAAGTGTACACATTACTTTAGGATAGTTTGCACAAAATATACCCATAGCACTTTAAAGTTCAGTGTGGATTGCTTTTTAAAGTTAATTTAAGAGTGGTAGTAAACTTAAAAGTGGGTTTAGCATTGGCCTATATTCTATGATTACAGAATGCCAAGGAGAGAGAGAAATCGGAAGAATGTTAAAAAACATCTGAGAAATGCTGCGAGAGGCAGCTTCTCTTTGAAGAATTGGGTCCAAAGCAATAATAGTAAGGGAGGAGATAAGGATACAGGTAGCCTATGTATTTGTAAGTCCTCACTACTAGCTACATGTACAAGCTGCTTGTCTCACAGAGCCATAGTTTGGATTATAACTGAGAATCTGGTGCTAACATGGTCAATAATGCTTATTTTGGACAGAAAAATTTGTCTTAAACATTTAAATTGACCAACCATAGACCGTTTTTATTCCAATCAAGGCAAGAAGGCTAGTGGTAGTGCTATATGACATATTATTTTATAATACAACATTGTAGGCTACAGTACAAATATTATATACAGTACAATTATATTACTATTATAAAACTAATATTATTTGCTCCACCTTAGATAAAGACAGTACAGACAATGAAGATGGAGATATTCACAAGGGAATGGTGAAGAAGTGGAGGAAGGAGAAAATGCAGATGATTGTATGGAGAGAAACGATGAAGAAGTGGAGGAAAGAGAGAATGCAGATAATGCTATGGAGAGAGATGGTGAAGAAGTGGAGGAAGGAGAAAATGCAGATGATTGTATGGAGAGAAATGATGAAGAAGTGGAGGAAAGAGAGAATGCAGATAATGCTATGGAGAGAAATGATGGTGACACAACAACAAATAACTTGAATGCTCCTGTTGCCATTAAAATATCCCACTGATCCAGCCCATGTTCAGAAGCACAGCATAGACCACCACTCTGATAGATTTGTTGAGTTTTGTTGCTCTATTCTGAAGATGGGGAGGGAGAGAAAGAGAGGGAGAGAAGGAGAGGACAGGAGGAGAGGACAGGCTGAGAGAAGGAGAGTAAAGGACAGGAGGAGAGAAGGAGAGGACAGGAGGAGAGAAGGAGTGGACAGGAGGAGAGAAGGAGTGGACAGGAGGAGAGAAGGGGAGTACAGTAGGAGAGAAGGGGAGTATAGGAGGAGAGAAGGGGAGTATAGGAGGAGAGAAGGAGTGGACAGGAGGAGAGAAGGGGAGTATAGGAGGAGAGAAGGGGAGTATAGGAGGAGAGTAGGGGAGTATAGGAGGAGAGAAGGAGAGTATAGGAGGAGAGAATGGGAGTATAGGAGGAGAGAAGGGGAGGAAAGGGCAGGAGGAGAGAAGGGGAGTATAGGAGGAGAGAAGGGGAGGAGAGGGTAGGAGGAGAGTAGGGGAGTATAGGAGGAGAGTAGGGGAGTACAGGAGGAGAGAAGGGGAGTATAGGAGGAGAGAAGGGGAGTACAGGAGGAGAGAAGGGGAGTATAGGAGGAGAGAAGGGGAGTACAGGAGGAGAGGACAGGAGGAGAGAATGAGAGGAGAGGGGGAGTACAGGAGGAGAGGACATGAGGAGAGAAGGGGAGGAGAGAGAAAGGAAGAAGCACTCGAATTAACTTTAACTGTTAAACTGTTTTATGAAATAAAAATGTTAAAGGTGTATTGTTCCCTGTGTGTTTTTATCATAGAGGTGTGGTTATACTATTAATCTGGATTGTCTATGTTATTCTAATGTTAATCGGATGAAGACTATTTCATAATACATGACGCATCATAGCTTTTTGCTTACTGATGGGGTCCCATGTTGTGCAGTAGGTGCCCTTTTTTTATTTTCGCCCCTGCCCTTCAAACAGCCTGAGTCCGTCACTGGCTGTATGTATACTGTATATATATGTGTGTGTGTGTGTGTGTGTGTGTGTGTGTGTGTGTGTGTGTGTGTGTGTGTGTGTGTGTGTGTGTGTGTGTGTGTGCACTTGTGTGCAAATGCGCATGCTTGCTTAGCCCAAACTCTCTTCAGGGATTAATGAGTTTTAATCCATCCGTTTAATAACTTTGTTATTGCTGTGAGGAGGAGGACAGACAGAGTTGGGCTGGAGAAGTTGGCGGTGAGAGAGAGTATCTATGTGTGCTTTTTATAATCTCACTGCAGCACACCTGACAAGCCCCCAGCCCCCCCAGCCCATACAGAGAGAAGGGGGTAAGAGGAGAAGAGACAGGAGGAGAGGACAGGACATTTTATAAGACGACAGGAAAGAAGGCGAGGGGACAGGAAAGGACAGGAGAGGAGAGGACAGGAGAGGAGAGGACATGATAGGAGAGGATATGAGAGGACAGGAGAGGAGAGGACATGAGAGGACATGAAAGGACATGAGAGGACATGAGAGGAGAGGACATGAGAGGAGAGAATAGGAGAGGACAGGAGAGGACATGAGAGGACATGAGAGGAGAGGACATGAGAGGACATGAGAGGAGAGAATAGGAGAGGACATGAGAGGAGAGAATAGGAGAGGACATGAGAGGACAGGAGAGGACATGAGAGGAGAGAATAGGAGAGGACATGAGAGGAGAGAATAGGAGAGGACAGGAGAGGAGAGCATAGGAGAGAACATGAGAGGAGATAAGAGGAGAGGACATGAGAGGAGAGAATAGGAGAGGACATGAGAGGACAGGAGATGAGAGAATAGGAGAGGACAGAAGAGGAGATAATGGGAGAGGACATGAGAGGAGAGAATAGGAGAGGACAGGAGAGGAGAGAATATGAGGTCATGAGAGGAGAGAATGGGAGAGGACATGAGAGGAGAGAATAGGAGAGGACATGAGAGGAGAGAATAGGAGAATACAGGAGAGGAGAGAATAGGAGAGGACATGAGAGGAGAGAATAGGAGAGGACATGAGAGGAGAGAATAGGAGAAGACAGGAGAGGAGAGAATAGGAGAGGACAGGAGATGAGAGAATATGAGAGGACATGAGAGGAGATAAGA
Organism: Notolepis coatsorum; assembly: GCF_963971535.1. Classification (NCBI taxonomy): domain Eukaryota; kingdom Metazoa; phylum Chordata; class Actinopteri; order Aulopiformes; family Paralepididae; genus Notolepis; species Notolepis coatsorum. The sequence goes on from NC_140175.1 coordinate 99,287,799, forward strand.
GAAGAAAACAGGAGAGGACATGACAGGAGAGAATGGGAGAAGACAGAAGAGGAGAGAATATAGGATAGGACTGGAGAGGAGATAATAGGAGAGGACATGAGAGGAGAGAATATGAGAAGATATGAGAAGATATGAAGACAAGAGAAGAGAAGAGAAAAAGAGAAGATTTCTGACCTCTCTTTCACTCTCCGTCTGCTCAGAAATTCTTTTTAGCTTCTGCTCTGCGATCTAAACCACTGTCACAATACTCCATTATTCAAACTCTCCACTTATTCAACAGAGATACTTCCACGGATAATTACTTGGCGGGTCTTTTCTTCTGCTATCCCTGCGTCCACTCTTCCTCCCTCCCTCCCTCCCTCCCTCCCTCCCTCCCTCCCTCCCTCCCTCCCTCCCTCCCTCTCTTGTGGCTACTCTCCATTCAATTCGTTCCCTTTATCCACACAGAGTTCTGGATCTATCTCTTTCATGTGGAGAGGCAGTTTGAAGCCTTCACGCAGGCGAAGTAAACACGTTTGTTGGCCAACATCTTTTCCAGCCCCGCTCTAAAAGTGATATCAGCCAGATTGAGAGACTACACCGTCAGGTCTTTCATCTGGCTCTTTCTGCTGAGTAGACAACTTAAAAAGAAATACGGAAAAAAGAAGAGAAATAAATAAAAAAGAAACCGTCGATTAAAACATTTCACGGCCCCAGTGTACGGTGATTTTCACATCCATCCTAAATAGTTGCTAGGAAACAGATTCATCTGCTGCGTGTGGTACAGAAAAAATATATCCATGTCACCGGATGGAATAACAACTCCAGAACACGTCCCTGAAAGCGGTTAAATGTCTACACGCAGAGGATTTTGACGCGATAATACACAAATTTAAATGAAACAGAGATATAATTGAATTCCTACCATAATGTATTCCAGTGACTAACAGACAGAACGATGCTGTGAGTGTGTTCAGACTCCTCCCTTTAACCAAACTTGTCTTTATTATGACACTTATTTGTTAGCGGGCCTTTTGTCATGGGAGCACGTCACAGTATGAATCAAATGACTTCTATTGTGTTGCATCTATGTTGTTTTATTATTTATATATTTTAAGTTATTTGTTACGTCTCGGAGTATTGGACCCAATATGCAGATACGGAGCAATGATAGACAGGTCTTGTTCAAACCCAGTTTGGGTATATTTAATAAGAATGAATAGAATAGAAATACTTTAATCATTGGCACTACAAATCGCTCACAGTAAACATTTAGGTAGACAAAACAAATCACGAATAAGAATAACAAAAAATGGCCTAAGAATAAGGAATAAAATAAGCCTAAGAATAACATAATAATAATAATAATAATAATAAACTACGGTCCGGGATTCACATCTCACATTCACATTTCCTCTGTTATGTATGTACAATCTAATATAAGATATACAGTAAAAAAATACAGAGATCTACATTAAGTGTAATATTGACAATGTTGTTTCAAATGTAAAAGTCCAGGAAGATGGTACTGTCACTCTGTCACTCTGTGTGCTCAGTGATGCAGTGAGGCACAGCGATGTATTGTAAAGTCTGATGGCTGTCAGGTATTCAGGCAGGGGTCGATACACGGGGGGGGGGGGGGCACTCGTACAGTCCAGGGGCGTGCGCGGGACAGGAGGGTCAGACAGGCAGGGGTCGATACACGGGGGGGAGCACTCGTACAGTCCAGGGGCGTGCACGGGACAGAAGAGTCAGACAGGCAGGGGTCGATACACGGGGGGGAGCACTCGTACAGTCCAGGGGCGTGCGCGGGACAGGAGAGTCAGACAGGCAGGGGTCGATACACGGGTGGGGGGCACTCGTACAGTCCAGGGGCGTGCGCGGGACAGGAGAGTCAGACAGGCAGGGGTCGATACACGGGTGGGGAGCACTCGTACAGTCCAGGGGCGTGCACGGGACAGGAGAGTCAGACAGGCAGGGGTCGATACACGGGTGGGGGGCACTCGTACAGTCCAGGGGCGTGCACGGGACAGAAGAGTCAGACAGGCAGGGGTCGATACACGGGTGGGGGGCACTCGTACAGTCCAGGGGCGTGCGCGGGACAGGAGAGTCAGACAGGCAGGGGTCGATACACGGGTGGGGGGGCACTTGTACAGTCCAGGGGCGTGCGCGGGACAGGAGAGTCAGACAGGCAGGGGTCGATACACGGGTACGGAATAGTCAGCCAGGCAGAGATCAAAACTGGTGCAGGCCCTCATACGTTCCGGGAAAAGGCAAGGACAGTTGTCAGGCAGGCAGGGGTCAGAGCACGTCTTGTCGAGAGCCAGAGAACAGGGTGAAGAGCCAGGAAGGACTGCGGGGAGGGATGAGAACAAGGGTTAGACACGGTCGAGAACAATGGCCTAGAGAACAATATGAGAGAGAGCAGAATAACACGACTAATTGGGGAAATACGAAGTTACGATCTGGCAGCCTCATGACATCTGGGGCGGGATTATATTACTGACGTAATTGGCCCACAGACATCAATCATCTGCTCCGCTGACAGCGGCACACCTGCACTCTCCACCTGACTTAAGGGGAGACCACCCACCTAAAATACCATTTTCCTGATTTTGGGGCAATTTTGAGATTTTTGTATAATGTTGCCCCTTTACATGTCTTCTTTCAAACTAGTGACAAGAAAACTTTAAAAAAAAAAACACATTTAAGCGGTCAGGTGGCGTAGCGGAGATTGTGCTCGTCACCAATGCAAGAGGCTGCGGTCTCGACTCCCGGAGAGTCAGCATTGCCTTGGCTTGGGCTGATCGCTATACTAACTCGTTTTTGGCTGAGTTAGGGGGAGGGGAGCCGTGGGTGGGTCCTGGGCGTTGTGGACAGCGACCCCTACAGTTCGGTCGGGGCGCCTGCACAGCGAGGGTAGGTTCTGGAGAGAGGTAGTGCGACCTTCCACACGTTACACTCTCCCGGTGAGAATCTGCGCTGCCAGGCTGGGTGCCGGCTGGCTGCACATGCGTCGGAGGAAAGCATGTGACAGTCTCCGGCCTCTCGGACCAACAGTAGGGGGGGGGTGCGCAACAACCAGGAAGGGGGTTGGGAATTGGCATAACGACTAACAGTGGGATTGGAGAAAAATCGGAAAAAGGAGGGGGGAAAAGATAATAAAAAAAAAAAAAAAAAAAAAACACATTTAGTTGCTTATTTTGCTTCATTTTGCATGATTGCATCCATAAATGTGCACATATCGAATGGGAAAGTGCATCATTTGCATAATTATATAAACATACAATTCAGAAAACTTGCAATATATTTTTTCTTAGAACATTTTATACAAAAAATGTATGCAAACATTTTTTTTTTTTTATGACTAGGGGGTCATAAAAAGTCATACATTCCTGTTCGGGTGGCATATAAAAAAATCCTCTAGCAAAAAGTTCGCTATTTAATGTAGTAACATAAAAAAACCATGAGAAAATATCTATATATCATACATTTTTTAAAAATTTTGTTTGGGGTAACATGCAAAAATAGGCCATTTTGAATAGACCACGCCCCCCTTTTGGGCAATGAAAGTATGCGACCAAAAAATTGTAATATTTTTTTTTCTTTTTTTGACTATTCTAAACAATTAAGATGTTTGCAAATTATTTCATCCTTTATTAAAAATGTTTCCAATCTAGGGGGGTGGTCTCCCCTTAACGAGAGAGAGAGAGAGAGAGAGAGAGAGAGAGAGAGAGAGAGAGAGAGAGAGAGAGAGAGAGAGAGAGAGAGAGAGAGAGAGAGAGAGAGAGAGAGAGAGAGAGAGAGAGAGAGAGAGAGAGAGAGAGAGAGAGAGAGAGAGAGGGAGAGGGAGAGGGAGAGGGAGAGGGAGAGGGAGAGGGAGAGAGAGAGAGAGAAGGGAAGTAGCCAGGTAGGGACCGTGACACACACTTCATCTGCATTCTTCTTCTCATATTTCTATATTCAGAGTTAATTAATATTGTTTACACATACATTTTTTTCTCATATTTTTACATTTATGTCTTTCTACTGTTCTGTTACCCTGCCTGTACCCTGCCACATTTCCCCAAGGAGATCAATAAAGGAATATATTATCTGATTACTTCAGAGCTAACCAATACAATGCTGTAAACCTTCAATTGGCAGAAGATGTATGATGTATGATATAATGTATATTAATATATATATATATTAATGTATGTATTAATGTTAATGCTCATACTGTCTGAAGAGCTGTTCAGTCTGTTCAACAAAAATAATAAAATAATGTCCTAGCACTAACGGAGACTCATTTTGACCAGACAGTGATTGATGGACACATTTACCTGCCTATAATGTGGGAGGGAGAGACAGGAACAGAAGAGGGCGCTGGGTTGCCTTCAATACCCATGACCATCTGCCATACACAATTCATAACGATCTGTGCATAGATGAACTTGAAATATTACGGCTTCAAATCTAACTACCTTTCCAACAACAATCCGAGTTGGATGTGTCTATTAGACGGCAGATGTAATGTACTGAATGTGTGAAAGTGTTGATTATGCATTGATTGAGGGAAAATAATTGTTATTGGTTGGAGATTTTTTAATGTTAATTGGAAATGTCAGTAAATAATCCATGAGTTGAGAGCCATGATTTGGTACAAATGATAAGATAAGATATTCCTTTATTGATCCCCTTGTCAGGCAGACAAATGGGGGAGGGGGGGTACAGGTATGGGCAGGGTAATAGTAGAAATACATAAGTGAATATAATTATAGAAATGAGAAAAAATAAACAGTGTAAACCATATAATTAACTCTGAATATAAAAATATGAGTGGTTCTCAAACTGTGGTACGCGTACCACTAGTGGTACTTGGTGGTACTGCTGGTGGTACTTGAAAACATTTACAAAAAAGCAAAGAAAAAAAAAAGAAAACAATTTGCAGTCAGGCCACTGAACTTAGAAGCAGGCCAGGCCAGTGTTTCTGGTTGCGGCGGCGCGATAGTTAGATAACCTAAGTCGGGAACAACCAGGAGATCACTGTGACAGCGAGTACTGCAGTCTAAACAGTCATAAATCTTTAATTCAACTTCAGCCCTGATCATAACCATTTATCTTTTTTGATTTTTTGTAATGTCAGATAAAAAATGAAATACTCCCACTTTTCTGAAAAGAGTTGGTGTTAAATCTGACATTACAAAAAATCCATCCAAATCTGTGTTGCTGCTAATTATTGACACATGCCTAGCCTGTAATAATCCCCCCTATAAAAATGTACTTTGCATTTGATATATTGAAAATATTTTACTTTTTGTGTTTTTCTTTAACAATAATTTGTGATGCCATCACACAAACTGGCATTTAAAGGGTAAACATTCAAAAAATTTATTGAATATGTGTTTTCCTTTTTTTACAATAATTTGTGATGCCCATCACAAACACTGGCATTTAAAGGGTAAACATTAAAAAATTCCTGCACCAGAATGCAGGAAATTAAGTTTTTGTAACACACAGAAATACGCAATTTTAGAGTAATTAGAGACGAATACTGAAGAACTAGATTCGAGTTTTTTATAGTGAGATCCAGGTCCATGAGAGGGATATGGGCAGTCCCCATAGAAAATTCAAAGTTAACAGGACCAAATCATCAGTTTCTTATATATTTATTTAACCTTTATTTAGCCAGATAAAACATTGATATGGTCCAAGAGGCCCCAATGAGGGTACAAATATACATATATATACATATACATACATACATACATACATACATACATACATACATACATACATACATACATACATACATACATACATACATACATACATACATACATACATACATACATACATACATACATACATACATACATACATACATACATACATACATACATACATACATACATACATACATACATACATACATACATACATACATACATTGTTTATTGTTTATTGTTTAAAAAGGATCCCCATTAGCTGTCACCTAAGTGGCGAGCTAGTCTTCCTGGGGTCCACATAGAAAGACAACACAAAACATAACAACATAAGATACATACATATGACAATCACAATTAACAATGATAATCTAAAAACAGTAAAACATTGTAGACATCATTATCTAAAAACATTGTAACATTGTCTAAAATCAGTAAAACATTGTAGACATCATTATCAACATCAGAATATTTTGCTCACATATTTAAGTAGTGCATTCTCAGGTGGTATTTGAAAGACACTTTACTATTCAATTTACTTATGTTTAGTGGGCAGTTATTCCAATGATTGATGGCACGATAAACAACAGTCCTCTTTAAAGCATTTGATTTTGGACGTGGTAACATAATCTGTCCATCATCAGCTGACCTAGTAAAATAAGAATGAACCTGACTGCATCTGACAATTTGTTTGTATAAGAAAACAGGTTGAGAAGAAAAGACAGTGTTCCTGAAAAATTTAACTGTGTTGAAAACCAGCCTATTCTCTACCGTTAACCATGAGAGTTGCCGGTGCATAGTGATGGTGTTTGTTCTCATGGAACAATGTAAAACTAACCTTGCAGCTCTGTTCTGGGCAGTTTGCAATTTCTTTAGTTGACCTTTGGATGCAGAAGACCATACTGGTGCACAATAATCTAGGTGACATAAAATTTAAGATTTCGCCACCTGTCCCACAATATATGCAGGGACATAAGAAAGACATTTCCTCACCATGGAGATACCACTCCCCATCGTCTTCACTATGGTATCAATGTGTTCTGCCCATGACAGCTGGCTATCAATTATTATGCCCAGTAATTTTACTTTATTTACCTGTTCTATGGGTTCATCAGACACGTTCAAACTAATTTTTGGTATTGATGACAATTTATGACTCGAACCCAAGATAATTGATTTGGTTTTTGAGATGTTTAGTACCAACTTATTCCATTTTATCCAATCAAACACCATATTTAACTCAGCTGATAAAACATTGTCCAGTTCACTGACAGTTTTTGCAGCATAGTACAATGTGGAATCATCAGCATACATTTGTACAGTTGCTTTACACAGAACTGATGGTAAGTCGTTTGTGAAGATGGCGTATAGGAGTGGTCCAAGGCAGCTCCCTTGCGGGACCCCGCAGTCTAAGACCTTAGAGTGAGACCAGCTGCCAGTGTAATAAACCCTTTGTGTCCTACTTGTGAGATAACTCTTCATAAATATGATGGCTGTTGGACAAAACCCATAGCATTCTAATTTACCGATGAGCAGATCATGGTCTATGACATCGAATGCAGCACTAAAATCAAGTAATACTGCACCAGTCATCTTTGAGTTATCAATTTCCTTGAGCCAGTCATCTGTCATTACTGTAAGGGCAGAACAAGTAGAATGATTAGGTTTGTAAGCATGTTGAAAACTTGTGTTCAAGCCATTACAGTCAAAGTAATCCTGTATTTGTGAGTGGACTATTCTCTCCATCAGTTTACTGAGAACTGGGAGAATAGCGATAGGTCTACTGTTCTTCCCAGTGAGTGCTAGTCTGCCATCTTTAGGTAAGGGAATAATTTTACCATCTTTCCAGACAGTGGGATAAACACCTTTCATTAAGCATGCATTTAATATATGACATATCGGACCATAAACATAGTCAGCTGCCAGGCCAAGTACCTTACTATCTAGCATGTCAGTACCTACTGAGCTATGTTCAGGAAGGGACTTCAACATCTTCCTTACTTCCCGCTCATCTACACAATTAAACTTAAAAGTGCAACTCATACATACATACATACATACATACATACATACATACATACATACATACATACATACATACATACATACATACATACATACATACATACATACATACATACATACATACATACATACATACATTACATACATTACATACATACATTACATACACACATATACACCAATAACAAAATAAAAACATAGTTAAGAATCATACACATAAGCAAATAAACAAACAAACATTATGCACAGCCTATGTACAAAAGAAATAAACAGTTAATCTCTAGTCTTTACAGTTTTCTTCGATTGCATAAACACTCAAATCAAAAGTATTACACAATTATCAAAACCTTACACTCAAGGAGCAAAACATAGGCCCAGATTTGCACCCCTATAAGCACAAAGTCAGCCTCACACTTTTTGCAAAACAATACACACAGTGATTTGCAAAACACTAAACACACTTGCATTACATTACACATAGAATGTCAAATTACCACACATATGAGCCAATTGGTTAAACACAGCAATCAGATGCACAAACACACCATTGCTTAATTGTAGATACACCAATCATGTTTAAGCACTATAAAAATGCAGCAGGTGAGTTCACCTGCCTTCCACCAAAACGGAAGGAGAGTGATGTACTGTACACAGAGAACGTGAAAATATACAATACATTCACCAAACACTACACAAGACAACCAATGATGCAGACTGATGAAAATATAAATGTTCTCTCCATATACCCAAATCAGTCAACATGTCAACATGGAGAATCGCAACAAAATAATCTCTTGCCAGATCCAGCTAGGCAAAGAGATTATGTCTAGTATTTTCTGTACTCTATTTAAATGTTTTTGTTTTTGTTTTACTGTAATTTTAACCTGTACTGGATACAGTATTTTATGTTTGTCTGATATTTGCTGAGCTTACTGTGTTATGCACACTGTAGTAGCATGAAAACTGGGACATGTTTTGTTGTGATTCTCCATGTTGAAATGTCTGCATCATTGATTTGGGTATATGGAGAGAATTTTTTTTTCATCAGTCTGCATCATTGATTTGGGTATATGTAGATAAATAAATTATATCAGTCTACAGCATTGGTCTTGTGTAGTGTTTGGTGAATTTATTGTATATTTGCACATTCTCTGTGTACTTCACTTACAGTACTCTAATCACTGAGAAGTAGAATTGCTAAATGTGTTTTAGGTTAAGCACAGCAGTGTGTAACTGGTTCAAACAGAATTAAGTCATATGATGTAGTTTTTATAAATTAGTGTATAGTTTGTGTTTAATTTAGCAAAGGATCCGAGGTGTTCTGATAATTGTGTGTGGTTGTGCTAATTGTGTGTAGTGTTTTGAAACACCGGGCCCTGTTTTCAAAATCGTGCTTAAGCAATCGAAAAAATTGAGGAACATATACTACCAGCCAAAGGAGGAAACAGAAAATGATGCACGAGTATGTAGTTGAGTCACACACACACACACACACACACACACACACACACACACACACACACACACACACACACACACACACACACACACACACACACACACACACACACACACACACACACACACACACACACACACACACACACACACACACACACACACACACACACACACACACACACACACACACACACACACACACACACACACACACACACACACACACACACACACACACACACACACACACACACACACACACACACGTTCCAAACAAACAAGTTCCAATTTCATGTCTTTTTGCCATTTTATTATTATCCTCCCAGACCATGTGACCATTTCTAGCATTTCCACTGGCAATAGGCAAAAATCTCAGCGAGAGATAGATATATGCAGGGGATTTACTAGCCCGTATTTGGAAAGGAAAGAAGAAAGTCTTCAGATTTGGGTACAATTGAAAGCGAAGCTTTATCACAAACGGTTCCAACGATAATTGCAATGCAACACTCGGCTTCAGAGGGTTAAGCACCCATTTAAGATTAAGAGCTTTCATTTGAATATATAAAAAAGTATACTTTTTAATAATACTATTACACTTTATTTGTATAGCACCTTTCATACAAGAATTGCAGCTCAAAGGGCTTTACAGCAGAAAAAGGCAGGCAAAGTGCAGACATATAACATGTTCACATCTAGCATCCCAATAGGCCACTTTGTTTAGGATTTGATTCTATGGCATAAAATGACATAAAACATATAAAACAAGCATAGAAAAGATAGCAGCAAGGTAAGGTAAATCACAGTTTAAACAAAAACATATAAAACAAGCATAAAAAGATAGCAGCAAAGTAAGGCAAATCACAGTTTTTCATATTAGGATCTAACATCCCAATGGACCTCTCTGTTTGATTATGTTCTGATGAATGAAAGATGAATACACAAGCTGTTCAATAAAATAAAAAACTGACATGGGCATCTGGTTAGTGTAGAGGTCTAAGAAGCACTCGCCTACCTAGCCTCATCCGTAGCTAACAGTGTATTGCACTATCGCAGGACCTTAGCATGTCTTACCATACTTTTTGTAAACTTTATGTATATATACCTGTTATGTCTATTCTTATTACTTGTATTATTGCACAAATGTCTTATTCTCATCCTATTTCTTATTATTGTATTATTGCACAATTGTTGCGGGCAAGACCCCCCGCATTTCACTGTATGCTTGTATGCCGTGACAAATAAAACTCTTGACTTGACTTGACTTACCACCGCAGAGAGCCAGGTTAAATTTCCCATCAGTGGCACCTTTGGTTTGTTCAAACGTCCCTTGTTCCGTGTTCGCTGGTGCGAAGTCAGTGGGGACATTACAACAACCACTCCTGTTCGGCCTGTTCAGCAGGGAGGGGATCTGGGGGAGATGGCGTGAACCTCTGCTCGTGTTGCGCTGTCCCAGTGAAACTCCTCGCTGTCAGGTGAAAAGAAGCATATACAATTTTGGCTGGTAGCTCTCGGGCTAGGTGGTAAATAAAAAAGTAGATCTTGGTTCAAAAAAGGTTGGACACCCCTGGTCTACAGCATTGGTCTTGTGTAGTGTTTGGTGAATTTATTGTATATTTGCACATTCTCTGTGTACTTCACTTACAGTACTCTAATCACTGAGAAGTAGAATTGCTAAATGTGTTTTAGGTTAAGCACAGCAGTGTGTAACTGGTTCAAACAGAATTAAGTCATATTGTTGTGAAGGGCCAGATTAAACTGAGAATATCCCTTTATTGTTTGATATACTTTGTATATTATTTATATATATACACGGAATATCCCTTTACCTGCGTTCAGACCAGAGTAATATTCGCTCTCCTATTGGACAGCGCCCCCAGGCGCCAGCGCGCAAGCCCCCAACGGCAAGTTCAAAGACAACTGCAGGCATGTCGGAGTCAACGTGCAGTGAAGTGAGCAACCTTGCGTCTAACAGAGCATTGAGAACCGCGTGCGAATAGAATGGTAAAAGTGTCAGAGTTTAATGAAGTAACGTTGAGTTCGACTTAATCTAATGTGAAGTAAATAGTCGTTCAGTTATTGTATATCGTGCGGCCACAGTTCTTCCGTGTGTAGCATTACCCAGCGGTTCGTCGTGTCTTTAGCTAGTGCACTTAACCAGGCTGTGTGGCCTAAATACGTCGCCCACACCCGAGGAGTCCTAGGCGGAGAACCGTTGGACATGTACACAGGAGAATCGGCGTCGGCGATTGCAGAACCATTACTGGTTGGATTGTATTGATTTGGAACGTGGTACTCGGAGAAGAGCATCGTTGATTTCCACTATCGTTTGGGATTAAACCTCGTGAGGATTACAACTCGGGCCTGCCTCGTGGACGGGGCTGGCTAGCTGTCATCAATGCTGTCGGGCATTTGGATTACAATTATTGCTTTTGCTGCTGATCAAGGGAGTTTACAAGGACCGACTCCTGTACCTGGAGTCTCTTTATTCCTCATTGAATCAGACGGAGTACCCGAACATTCCTCTACCCTCCAGGCCTTACACCCCGGAGGGAACCCATTGTCTCAGTCGGTACCAGTGTTGCCCTATATAATTGCTACTATACGACAGGTGGTGTCAACTTAGACCCATCGTAGGATTCCTGCTATTCTTAGTGACTCATGCTCTTGACTGACTTTACGTATATTCTTCGACCATACAAGCGTGACCCTAATTCTCATTCTGTAACCTAACGTTGCCTAATAATAATAAATTACCCTCAAATACTATTTCTGTGTCAATGCCGTGTTCTTGTGGGTGTTCACCATCTATATTTGATGTACTGTCTGGCCAGTAATTAAAGTACATAACTAGCAGTGGTTTAATCTATCACAATCTTTAATACAGTCAGGGTTTTGTAACCCCTCAGTTACAATTGGTCCTTCGAGCCGGAGGGTATCAGTGTAATATTTAATATAATATTAATATTAACATGGCCAGCGGTGAACACTCCCCAAGCGGCTCCCCTAAGCTAGAACGCCCGCAGCGCAAACGTCAGCTACCTCCATATCTGGAGGAATTCGCTTTTGTTCTACCCCCTAGCTTATCTAAACAGACGTTAAATACGGATAAAGCAGATAGCCTAAGCATGTCCAATCCTATCGACTTGGCGACCCTGCCAGTAGAGACCCCAGTGGGTTCAAACGAAACTGACTCAGCTCACGGGGGGGACCAGGTGGGACATGACGTGACTATACCTCCAGACAGCGTCACCGGGATAGACCCCGGAGCGCTCCAGGATAAAGAACGCGCTCCAGGGATAGAACCCGACACACAACCAAGAGAAGAGAACCGCGCCCAGGAGATAGACCTCGGAGCGCGCCAGGAGAACAGATCTCCAACAAGCCCTGTCAGCACCCGATCACCTCCGTCAGTGTCATCCCCCAGCGAGGCGGACCAGAGACTGGCGCAAACCTTGATCGCCACACTGACAGCCTCCACCGAAAGAGACCGACTCCAGGGTGAGCGCGACCGGCTTCAAGCAAAGACGCTTAGTGAGCGCGAACACTCTGCCACGGAAAGAGAGCGCCTCCACGCGCAACTCCAAGCGCAAGCCCTTAGTGAGCGCGAACACTCTGCCGTGGAACGAGAGCGCCTCCGGGCGCAACAATTAAGTGAGCGCGAACAATCTGCCATGGAACGAGAGCGCCTCCAGGCTCAACAGATGAGCGAGCGCGAACAACGAGAGCGCCTCCAGGCGCAACAATTAAGCGAGCGCGAACACTCTGCAGCGGAACGAGAGCGCCTCCAGGCGCAACAATTAAGCGAGCGCGAACACTCTGCAGCGGAACGAGAGCGCCTTCACGCGCAACTCCAAGCGCAAGCCCTTAGTGAGCGCGAACACTCTGCAACTGAACGAGAGCGCCTCCAGGCGCAACAAAGGAGTGAGGACGACCGCATAAGACTGGAGGAGAGGCGCCTTCAGACGGAAGAGAACATCGAACGAGACCGCGCCAATGCACAGCGCGACGCCGCCAATGCCCAGCGCGAAGCAGAGCGCGACCGGCTGCAGGCGCAGATGATAGAACAATTGATCGCCAGGGCGACACCCCCTCTCTCCGCACGGAGCTCCCGGAGATCATCACGACAAGGGTCTAGGGCACCTTCCCCTACCCGACAAAGCGACCCGGGACCCGGCCAACAGGAGGAACCTGTCTACGTCTCCGAGCCCCCTCCCCGACCGGTCCATACGAGACCCAGCCAACGGGAAGAACCGGCCTACGTCGCCGAGAGACTGACTAGAAGACTCCAGGACCTAGAAGAGGAAGAGGAAGAGGAGGAATATCAAGCCCACCAGCAAGAACGCACTTTGGACCAGGAGGCCCAGTACAGCCCCGACTTCAGCCCCGAGTCACTGCACTACAAACCCCCGACCCAACTCACGGGTGAGTTTGACGTACAGTCAGCACCGAGGAACAGCACCTGGGAACCCGGCCTCTGGTACCCACCAAGTACTAACCCACGACCACACGTACGGGGAGACTCGCCCAGGAGGCCTCTTCCCCTACGCTCACCAATGTACCAGCCATCCATGGCATCGTACCTTGGCACACCGACGTTCCCAGACTTTACGCGCGAGGACAGAGCACAGTACACAGAATTACGCATGTGTTTGGAGACTATGATGTCCGATGTCCCCGACGAGTCGTACAAATATGCCATCCTCCTCAAGCATCTCAAGGTGCCCAGAGCGCATAACATAGCGCTGGCATATTCCAACTCAAGCACCCCATACTCCGCGGCTCTGGTGGCCCTCGACCAGCGTTATGGACGCATATGGGATTACGTGATCCAAGAAATACGGGATACCGACCGCCTCCCCCCAGCCAAAGACAATAGAGCACTGGATGACCTCTCTATCAAGGTACAATCCCTAGTAGGGATGCTGGGGTCCCAAAAGGAGAAGGGGAGATATGAACTGTATGCAAATTCTAATGTGGAGCGAATACTGGAGAAGCTCCCTCCAGCCCGCCAAGAACGTTTTCGGCGGCAGAGAGACCACCGTAATCCCAACGGCCCAGAGCCATCCCTCCTAGACCTGGCCGCTTTCCTCGCAAGGGAAGTTAGCAGCCTACGACTGGACACATTCGTGTGGAGTGGATCTAGCCCAAGAGATGAACCTCGGAGGTCCAACGATAACCGCCGGTCAGTGACCGTTATGCACCAGGCCGAGTCAGTGCCGCAGCACAAGAACCACAGCACCCCCCAGACCAAGGGGAAGTGGAAGATTGTATGCCAGTACTGTGAAAAGGAACATTGGCTGTCTCAATGTGACACCTTCAAGAAGCTGACCGCTGACGAGGTGAGTCAGTGGATCAAAGCCAACCGCCGCTGCTTCCGCTGCGCGCGCAGCCATATGGCAGCGGAGTGCCGCTTAAAGAAAAGATGCAGCAAGTGCGACGGCGCCCACTTGGAGGTCCTACACGACAGCAACAAGAAGAAACCCGTACCCCCAAGCAGCTCGAGAGTGAACGTCATGTACATAGACCCTGCGAAGAGCGGGAGCTCCCGAGTGCTCTTGAAGGTGGTCTGAGTGATCTTAAGCTACGAGGACAAGGTCATGGACACTTACGCCGTCCTAGACGATGGGTCAGAAAAGACTCTCCTCCTCGCATCCGCCGCAGCCCGGCTGGGTCTGCGGGGGAGCGAAGAAACAATGACAATCCGTACCATTAGAAGAGACCTGAAGACCATAAAGGGTGAAAATGTCTCCTTCACGATAGCAGCGGTCGGGCAGCCCGAGAAGCAGTATAGCATCACTAACGCCTTCACCAGCCACGACATAGGCCTGTCACAGTACACCTACCCCATCCCAAAGCTGATGGAAAAATACGTGCACCTACGTCAACTACCTATACCGCTCATCGACGACGCCACCCCGACCCTGCTCATAGGATCCGACCACGCACACCTCATCGTCCCAACGGACCGGGTCCAAATCGGGCCCAGAGGCTGTCCAGCAGCGGTCAAGACCCGCCTGGGTTGGACACTACAAGGCCCCCTCTCCGGGTCTTCCAACCGACCGACAGCCACTCGCTGTCTCTACACGAGGATAAACGAAGAAGACACCACCCTCCTGCAGCACGTCGAGAGGCTATGGACATTAGACGCGATGCCCTTTAAGAATGAAAAGAAACTCGTTTGCTCAAAGGAAGACACTTATGCCATAGCCCTCCTCGAGCAGAGGACAAAGAGAGTCGAGGTCAATGGAGTGATGAGATACGCAACTCCACTCCTGAGGCGAGAGGGTATGCCCACCCTCCACGCCTCAAAAGAAGCGACAGAGCGATATCTACTGAACACCGAGCGGCGTCTAGCCAAAGACCCCACTCAAGCCACTGTGTACCGCACTGAGATCGACAAGCTGATCACAGCGGGACACATAAAGAAAATTGACATTCAAGAGGCCGACCAGACGATCGAATCTTGGTAAGTGCCCCACCACAAGGTCCACCACAACGGCAAGGATCGCATTGTATTCAACTGCAGCTACCAGATCGGACTACAGAATCTGAATAAAGAACTCTTGCCCGGCCCGACACTCGGCCCCTCTCTCCTCGGCGTACTACTACGTTTCCGCCAAGACAAGGTGGCCATCAGCGGCGACATCAAAGGGATGTTCCTGCAGGTGCGACTAGTGGAGGAGGACAAGCCCTTGCTGCAGTTCCTATGGAGAGAGAGGATCAAAGATGAGCAACCATCCATCTACCAATGGGAGGTCCTCCCCTTCGGAACCACATGCAGCCCATGCTGTGCTACGTTCGCACTGCAAAAACATGTGACAGAAGACCCTGAAGCTGACGAGGAGGTCAGACAAAGTGTAGAGAGGAGTTTCTATGTGGACAACTGTCTGCAAAGCGTCTCGACGCCAGAAGAAGCCGAAGCCCTCCTGCTCAAGCTCCGCGCCTCACTGATCAAAGGCGGCTTTGATCTCCGGCAGTGGGCCAGCAGTGACCCTCAAGTACTTCGCAGCCTCTCCCCAGAGACAAAGGCAGCAAGCAGCGAGACCTGGATGGCGACCACCCCAGGTGAAGCACAGGAAATGACATTGGGCCTAGTCTGGCGCTTCAAAACAGACTCGCTCCATTACAAATACACACCCCTGACCACGGAGCAGGGAAGGTCGACCCCTCTACCGACCACCAGACGGAGCGTATACAGAACACTCGCAAGTCAATACGACCCGCTGGGGTGTATCCTACCTTACACCACTCGGGCGAAAATGATTGTACGAGAGCTGTGGGACAAGGAACAGGGCTGGGACGACCCCATACCCGACCACCTAGCTTCCACCTGGAGAGAGTGGGAGAGAGAACTCAACTCGCTCCAAAATGTGAACATACGCCGAAGCTACTTCCCACCCACAGTGCGGCTGGAGACGTGCCAGATGGACCTGCACGTCTTCCGCGACGCCTCAGAAGTGGCCTACGGTTCGGTGGCTTACTTGCAGGCCCGAGAGGAGGGAGGAGAAATACACACAGCCTTCATCCTGGCTCGCTCAAGGATAGCCCCCCGCAAGCAACAATCGATCCCACGTCTAGAGCTCTGCGCAGCTCTGGTAGGCGCGCAACTCGCCACGTTAATCCAACGTGAACTCACCATCCCGGTGCAAAGAACAATCTTGTGGTCAGACTCAATGACCATACTCACATGGATCCAGTCCGATTCTTGTAGATACAAGGTCTTCGTGGGAGTCAGAATCACAGAGATTCAAGACCTAGTAGGATCAGCGTGCTGGAGGTACGTGGACACGAAACAGAACCCAGCCGATGTCATCACACGGGGGATGTCCCTAGATGACCTCACACGTCACAATATCTACAGTGACGGTCCTGAGTTCCTCAAGCTCCCGGAGGAAGAGTGGCCTACCCCCACCCCTCGGGAGGCTAGTCAAGAGGAGGCAGAGATCAAGAAATCTATGTTCTGTGGGTTGACGCACACCCCAGTCCCCACTGACCCTAACATAGACAACTGCCTCACCTTTGAGAGTGCGCAGCTAAAGACATTCCTGTGGCACCACCCTGAGGTTCCCCCCACTACCGACATTAACGCAGCGAACTACGAAGAGGCAGAACTCCTTCTGCTACAGCGAGCCCAAAGAGACTCGTTCCCCGACGAGCTAGACTGCCTGCAGGGAACAAAGCCAATCCCGTCAGACAGCAGACTGCTCCACTTGGCCCCCGAGCGCGACACCCATGGCCTCATCAGGGTGGGTGGTCGTCTGAGACGGGCCCCGGACTTAACGGATGACGTCAAGTTTCCTATAGTCCTCAACAGCCGACACAAGGTCACTGAGCTCATCATAAAGAAATACGACGAGGATGTGCACCACGCTGGGGCAGAGAGAGTCTTCGCTGAGATCCGACGTCGCTATTGGATACTGAACGGAAGAGAAGCAGTACGTCGCTTCCAGCGGACTCGACCAGACTGTCGCCAGTGGCGAGCACAGCCCAGTATACCCAGGATGGCCGACCTGCCTCACCGTCACACCCGACCCGTGGCGAGGCTGATAGAGTTGCAGAGGCTCCCTGACTCCCCTGATGATGATCATGACCCACTGACTTTGTAGATTGCCCTACTCCCCACAACAGACATTGAGCAGTTGACTGGACTATTAATCTGTCTTCCTTTAACTAATTAGGTGCGGACTAATTAGGAGGCGGCTGTTGTGAAGGGCCAGATTAAACTGAGAATATCCCTTTATTGTTTGATATACTTTGTATATTATTTATATATATACACGGAATATCCCTTTACCTGCGTTCAGACCAGAGTAATATTCGCTCTCCTATTGGACAGCGCCCCCAGGCGCCAGCGCGCAAGCCCCCAACGGCAAGTTCAAAGACAACTGCAGGCATGTCGGAACATGCCCGGAGTCAGCGTAGTAATACGAGACAAGGACTGAGGTTGGGACTAGATATTCACTTAAGTATAAATACAGTGCAAGGTGCGCACACCGTGCTTAGTCGCTTAGTTCAATTCAGTTACGTTCAGTACCTTACCCACCTTCACCACGAGTCAACGTGCAGTGAAGTGAGCAACCTTGCGCCTAACAGAGCATTGAGAACCGCGTGCGAATAGAATGGTAAAAGTGTCAGAGTTTAATGAAGTAACGTTGAGTTCGACTTAATCTAATGTGAAGTAAATAGTCGTTCAGTTATTGTATATCGTGCGGCCACAGTTCTTCCGTGTGTAGCATTACCCAGCGGTTCGTCGTGTCTTTAGCTAGTGCACTTAACCAGGCTGTGTGGCCTAAATACGTCGCCCACACCCGAGGAGTCCTAGGCGGAGAACCGTTGGACATGTACACAGGAGAATTGGCGTCGGCGATTGCAGAACCATTACTGGTTGGATTGTATTGATTTGGAACGTGGTACCCGGAGAAGAGCATCGTTGATTTCCACTATCGTTTGGGATTCAACCTCGTGAGGATTACAACTCGGGCCTGCCTCGTGGACGGGGCTGGCTAGCTGTCATCAATGCTGTCGGGCATTTGGATTACAATTATTGCTTTTGCTGCTGATCAAGGGAGTTTACAAGGACCGACTCCTGTACCTGGAGTCTCTTTATTCCTCATTGAATCAGACGGAGTACCCGAACATTCCTCTACCCTCCAGGCCTTACACCCCGGAGGGAACCCATTGTCTCAGTCGGTACCAGTGTTGCCCTATATAATTGCTACTATACGACAGGTGGTGTCAACTTAGACCCATCGTAGGATTCCTGCTATTCTTAGTGACTCATGCTCTTGACTGACTTTACGTATATTCTTCGCCATACAAGCGCGACCCTAATTCTCATTCTGTAACCTAACGTTGCCTAATAATAATAAATTACCCTCAAATACTATTTCTGTGTCAATGCCGTGTTCTTGTGGGTGTTCACCATCTATATTTGATGTACTGTCTGGCCAGTAATTAAAGTACATAACTAGCAGTGGTTTAATCTATCACAATCTTTAATACAGTCAGGGTTTTGTAACCCCTCAGTTACAATTGGTCCTTCGAGCCGGAGGGTATCAGTGTAATATTTAATATAATATTAATATTAACATGGCCAGCGGTGAACACTCCCCAAGCGGCTCCCCTAAGCTAGAACGCCCGCAGCGCAAACGTCAGCTACCTCCATATCTGGAGGAATTCGCTTTTGTTCTACCCCCTAGCTTATCTAAACAGACGTTAAATACGGATAAAGCAGATAGCCTAAGCATGTCCAATCCTATCGACTTGGCGACCCTGCCAGTAGAGACCCCAGTGGGTTCAAACGAAACTGACTCAGCTCACGGGGGGGACCAGGTGGGACATGACGTGACTATACCTCCAGACAGCGTCACCGGGATAGACCCCGGAGCGCTCCAGGATAAAGAACGCGCTCCAGGGATAGAACCCGACACACAACCAAGAGAAGAGAACCGCGCCCAGGAGATAGACCTCGGAGCGCGCCAGGAGAACAGATCTCCAACAAGCCCTGTCAGCACCCGATCACCTCCGTCAGTGTCATCCCCCAGCGAGGCGGACCAGAGACTGGCGCAAACCTTGATCGCCACACTGACAGCCTCCACCGAAAGAGACCGACTCCAGGGTGAGCGCGACCGGCTTCAAGCAAAGACGCTTAGTGAGCGCGAACACTCTGCCACGGAAAGAGAGCGCCTCCACGCGCAACTCCAAGCGCAAGCCCTTAGTGAGCGCGAACACTCTGCCGTGGAACGAGAGCGCCTCCGGGCGCAACAATTAAGTGAGCGCGAACAATCTGCCATGGAACGAGAGCGCCTCCAGGCTCAACAGATGAGCGAGCGCGAACAACGAGAGCGCCTCCAGGCGCAACAATTAAGCGAGCGCGAACACTCTGCAGCGGAACGAGAGCGCCTCCAGGCGCAACAATTAAGCGAGCGCGAACACTCTGCAGCGGAACGAGAGCGCCTTCACGCGCAACTCCAAGCGCAAGCCCTTAGTGAGCGCGAACACTCTGCAACTGAACGAGAGCGCCTCCAGGCGCAACAAAGGAGTGAGGACGACCGCATAAGACTGGAGGAGAGGCGCCTTCAGACGGAAGAGAACATCGAACGAGACCGCGCCAATGCACAGCGCGACGCCGCCAATGCCCAGCGCGAAGCAGAGCGCGACCGGCTGCAGGCGCAGATGATAGAACAATTGATCGCCAGGGCGACACCCCCTCTCTCCGCACGGAGCTCCCGGAGATCATCACGACAAGGGTCTAGGGCACCTTCCCCTACCCGACAAAGCGACCCGGGACCCGGCCAACAGGAGGAACCTGTCTACGTCTCCGAGCCCCCTCCCCGACCGGTCCATACGAGACCCAGCCAACGGGAAGAACCGGCCTACGTCGCCGAGAGACTGACTAGAAGACTCCAGGACCTAGAAGAGGAAGAGGAAGAGGAGGAATATCAAGCCCACCAGCAAGAACGCACTTTGGACCAGGAGGCCCAGTACAGCCCCGACTTCAGCCCCGAGTCACTGCACTACAAACCCCCGACCCAACTCACGGGTGAGTTTGACGTACAGTCAGCACCGAGGAACAGCACCTGGGAACCCGGCCTCTGGTACCCACCAAGTACTAACCCACGACCACACGTACGGGGAGACTCGCCCAGGAGGCCTCTTCCCCTACGCTCACCAATGTACCAGCCATCCATGGCATCGTACCTTGGCACACCGACGTTCCCAGACTTTACGCGCGAGGACAGAGCACAGTACACAGAATTACGCATGTGTTTGGAGACTATGATGTCCGATGTCCCCGACGAGTCGTACAAATATGCCATCCTCCTCAAGCATCTCAAGGTGCCCAGAGCGCATAACATAGCGCTGGCATATTCCAACTCAAGCACCCCATACTCCGCGGCTCTGGTGGCCCTCGACCAGCGTTATGGACGCATATGGGATTACGTGATCCAAGAAATACGGGATACCGACCGCCTCCCCCCAGCCAAAGACAATAGAGCACTGGATGACCTCTCTATCAAGGTACAATCCCTAGTAGGGATGCTGGGGTCCCAAAAGGAGAAGGGGAGATATGAACTGTATGCAAATTCTAATGTGGAGCGAATACTGGAGAAGCTCCCTCCAGCCCGCCAAGAACGTTTTCGGCGGCAGAGAGACCACCGTAATCCCAACGGCCCAGAGCCATCCCTCCTAGACCTGGCCGCTTTCCTCGCAAGGGAAGTTAGCAGCCTACGACTGGACACATTCGTGTGGAGTGGATCTAGCCCAAGAGATGAACCTCGGAGGTCCAACGATAACCGCCGGTCAGTGACCGTTATGCACCAGGCCGAGTCAGTGCCGCAGCACAAGAACCACAGCACCCCCCAGACCAAGGGGAAGTGGAAGATTGTATGCCAGTACTGTGAAAAGGAACATTGGCTGTCTCAATGTGACACCTTCAAGAAGCTGACCGCTGACGAGGTGAGTCAGTGGATCAAAGCCAACCGCCGCTGCTTCCGCTGCGCGCGCAGCCATATGGCAGCGGAGTGCCGCTTAAAGAAAAGATGCAGCAAGTGCGACGGCGCCCACTTGGAGGTCCTACACGACAGCAACAAGAAGAAACCCGTACCCCCAAGCAGCTCGAGAGTGAACGTCATGTACATAGACCCTGCGAAGAGCGGGAGCTCCCGAGTGCTCTTGAAGGTGGTCTGAGTGATCTTAAGCTACGAGGACAAGGTCATGGACACTTACGCCGTCCTAGACGATGGGTCAGAAAAGACTCTCCTCCTCGCATCCGCCGCAGCCCGGCTGGGTCTGCGGGGGAGCGAAGAAACAATGACAATCCGTACCATTAGAAGAGACCTGAAGACCATAAAGGGTGAAAATGTCTCCTTCACGATAGCAGCGGTCGGGCAGCCCGAGAAGCAGTATAGCATCACTAACGCCTTCACCAGCCACGACATAGGCCTGTCACAGTACACCTACCCCATCCCAAAGCTGATGGAAAAATACGTGCACCTACGTCAACTACCTATACCGCTCATCGACGACGCCACCCCGACCCTGCTCATAGGATCCGACCACGCACACCTCATCGTCCCAACGGACCGGGTCCAAATCGGGCCCAGAGGCTGTCCAGCAGCGGTCAAGACCCGCCTGGGTTGGACACTACAAGGCCCCCTCTCCGGGTCTTCCAACCGACCGACAGCCACTCGCTGTCTCTACACGAGGATAAACGAAGAAGACACCACCCTCCTGCAGCACGTCGAGAGGCTATGGACATTAGACGCGATGCCCTTTAAGAATGAAAAGAAACTCGTTTGCTCAAAGGAAGACACTTATGCCATAGCCCTCCTCGAGCAGAGGACAAAGAGAGTCGAGGTCAATGGAGTGATGAGATACGCAACTCCACTCCTGAGGCGAGAGGGTATGCCCACCCTCCACGCCTCAAAAGAAGCGACAGAGCGATATCTACTGAACACCGAGCGGCGTCTAGCCAAAGACCCCACTCAAGCCACTGTGTACCGCACTGAGATCGACAAGCTGATCACAGCGGGACACATAAAGAAAATTGACATTCAAGAGGCCGACCAGACGATCGAATCTTGGTAAGTGCCCCACCACAAGGTCCACCACAACGGCAAGGATCGCATTGTATTCAACTGCAGCTACCAGATCGGACTACAGAATCTGAATAAAGAACTCTTGCCCGGCCCGACACTCGGCCCCTCTCTCCTCGGCGTACTACTACGTTTCCGCCAAGACAAGGTGGCCATCAGCGGCGACATCAAAGGGATGTTCCTGCAGGTGCGACTAGTGGAGGAGGACAAGCCCTTGCTGCAGTTCCTATGGAGAGAGAGGATCAAAGATGAGCAACCATCCATCTACCAATGGGAGGTCCTCCCCTTCGGAACCACATGCAGCCCATGCTGTGCTACGTTCGCACTGCAAAAACATGTGACAGAAGACCCTGAAGCTGACGAGGAGGTCAGACAAAGTGTAGAGAGGAGTTTCTATGTGGACAACTGTCTGCAAAGCGTCTCGACGCCAGAAGAAGCCGAAGCCCTCCTGCTCAAGCTCCGCGCCTCACTGATCAAAGGCGGCTTTGATCTCCGGCAGTGGGCCAGCAGTGACCCTCAAGTACTTCGCAGCCTCTCCCCAGAGACAAAGGCAGCAAGCAGCGAGACCTGGATGGCGACCACCCCAGGTGAAGCACAGGAAATGACATTGGGCCTAGTCTGGCGCTTCAAAACAGACTCGCTCCATTACAAATACACACCCCTGACCACGGAGCAGGGAAGGTCGACCCCTCTACCGACCACCAGACGGAGCGTATACAGAACACTCGCAAGTCAATACGACCCGCTGGGGTGTATCCTACCTTACACCACTCGGGCGAAAATGATTGTACGAGAGCTGTGGGACAAGGAACAGGGCTGGGACGACCCCATACCCGACCACCTAGCTTCCACCTGGAGAGAGTGGGAGAGAGAACTCAACTCGCTCCAAAATGTGAACATACGCCGAAGCTACTTCCCACCCACAGTGCGGCTGGAGACGTGCCAGATGGACCTGCACGTCTTCCGCGACGCCTCAGAAGTGGCCTACGGTTCGGTGGCTTACTTGCAGGCCCGAGAGGAGGGAGGAGAAATACACACAGCCTTCATCCTGGCTCGCTCAAGGATAGCCCCCCGCAAGCAACAATCGATCCCACGTCTAGAGCTCTGCGCAGCTCTGGTAGGCGCGCAACTCGCCACGTTAATCCAACGTGAACTCACCATCCCGGTGCAAAGAACAATCTTGTGGTCAGACTCAATGACCATACTCACATGGATCCAGTCCGATTCTTGTAGATACAAGGTCTTCGTGGGAGTCAGAATCACAGAGATTCAAGACCTAGTAGGATCAGCGTGCTGGAGGTACGTGGACACGAAACAGAACCCAGCCGATGTCATCACACGGGGGATGTCCCTAGATGACCTCACACGTCACAATATCTACAGTGACGGTCCTGAGTTCCTCAAGCTCCCGGAGGAAGAGTGGCCTACCCCCACCCCTCGGGAGGCTAGTCAAGAGGAGGCAGAGATCAAGAAATCTATGTTCTGTGGGTTGACGCACACCCCAGTCCCCACTGACCCTAACATAGACAACTGCCTCACCTTTGAGAGTGCGCAGCTAAAGACATTCCTGTGGCACCACCCTGAGGTTCCCCCCACTACCGACATTAACGCAGCGAACTACGAAGAGGCAGAACTCCTTCTGCTACAGCGAGCCCAAAGAGACTCGTTCCCCGACGAGCTAGACTGCCTGCAGGGAACAAAGCCAATCCCGTCAGACAGCAGACTGCTCCACTTGGCCCCCGAGCGCGACACCCATGGCCTCATCAGGGTGGGTGGTCGTCTGAGACGGGCCCCGGACTTAACGGATGACGTCAAGTTTCCTATAGTCCTCAACAGCCGACACAAGGTCACTGAGCTCATCATAAAGAAATACGACGAGGATGTGCACCACGCTGGGGCAGAGAGAGTCTTCGCTGAGATCCGACGTCGCTATTGGATACTGAACGGAAGAGAAGCAGTACGTCGCTTCCAGCGGACTCGACCAGACTGTCGCCAGTGGCGAGCACAGCCCAGTATACCCAGGATGGCCGACCTGCCTCACCGTCACACCCGACCCGTGGCGAGGCTGATAGAGTTGCAGAGGCTCCCTGACTCCCCTGATGATGATCATGACCCACTGACTTTGTAGATTGCCCTACTCCCCACAACAGACATTGAGCAGTTGACTGGACTATTAATCTGTCTTCCTTTAACTAATTAGGTGCGGACTAATTAGGAGGCGGCTGTTGTGAAGGGCCAGATTAAACTGAGAATATCCCTTTATTGTTTGATATACTTTGTATATTATTTATATATATACACGGAATATCCCTTTACCTGCGTTCAGACCAGAGTAATATTCGCTCTCCTATTGGACAGCGCCCCCAGGCGCCAGCGCGCAAGCCCCCAACGGCAAGTTCAAAGACAACTGCAGGCATGTCGGAACATGCCCGGAGTCAGCGTAGTAATACGAGACAAGGACTGAGGTTGGGACTAGATATTCACTTAAGTATAAATACAGTGCAAGGTGCGCACACCGTGCTTAGTCGCTTAGTTCAATTCAGTTACGTTCAGTACCTTACCCACCTTCACCACGAGTCAACGTGCAGTGAAGTGAGCAACCTTGCGCCTAACAGAGCATTGAGAACCGCGTGCGAATAGAATGGTAAAAGTGTCAGAGTTTAATGAAGTAACGTTGAGTTCGACTTAATCTAATGTGAAGTAAATAGTCGTTCAGTTATTGTATATCGTGCGGCCACAGTTCTTCCGTGTGTAGCATTACCCAGCGGTTCGTCGTGTCTTTAGCTAGTGCACTTAACCAGGCTGTGTGGCCTAAATACGTCGCCCACACCCGAGGAGTCCTAGGCGGAGAACCGTTGGACATGTACACAGGAGAATTGGCGTCGGCGATTGCAGAACCATTACTGGTTGGATTGTATTGATTTGGAACGTGGTACCCGGAGAAGAGCATCGTTGATTTCCACTATCGTTTGGGATTCAACCTCGTGAGGATTACAACTCGGGCCTGCCTCGTGGACGGGGCTGGCTAGCTGTCATCAATGCTGTCGGGCATTTGGATTACAATTATTGCTTTTGCTGCTGATCAAGGGAGTTTACAAGGACCGACTCCTGTACCTGGAGTCTCTTTATTCCTCATTGAATCAGACGGAGTACCCGAACATTCCTCTACCCTCCAGGCCTTACACCCCGGAGGGAACCCATTGTCTCAGTCGGTACCAGTGTTGCCCTATATAATTGCTACTATACGACAGGTGGTGTCAACTTAGACCCATCGTAGGATTCCTGCTATTCTTAGTGACTCATGCTCTTGACTGACTTTACGTATATTCTTCGCCATACAAGCGCGACCCTAATTCTCATTCTGTAACCTAACGTTGCCTAATAATAATAAATTACCCTCAAATACTATTTCTGTGTCAATGCCGTGTTCTTGTGGGTGTTCACCATCTATATTTGATGTACTGTCTGGCCAGTAATTAAAGTACATAACTAGCAGTGGTTTAATCTATCACAATCTTTAATACAGTCAGGGTTTTGTAACCCCTCAGTTACACATATGATGTAGTTTTTATAAATTAGTGTATAGTTTGTGTTTAATTTAGCAAAGGATCTGAGGTGTTCTGGTAATTGTGTGTGTGGTTGTGCTAATTGTGTGTAGTGTTTTGAAACACCGGGCCCTGTTTTCAAAATCGTGCTTAAGCAATCGAAAAAATTGAGGAACGTATTACCAGCCAAAGGAGGAAGCAGAAAATGATGCACGAGTATGTAGTTGAGTCATCTTGTGGCACAAGCTCAGACCTCATGGAGATCAGCTGAGACAGAAACTGTTCTATCCAGTCCTCGACAGAATGCTGCAAGAGCTTGAGAGCAGGTTCTCATGAGTTGGAGAACAACGTATGAGAGGCATACAGGCATGTTATCCAGCCTCAGACCAGTTTCTCTCAGTGGAATTGCTGCAACCCCTCGCCACACATTACAATATCCAACTACTGCCAGAGGAGATCACAGTTGCAAAGTGTTTCCTGGCCAGGACAGGCAGAGATGCAGTCCCTACTATCCAAAGTGTCTTTTCCCTCCTGGATGATAATAATAATAATAATGCATTTGATTTATAATGCGCCTTTCAAGACACTAAAAAAAAGCTAGGAGAAAAACATCCGGGGCTAAAGCCCCGGAAGCCCAGGGCTAACGACGCCACTGGTGTGTGTGTGTGTGTGTGTGTGTGTGTGTGTGTGTGTGTGTGTGAGTGTGTGAGAGAGAGAATGACGGACAATTGCTTGCTGTGTGAGAGAGATAGAGAGAGAATTAAGTACATTTGCTGAAATACAGTTGTTCTTAATTTTCTCACTTGCTATGTGAGAATGTTAGTTATTATGTTCTCAATGCCTCTTGCATTGTATGAGTTGTGTGGAAGCGTTTGCTAGTTCTAGTGCTATCCCTTTGTACATTGTGGCTGTGTCTGACAAAAGTTAACAATAAATAATGGTATTAGGAATACATTTGCCTCCTGCGTGAACTGTGCATAGCTGAATAGACTGTATTTTAACGCCGGTCATATGGTGGTACTTGGAGAGCCAGCTACGTTCTCAGGTGGTACTTGGTGTAAAAAGTTTGAGAACCACTGGTGTAAACAATATAATTAGCTCTGAATATAAAAATATGAGAACAATAAACAGTGTAAACAATATAATCAACTTTGAATATAAAAATACGAGAACAATAAACAGTGTAAACAATATAATCAACTCTGAATATAAAAATACGAGAACAATAAACAGTGTAAACAATATAATCAACCCTGAATATAAAAATACAAGGACAATAAACTGTGTAAACAATATAATTAACTCTGAATATAAAACATATATTAATATTATTTTTATATTCAGAGTTAATTATATATATATTCTTTTTTTGATCCACTTTTTCTCCCATTTTCTATATTTTCTCCAATCCCAATTTCGTATCATCCAATTCAACCCTCCCCTGTCACGAACGCTGTTTCTTGCCTCCCACAAGCCGGCTGCAATGTGGACTAAGTCATACATAGCACAAGTCCCCTCCGGTACTTGAGGTAACAGCAGTCGCATCTTTTCACCTGCGCAGCTCGATCTCTCAGTGGCGAGGAGTAACGCGTGGGAGGCTCACGCTGCCCCCGACACTTCCTGATTCTACTGCGCAGGCGCACCAACCGACCTGTAGGAGTCGCTGTCCACAACGCCCGATCCCACCCATCAGTTTCCCACCCCCTAATACGGCCAATGTGTATTAGTATGAACGACCAGCTAAACTGAAAGCAATGTGGTGCTCTGGGCTCGAACAGGCGAGCCCAGCGTCTCTGCATTCGTGGCGAGCGCCTTGCCCACTACGCCACGTAGCCGCCCTAGAGTTAATTATATTGTTTACTCTGAAACAATAGCCCTCACCTGCCTGCCCTGGTGACACAGGAGTGACCAGGCCTCTAGTACATAACAATTGTTACGACCCTGGCTCATGGGTACGCAACCTATGTGTAATCAACACCAAAACCCTGTGCTCTAACTCAAAAATGCTACTAAACCAAGGAACTACTAATATAACTATAAGCTAATGTACTGGTAACCCAACGGACAAGGACTGTAAGAACCTGACAGCTCTTTCACTAGGCACAGACCGTGCATGTGTGTTTCTGGGTCTGCCTTTGAAGCTCCCCAGCAGGTAACCAATCAGCACTAATTGGCTAATTGGCAGCCCTCACCTGCCTGCCCTGGTGACACAGGAGTGACCAGGCCTCTAGTACATAACACCTCCCCCACCAAACTGGTTGCCCAAGAGGCAACCACTACACAACAACCCATAAACAAAACAAAAACAACTGTGACCCCTTAGTTGTCAGGGCCTCTACCACAACAGCGATAACGGGTACCACAAACACCGGTACTACGATCGTGAGAGGGCGTCTGCTAGCACGTTGTCCCTCCCACGAATGTGGCGAATATCCAAGTTATACGCCTGGAGGAACAAACTCCATCGCATCAAACGATGATTCGAATTCACCATGCTGCGAAGAAAAACCAAAGGGTTATGGTCTGTATACACAACAAGGGGTAAACTGGAGGATCCCACGTAAACATCAAAATGGTTCAAGGCAAGAACCAAAGCGAGCGCCTCCTTCTCTATAGTAGAGTAGTGCAGTTGATGGCTGTCAAACTTTTTAGAAAAGTAGCACACTGGGTGCTCCACCTCTAATGCATCCTCTTGCAGGAGGACGGCTCCAGCACCGAGGTCACTAGCATCCACTGCCAACTTGAATGGCAGTTGAAAATCGGGAGCTGACAGAACGGGAGCGCTAATCAGAATACCCTTGATGCTCTCAAAAGACTGTTGACAAGTCTCAGTCCACACGAAAGGTACCTTAGGACTGAGCAGATTGGTCAAAGGGGCAACAACAGAAGCAAAGTTCCTACAGAAACTCCTATAGTACCCTGCCATACCTAGGACGCGCTTTAACTCCCGCCTGGTGATGGGAGCAGGGAAGCCCACTATAGCCTCCACCTTAGCTGTAATGGGGCACACATGCCCACGTCCAACCACCTTACCCAGGTAGGTAACCGTGGCCTGTCCAAATTCACATTTCGCAAGGTTAACTGTCAAGTTAGCATCACCCAACCGCTTGAACACTTCGGCCAGATGCTCCACATGTTGTGACCAAGAGGAACTGTGGATAACCAGGTCATCCAGATATGCCTCACAGAACGCTACCCCGCCCAGGACCTTGTTCACTAGCCGCTGAAACGTCGCTGGGGCATTTCGCATGCCAAAGGCCATCACTGTATACTGGCAGAAACTCTCTGGTGTGACAAAAGCGGATATCTCACGTGCTCGCGGAGTAAGCGGAACCTGCCAGTATCCCTTTAGCAAATCCAATTTACTTACAAAGGCTGCTGAACCCACCCGATCGATACAGTCGTCCATCCGAGGCAGAGGGTACAAGTCCGGCTTGGTTACTGCATTAACTTTACGGAAATCAGTACAGAACCGATGAGTGCAGTCTGGCTTATCAACAAGCAGGCAGGGGGAGCTCCACGCACTAGAACTGGGCTCCGCAATGCCATGTCTCACCATATAGTCTACTTCCTTACTCAAGATCCTTCGTTTTTCCGGATTCACCCTATAGGCATGTTGCTTAATTGGCCCTGCACTACCAACATCAATGTCATGCTCGAGTACATTAGTACGACTAGGGACATCAGAAAACAAACGTGTATGCTGTCTAAGTAGGCGCACCACATCCGTACGCTCAGGAAGTGGTAAGTACGACAGGTGTGAGTCCAAGTCACCTAGTATCTGGGTGTTTGGCAACCGGCCCTGAGAAATCTCCTTCGACACAGAACAGTCGGCTACAATAGGAGATGCAGAAACTGTTAGAACAGCCACAGGCTTGACCCCTGACTGGTCAATCTGAGCCCTATCATTGTACGCCTTCAACATATTGACGTGACATAATCTACTCTTGCGCCTGCGGTCGGGAGTTTTAATCAAGTAGTCGACCTCACCAACTTTGCGCTCAATGGAGTATGGCCCACTGTATTTAGCCTGTAATGCAGACCCAAGAATAGGCGAGAGAACCAACACCTTGTCTCCCGGTGAGAACACCCTATGTCGGGCCCGCCTATCATACCACACCTTCATTTTTCCTTGGGCTACCTTTAGGTTCTCTTTCGCTAGTTCACATGCTCTACTAAGCTTAAGCCTGAAGTCACACACATAGTCCAACAAATTAGTAGAGGAAGGAGTCTGGTCAGCCAACCACTTTTCCTTCAGCAGTTTCAAAGGACCCCTCACTGTGTGGCCGAACACCAGCTCAGCCGGGCTGAATCCAAGAGACTCCTGGGTTACCTCCCTAGCAGCAAACAGAAGCAAAGGAATTCCATCATCCCAGTCTTTGTCGAACTCCGTACAATATGCCCGCAGCATTGTTTTGATAGTCTGGTGAAA
Organism: Notolepis coatsorum; assembly: GCF_963971535.1. Classification (NCBI taxonomy): domain Eukaryota; kingdom Metazoa; phylum Chordata; class Actinopteri; order Aulopiformes; family Paralepididae; genus Notolepis; species Notolepis coatsorum. The sequence continues at coordinate 99,318,547 of NC_140175.1, forward strand.
TCTCTCCAGCGCCCCCTGGGACTCTGGATGATAGGCAGAGGAAGGGCAATGCTGGATAGACAACTGCTGGAGGACCTGAGCAAAGAGACGGGACATGAAGTTAGACCCTTGATCTGATTGAATGACCTTTGGTAGACCAAAAGTCGAAAAAAACCTAACCAGAGCTTTGGATATAGCTGGGGCTGTGATCTTGCGTAAAGGAATGGCTTCAGGAAAACGGGTCGCTGCACACATAATAGTCAAAAGGTACTGGTTCCCTGTCTTAGTTCGAGGGAGGGGACCAACACAGTCAATGAGGATCCGCTCAAAAGGTTCCCCAACGGCAGGGATAGGCTGCAGAGGAGCCTGAGGGATTTTCTGGTTTGGTTTACCAACCACCTGACACACATGGCACGAGCGACAATATTGTGCCACATCTGACTTCAAACCAGGCCAACAAAAATGTCTCAGCACACGGTCATAAGTCTTCCTGACCCCCATGTGACCAGCAAGATCATGATCATGTGCTAGATGCAGTATATCAGGACGATACACGGCTGGAACAACAATCTGAAACACACTGCCCCAGTCATCCAGACTGGACAGGTTAGGTGGTGTCCACTTTCTCATGAGCACGTCATTGCTAACAAAGTATCCTTGAGACGTATCTACCATTTCATCCTCTAAAACAGCCTCTTCAAAGAGGGACGACAAGGAGACATCCTTGTTTTGCTCTAGTACCAACTGCTCATGAGACGGAATCACCTTACCAAACCCCTCATCAGGGCCACTTTTCAACTCAACAAAGAACGTGTCACTAAGTGTCATATCACCATCTAAGTTAACAACCTCATGGGTGTCACATTTGACCTTTGACATTGCGCGTGTTACCGCACACACAGGAAACACTCCTGGATGCTTCTGTGCGAGCTCATCAGGAACCTCAGAAACTACAGGGACGGGAATTACAACTGGAGTAGCCAGCACTTTGCCACCGGCCAAATCGTTCCCTAGAATGAAGGACACCCCCTTTATGGGAATGTGAGAACACACTCCTACGACAACATTGCCTGATACTAAGGGAGAGTTTAGCGAGACCTCATGCAAAGGAGTATTCACAAAGCCTCCTCCAAAGCCCTGAACAATGGCACCGGAATGCAATGAAGAATCTTCCGAAAATGGCAAAATCCCATCCAGAATGAGAGACTGGAAAGCTCCTGTATCTCTCCATATTGTAATAGCCTGCCTTGATCCTAATTCACCAACCAGTGAAACAAATCCATCCATCCTAAATGTTGAGGAGCCCTCTAGCTCCCTGTCTGCACCTTTGATACTTCGCACCCCACCCTCTAATGTCGGCATAGGTGTCCTGTCTATGATTTCTACCAGAGCCACCGTTTTTACATTTTTCTGCTTAAGCACAGGGCATCCAGCAACGATATGACCAGGCTCCTTACAGTAAAAACAGATAACCCCCTCTGGGAATGCACTAGCAGAGCCACCTTGCCTAGGAGTCGAAGTAAACCGACCAGCAGACACGGGTGCCGGGAACGGCTCCCCTGAGAAGGACGCCTACTACCCCTGGACTCCACACGGCCCTCCTCTACAAAGACAGATTTGTGTGTTAACACAAACTCATCAGCCAAGACAGCAGCGTCGGCTATCTTCGATACCTTATGCTCATTTAGATGTGTGGAAACGTTATCAGGAACACACCTCTTAAATTCCTCTAGGAGAACCAACTGTCTGAGCTGCTCCCTTGACTCTGCTTTTTGCGAGGTGCACCACCGGTCAAACAGGTTCTCCTTCTCTTTTCCAAATTCAACATAAGACTGCCCCTCCTGCCTACGATAACCTCTAAAACGCTGACGATAGGCCTCGGGGACCAACTCATAAGCCCTCAATATGGAATCTTTAACCAGCTCATAATCAGCGCTTTGTTCAAGGGACAGAGCAGTGTAGGCTTCTTGTGCCCTACCAACCAAAACACATTGCAGCAGCAGTGTCCAGGCGGTATCAGGCCACTTCAATGTGGTTGCCACCCGTTCAAAAAGGGGAAAATATATTTCCACGTCTTTCTCAAAGAATGGTGGCACCATCCTAATATTCCTGCCTACATCAAACCTGGAACGTGACTCTGGATGCAGAGAACCCGCCTGCAAGGCAGCATGCTTAAATGCAAGCTCCTTCATTGCACGATCGTGCTCTCTCTCCTCTCTCCTCTCCTCTTGTTGTAGCTGTTTTTCCTTAAGCTCCCGCTCTCTCTCATCTCTCCTCTCCTCTTGTTGTAGCTGTTTTTCCTTAAACTCACGCTCTTGTTGTAGCTGCTTTTCCCTAAATGCCAACTCCCTAGGCCCCCAATCGATGGCAACACCTTCCGCCACGCCAGAGAGTTGTGGAGACACCTCAGACAAAAGAAGCTCATCCACCGTTGCCACAATCACCTGCTCCTCAATGAGTATAGCCCTCAAAGTCCCCAAGGCAGTCGTTTTTAACCGCTTCTCACTGGCAGTAAGCTCCACATTGTAGTGCACAGCAAGCTTCAGAAGCTGCTCTTTGGAAAACCTTCCCAACATCTCGTCAGAGGGGTTCTCAACAAAATCCTTAATGGTAGCCATCGTTACTGTACCAGTCACCACAAGCTACTCACTTTACCCTACAGTCACTAAGAACCACTAACAAACCACGAAGAACCACCAAAGAACCACTGAAAAACCACTAAAGAACCACTGAAGAACCACGAAGAACCACTGAAGAACCATGAAGAATGTTAATGCCAATAATAACAACCATAAAGGGACGCGGTGGAAATGTGAGCTCTACGGAGCGCACCTTTCCAGGTTGCACAAACAAACAAAAAAAAATAAAAAAAAACACACCCACCCTAAATAGACGTGTCATACACGCAGGGTGTTAGGTGCTACCAGGTATGCTCACCAAACACTTAAACAAACAAAATAAATCCAACAAAATATTCCAAACAGGTGCGCCTTCTAACCTGATGTGACCACATATGCTTCTACGTCTAAACTGCAGAAAACCCCGGCCTACCACATGTCTACCCTAAGAAACACTAAATCAAGCCCTACCACACTACCTGTGTTTCCTGGCCGCCCTAACCTACCTACCCTTAAACTAATGCCCTGTAGACCTAACTTTCTTCAACCACACCTGCTACCAGTCAAAGATCATATACAATCATTTCATTGACCGCCCCAGGAGTATGCGGTGCACCGGACGCTAACCAACAACCAGAAAATAATATCCCTATCTACATGTGGTGCCTACTAAACTATATATTTTAACAGCATAAGTAGTCACATCAAATTACAAACAAATACGGCATACTCACCTGTTTGATGAAAATGGCTCAGCCCCCACGTTACACCATGTGTAACGAACACCACCCAAACCATAATATGATGACACCCCGTGCAACACAAAAAAAAAAATCACCAAACAAAGTGCTAGGGGTAAAAGATCCCGGACGAGCGCCCAATTGTTACTGGTTGTAGCTGTTTTTCCTTAAGCTCCCGCTCTCTCTCATCTCTCCTCTCCTCTTGTTGTAGCTGTTTTTCCTTAAACTCACGCTCTTGTTGTAGCTGCTTTTCCCTAAATGCCAACTCCCTAGGCCCCCAATCGATGGCAACACCTTCCGCCACGCCAGAGAGTTGTGGAGACACCTCAGACAAAAGAAGCTCATCCACCGTTGCCACAATCACCTGCTCCTCAATGAGTATAGCCCTCAAAGTCCCCAAGGCAGTCGTTTTCAACCGCTTCTCACTGGCAGTAAGCTCCACATTGTAGTGCACAGCAAGCTTCAGAAGCTGCTCTTTGGAAAACCTTCCCAACATCTCGTCAGAGGGGTTCTCAACAAAATCCTTAATGGTAGCCATCGTTACTGTACCAGTCACCACAAGCTACTCACTTTACCCTACAGTCACTAAGAACCACTAACAAACCACGAAGAACCACCAAAGAACCACTGAAAAACCACTAAAGAACCACTGAAGAACCACGAAGAACCACTGAAGAACCATGAAGAATGCTAATGCCAATAATAACAACCATAAAGGGACGCGGTGGAAATGTGAGCTCTACGGAGCGCACCTTTCCAGGTTTCACAAACAAACAAACAAAAAATAAAAAAAACACACCCACCCTAAATAGACGTGTCATACACGCAGGGTGTTAGGTGCTACCAGGTATGCTCACCAAACACTTAAACAAACAAAATAAATCCAACAAAATATTCCAAACAGGTGCGCCTTCTAACCTGATGTGACCACATATGCTTCTACGTCTAAACTGCAGAAAACCCCGGCCTACCACATGTCTACCCTAAGAAACACTAAATCAAGCCCTACCACACTACCTGTGTTTCCTGGCCGCCCTAACCTACCTACCCTTAAACTAATGCCCTGTAGACCTAACTTTCTTCAACCACACCTGCTACCAGTCAAAGATCATATCACAGGCTCTGTCCTGGGCCCTTTGCTATTTTCGATTTACATGCTACCCCTCGGCGATATCATACGCAAATTTGGCATAAACTTTCATTTTTACGCTGATGACACCCAATTATATATACCTATTAAGCCAAATGATTCCTCCCAACTACAAAACCTTGAGGCCTGCTTGCTTGCCGTCAAAAAATGGATGTCGCAAAACTTTCTACTCCTTAATGCAGATAAAACTGAGATGTTAATTGTTGGCCCCCCAAACCACAGAGGCCTGTTTCAGGACATCTCCCTCAACTTTGATACCTGTCATGTATCCCAGAGCTCCACCATAAAAAACCTCGGAGTCATTTTTGATTCCTCCCTCTCATTTAATGCACATATAAAAAATGTCACCAAAATTGCATTCTTCCATCTTCGTAATATCGCAAAAATACGCCCCATTTTAACTCTGGCTGATGCTGAAACCCTGATTCATGCTTTTGTCTCATCACGTCTGGACTACTGTAATGCACTTTTTTCAGGCTTACCTAATTCAAGCATCAAAAATCTTCAACTCGTGCAAAATGCGGCTGCACGGATACTAACTAGAACTAGAAAATTTGATCACATCACACCAGTTCTGTCCGCCCTACATTGGCTTCCTATCCAAGCCCGCTCTGACTTTAAAGTGCTACTCCTCACCTACAAAATTTTAAATGGGCTTGCACCGCTCTATCTATCTGATCTCATCTCCCGATACTCGCCCGCTCGTGCTCTGCGCTCACAAAATGCGGGGCTTCTATCGACCCCTAGGGTTAAAAAGAAATCCGCCGGCCACAGAGCCTTTGTCTACCGCGCTCCCTACCTGTGGAACAAATTACCTGCCGTCATCAGGGGCGCCTGCTCTGTCGAAGCTTTTAAATCCCTGCTTAAGACTCATCTTTTCTCTCTCTCCTTCAACCTACCTTGATCTCACCTGGTCGGGGACTGACCTTTAGATTAATCTGTGTAGTTTAGTTATGGTACAGGGTACTACATGGTACCACTGGGTAGTTTACTATAGGGTAGTTTAGTTAGGGTACAGGGTACTACATGGTACCACAGAGTACTACTTGGTACTGCATGGCATTACAGGGTACTACATGGCTTACATAGCTCTACATGGCACCACAGGGTACTACATGGCACTACAGGGTACTACAGGATACTACGGGGTACTACATGGCACTATGGGGTACTATAGGGTACTCAGTGGCGGCCGGTGGGTTTCGCCACTAGGGGGCGCTATACCAAACGTGTACAAATGTACAGTACAGTACCACGCAACACTCATTGCCAGACGTGAGCGATTCGACTCACGCTCACGGCAATGAATCGGCTCTTATGAACGAGTCGCTCAGCTGTTACTACAACAACACACAACCAGTCAAATAAAGTATAGTCTAGACTCTAATTCACAACTTGAAACACAATATATAAATAGAAAAGTTAGAAACAAAACTCGCCCGTCTACAAACACAGGCAGATCTCTCCCTCTCTCCTTCTCTCTCTCACACACAGCGCGACGTGGAATCGATTCGTTACACAATCAGACCTATTATATACCAAGAATAACTTCAGTATGAGTACAGGGCTGTACACATATTTTGCATATTGTTAAACGAGCCAAGGCTAGCTATTAAACTATCGATATGAATCGAAAATCTGGGACCCTGATGTAAACAAGACAAACGTCTTTCTCTGGTCTGCATCCCCTTAACAATTGTGTGTATTGAGGCGTACTGTATTGTACCCATTCTGCAATCTGTTAATAAAGTTCTCATTCATTCATTCAAACATAGACGATCTCTCTGTCTCTCGGATCAATCAAATCAAATAATTAACACATGTATGTTGTCATTTTAAACAACTCACCATTCATTCATTATGCATCAGCAGCATCAGAGAGCATTTTAGTAGTTACATTTTCAACAAGATTGCTGCTATTTAAACACTTCATGGAAACGGGGTAACGTTAACCTTATGTCGACTGTAGTATTGTATGACCTCGACATAACGTTTAAATGTATGTTGTCATTTTAAACAACTCACCATTCATTCATTATGCATCAGCAGCAACACAAACACGCACAGCTCTCTCTCTCTCTCTCTCTCTCTCTCTCTCTCTCTCTCTCGCTCTCTCTCTCTCTCACTCTCTCTCAGATGATGTCAGAACCATTCAATAATAAACACATTTGTAAAGCTCGTTATTTTAAACAAGTTACCATTCATTGTCTGAGTGGTTATGTCCCACATGCAGCGAAATTAGAGAGAGAGAGAGAGAGAGAGAGAGAGAGAGAGAGAGAGCGAGAGAGCGAGAGCATTTTACTAGTAAAGTTACATTTTCAACAAGATTGCTGCTATTTAAACACTTCATGGAAACGGGGTAACGTTAACCTTATGTCGACTGTAGTATTGTATGACCTCGACATAACGTTTAAACGTTAACTTTACTCCGTTTCCATGCAGGAATTATAAAAGTGGCCGGCTAACGGAGCTAACAGCTAGCAGTACTGTAACGTTACATTATGCGGCATCAGTAGACAACGTATCATGTATTAAACTAGAGTTAAGATCGCTAATCTACCTTGTTGTTGGCTTGTTGTTGTTGATAAAGTATATCCACTCCATCCAGCCTGTGTTGATGTCCAAACTCCATCCATTGTCCATACATGTCCCTCCATGACTGCATCCATATTATAGCTTGCAAGCTGTGTGAGTGAAGAGCTGTGCATTTGTCCATGTCCGCCTTGAACAGCCTGCAAACTACCTGGCGTTCTATCGCCATGCTCTAAGACAAACTCTAACCTTAACCAACTTTGAAAGAGTGCCTAAGCTTAGCCTCAGTGTAGTTACTTGCTGTTGTTGTTGACGAGTCAACTGAACTGCTCTCTGTAAACCAACCCGAGAAATGCGGCTATGGAAAAAAACTGGCATCGCGTCGGCCAATCAGAGAGCGTCTCCACGAAATGCGGCTATGGAAAATTCTTCACGGAAGTTCACGCGGCTGGGCTAGACCGCTTCAAATAGCGCTCGGATTCCAACATAATAGTCATATTTCAACGCACAACGCTGTATGCACTGATTGGCTGTGACGGAGACAGCGATCAAACTGTGACGCGCAGTCAGAGCGCAATAGCTTCTGGCCCGGGCGAGAAATACAAAAAATTAAAAAAAAAAGCCGCCACTGAGGGTACTACATGGCACTACGGGGTACTACATGGCACTACAGGGTACTACATGTCTGCTCCTTTGCAGCACCACAAACATGGGAACTCTCTAACTCTTCCCCCCCCCCCCCTCTCCCCCCCCCCCCCCTCCCTCCCCCTTCTCTCTGAGTACCCGTCTCCTGGCGCTGACCAAGGTGATGGATGCCTCGGGGTCTTGGCCAAGCTTGTAGTGACTGCTCTACATGCACCTCCGAGGCATTGGATCAGTTATTCACCGCCGTCTGTCCGTGGTCCTGTCAACTGATTAACAGACTGTTAACAGATTAACAGTCAACGCGGTTTCATTGCTGGGTTAAGTACTTCTATTCTATTCACATAATACGCTTACTTCATATATCTACTCCATTCACATATATGCCTACCACTTGTATCTATTGCTATGTCCGCCTACTACAATCTCATGAGCTGTCTAACGCCTGTCCCGTCTCCCTGTCTTCCTATGACTTGCTGTCCTGGAGTGTTGACCGGAGTGTTGGACGTCCCGTGACGAAGGCCGGGAGATTGCGACCCCCTCTGCGTGCCCCCCTGTCTTCGGAGGTCTCGTAGTGGTGACCGGAGTGCCGGATGTCCCGCGATGATGTCGGGGAGTTCGCGACCCTCTCTGCGCCACCCCCCTTCCCCCTGTCTCCGGCTGTCCCTGAGCAACGACCGGAGTGTTGAATGTCCCGTGACTAAGACGGGGAGGACGTGACCCTCTTGCGCCGCCCCTGTGCCTCAAATAGATCCGCTATCAACTCTATCTTTAATCTTTCAAAATGTTCAGTTGCTATCGCTATTAGCTCTATCTTTAATTTTTCAAAATGTACAGTTGCTATTGCATGCACTCATCTGTGTCTCATCACACACATGAGTGCATGCTTACCAACTGTCCGTCTGCAACACTACTATCACCGACATCTAAGAAGGGAGATCCCCCCTTGAACGGCCCTTCTAAGGTTTCTCTCCTCCACATTGCCTGTGGAGCTTTTTTTTCCCTATTGTTAGGTTTTAGTGAGTTTTTCCTTACCTTCGCGTGGGGTATGTCTGGGAGTGCTTGCATTCTTTCATTTATTTGCATTCATCTAAAAAATGTTTGGACCCTATGGTGTTCTTGTTCTGTTCTTGACTTATTGTTATGTTGTCTTCTTGACTTGTTTAAAGAAGACCTGTACGGCCCATGGGGACATTAACGTGTGTTGTCGGGCCCTATAAATAAATTTGATTTGATTTGATTTGATATACAATCATTTCATTGACCGCCCCAGGAGTACGCGGTGCACCGGACGCTAACCAACAACCAGAAAATAATATCCCTATCTACATGTGGTGCCTACTAAACTATATATTTTAACAGCATAAGTAGTCACATCAAATTACAAACAAATACGGCATACTCACCTGTTTGATGAAAATGGCTCAGCCCCCACGTTACACCATGTGTAACGAACACCACCCAAACCATAATATGATGACACCCCGTGCAACACAAAAAAAAAATCACCAAACAAAGTGCTAGGGGTAAAAGATCCCGGACGAGCGCCCAATTGTTACGACCCTGGCTCATGGGTACGCAACCTATGTGTAATCAACACCAAAACCCTGTGCTCTAACTCAAAAATGCTACTAAACCAAGGAACTACTAATATAACTATAAGCTAATGTACTGGTAACCCAACGGACAAGGACTGTAAGAACCTGACAGCTCTTTCACTAGGCACAGACCGTGCATGTGTGTTTCTGGGTCTGCCTTTGAAGCTCCCCAGCAGGTAACCAATCAGCACTAATTGGCTAATTGGCAGCCCTCACCTGCCTGCCCTGGTGACACAGGAGTGACCAGGCCTCTAGTACATAACAATATTCATAATATGAGAACAATAAACAGTGTAAACAATATAATTAACTCTGAATATAAAACGATGAGAACAATAAACAGTGCAAATGATGGTCTGTATATGCCCTACCGGTTATATTATATCTCAAAATAAATATTGGCAATGAAGAATTTCTATCTGAATAATATATACTATGAATAAAAGTAAACAGTATCCACAAGGTACACAAAGGACATAAAGGAAAGTATGAGGCCCTCTAAAAATAGATTTGGTCAGAGGAAGAGCCTTGCGGCTAGAGAAACGCCACTCTGCATAATAACAATTCCTCCAACGGGAACGGTTTGGTGTGCGGATCTACCTGTTCTTATCTAAAGCTATACCTTTTGATCCACCACCCATCCTGTTGGGTATTGGAACGTGCGTGTCTTTGTTAGGATTTATAAACGTGGGCAGGTAAACACTCCATGCCCTTCTGGCAGAGCAGTAGACGAGCCAGATCAAAACAAAAGCTGAGGATATTGCCAATCATTTTGCAGATCAATTTGAGATTGAAATTCAAGATCTAAGAGATGGTATGAATAATGAATGAATGACTTATATAGGTGGAAGTCACAAAATTATATATATATTTTTTTACGTTATACCTGATCTCTCACCTCACAGAGATTCAAAGTGTATTGTCAGCACTCCCAGGGATGTGACCTCATAAATAACAGGTCTTCTAAGACATGCGGCTCCATATATTTTCAAACCCATAGCACATTTGTTTCAGTTCTCCTTCAAACAAGCAACTTTCCCTTCTATGTGGAAGCTTGCAAAAGATCTGTCCTATTCCCCAAAGATGCTATAAGAAGCCATTTATTGCATCAAATTGTCAAACCCATGTTTGCTGTCATCACTAAGTACAATTCTAGAGATGATGATTAGTAATAATCACATATGGAAACAAACGCATAAATCCCTTTCAACATGCACATCGCAAGAACCGCTCAACAGCCACAGTGCTTAATAATTCACACATAATAATGTGTGAATATGACAGATGCACTCGATGAGGGCAACCTTTCCTGACTGCTTCTTATTGACTCGGGGGAAATGCAGGTGTCATAGCAGCACAGGGGAGGGGGGGGGGGGGGGTACAGGTATGGGCAGGGTAATAGGAAGACAATAAATATATGAAATACAAAATTTGAATATGAATATAAAAATATGAATAAAAGTAAACGGTAGACAAAAAGGTGCGGATGAGGGTTTGTATACTGGTCATAACACACTGTGCTAGAATCTGTCCAGGGTTTGGTTAAGTCCAGGGACGTGCACAGGATTTTAGAGGGGCAGGTGCTCAAAGGCTGAAAAGGGCACTATACATGTGTGCGTGCGAAACAAGCAATTTTTGGGGGCCCTTTTTTGGGGGCCCTTTTTTTGGGGGGGGGGGGGCTTTTTATGCTTTTTGGTGGGTTTTGGTGATCAAATATTGAATATTGAACTATACTAATCAGTGCAGGAGTTCACTTATCCTTGAAAGACACTTTTATCACTGACTTAAAAGGCCCATACATATCCATAAATGTTCAGGGGGGAGGGAATAAGTGCTTACCCTACAGACCCCATAAGAAGTGCTGTATATTCTGTATTGTTTAATATAAATGCATTTTTTATTCCAATCCCGATTTGTATTTGAGATGCCCAAATCCCATCGGACTTGACTTCTTCGTGTCCCTCAGTGAGTGTAATACCAGCATTCAACTGTATGCACCACAGTGGTTTCTATCATCATCATCATCATCACCACCCACGCTATGCATTAAATGTATAGGTCCGCGGAGAAGCACGCTGAGGAGGCCGTGCAAACTACAATGGAATACGGGGCATCTCTCTCTCTCTTTACCTAATATTTTGATTCTATCCTGACATTTTTCAGTTGGAAGGGCAGTCTATATGCGCAACGGTACATTTTTTTTTTTTTAAATGTTGCCCTTTTTTATGAGGCACAAAAGGGCAGGTGCTCGAGCACCCCTTGGGCTCTATGTGTGCACACGGCGGGCGTTTTTTGCCAGGCGACTGATTTTTTAAGCCAGGCGAATTTTATCGCTTCCATTGTTATGAATGAGAGAACCCACACAGCAGGAGATTTTCGAGCGACAATCGTGCTAAATATCGCCTCAATCCTATGTTTTTTGGCAGACAGGCGACACAGCAAGGACAATGAGGAAATAACATGACTTCTACTGGTGTATCATTTTTATAAATTTTTTATCCACTTTTTCTTCTCCTTTTTTCTATTTTTCTCCCATCCCAATTTAGCCGTGCCAATTCTTCCCTCCTCTGTCTTGATCGTTGCTCACATGTTCCCCCCACTGGCCGGTTGTAGGGCGGATAGAAGCCTTGCATCTCATGTCCCCTCCGATACATGTGGAGGCAGCCTGTCATATCTTTTCACCTGCCAGCGTGGACTCTCATTTGGCGAGGAGTAACGTGTGGGAGGCTCACACTGCCCCCCCCATTTCCTGTCTTTGCTGTGCAGGCGCCCCAACCGACCTGTAGGAGTCGCCGTTCACAACGACCAGACTACCACCCATCGACTTCCCTCCCGCTAACTCTGCCAATTGAGTCAGTATGATGGCCGGCTCAAGCCGGAGGCAACGCCGACAGCCGGATTCGATACTGGTGTCTCTTGCGTTGGTGATGAGCGCAATGTCCGCTGCGCCACCCAGCCACTTACTGGTGTATCATTTGTAATATAAATTAATTTATCAATACATTCATTGATCAATAACCTACGTATTATTACCATGCTACTTATTTTAATTATTAATTAACAGGAACAATTTAAATAAATAACGTAAATAAGGGATGTCTCCCATGATGTTCCGGTAACATTACATCCTCGCCGGTTTGGCTTTAGTATTTTTTGGATTTACCAGAAATGCGGACTACATTACTTCATGATGATCTCCAATCGTTTGCTACACACTGATCAATATTGCCACGGTACCTCTCTCACAAACAGTTTGCATGAATATACTCTATTGGCAGTCAATATTAATGCTGCTGTCATCGCAGTGGTCATAGTAGGCTATCGTAGATCTCTGAGGACATCTTCAGGCCAATCGGTGGTAGTGAACGTATAGCTTACTACCACCTGAACGGTCGGTCGTGTGTGGTGTGGTGTGGGGTGCTAAGTGATTGTTGTTGAGCGACAGCTGATTGCATCGCCAGGCGACGCCGCTCGCCCGCTGTGTGCTTTGGACTTAAGAATCAGACAGTCAAACAGTTCTCAAGTTCTGCCACCGTTAGTTCTCCAGCTGCTGGCAGTCCAAGCCCCTGGTTGTGGAGCCTGATGGCCGCTGGCACGAAGGACTGGACGAGGCGGTTAGTGGTGTGTCTGGTGCAGGCACGTGCACACATAGAGGCCAAGGGGTGCCTGAGCACCTGCCTTTTTGAGCCTCATCAAAAAAGTGCCCTTTTTGAAAAAAAATTAAATAATTTTTTATTTTATTTTTTTATCGTTAAGCAAATGGACTGCCCTTCCAACTGAAAAAAATTCAGGATATAATCAAAATATTAGGTAAAGAGAGAGAGATGCCCCATATTCCATTGCAGTTTGCACGTCCTCCTCAGCGTGCCTCTCCGCGGACCTATATATTTTATGCATAGCGTGGGTGGTGATGATGATGATGATAGAAACCGCTGTTGAATGCTGGTATTTCACTCATTGAGGGAAAGATGACATTCTGACAATAAGGAAAACTCACCATTAGTGCTAATGAAATAGAGTAACATAGGTCTGAACTTGTGTTGTAGAAAAACGTGTTACTCACGTTTTTCTGTAGTAGTTAGATGTCCAGAAGTAGTATTTCCCCAGAATGGCTGGAGGCTTAAACCTGAGATCCAAAGCCTGAAGTCTTATGCAGGGACGTGCACAGGACTTTAGAGGGGCAGGTGCTCAAAGGCTGAAAATGGCACTGGGCCTGTGCTATTTTTGGGGGGCCTTTCTGGGTGGGAGGGGCCTTTTTATGCTTTTGGGGGGGGGGTTTGGTGATCAAATATTGAATATTGAACTATAATAATCAGTGCAGGAGCTCACTTATCCTTGAAAGACACTTTTACCACTGACTTAAAAGGCCCATACATCTCCATAAATGTTCAGGGCGGAGGGAATAAGTGCTTACCCTACAGACCCCAAGTCTGTTAGGACAGCAGACTCGGTTGGCACTGCTCAAAACGTACCTTTTTAAAATAGCTTTTAAATGAATTATTATCTTTATTTCATTGTCTTATTTTTCTTTATTTCTATACATTTTACTTAAATATTTTATTATAATGTGTATCATTGTTTTATGTAGTTTCTTTTTCCATTTTATTTGTTCTTTTTTTAATGTCAACATATTATTTAAATTATTCAAATGGTACTCAAACATGTTCCGTTGTGATGTCACCAGTGTTGGGCAAGTTACTTTTAAAAAGTAACTAGTTACAGTTACTAGTTACTTCTTCCAAAAAGTTACTAAATTACTTACTCAGTTACAAATTATAAAAGTAACTAGTTACTTCAGAAAGTAACTATTGTGTTACTTTCAAGTACAATTTTTACATAAACAACATACACAAATCTAAACTATTTTAATGTTGCTGTGGGACAAAGTGAGACTAGCCTCCAATCAAATGTCATGTATGTAGCTATTATAATTACTATGTTTATATAGTGGATCATACAAATACAAACACAATAGATGTTTTGGAACTTTTGATATGTATTGCCCCTCAACAGGCCACAACTGGGCAACATTAAATTATGCTTGTTAAGCACTATACCAAAAATAAATAACAAATATATACTGATTGATTGAACATTTTAATGAACAGATTGCAGAATGGGTACAATACAGTAATGCTATACACACAATTGTTAAGGGGATGCAGACCAGAGAGACTTTCGTCTTGTTTACATCAGGGTCCCCCATTTTCAATTCATGACATTTATGACATACACAACATACAGATATAAGAATCTAATCTAATCATCTAAACTAATCTAATCGTGACATTTAAGACATGCATGACATACATATATATCTCTGAGCACCTGAAGACTGTGCTATTAAACCAGGAAGTGCAGCACTGTTGATAAGGCTGTAGCCTCCACTACTGTAGTGCCCTGCGCTGCAACACAACTAACACAAGAGTGAACAAAAAATGCTCATGGACTGTCTGTCGTTGACTGCTCGCTTGTGTTGTTCGTTGGATTAGTTTTGGATTATTTGGGCTCGCCAAACAAACTATCAAAACGTACACGGAACCGCGGTCTGTCGTTGACTGAGTTGCTTGTGTTGTCGCTGTGTGTCAGACTCTGGATTCTTTCGAACACCCGCCCACCTCTACCTCTGATTGGCTTACCATGACATTTTTCTCAACCTCAGCCAATCGTGCACTGCCCACTAACCAAGGAAAAAAGTATTGCTTCTCAGCGCAGAGATCTGTCTGATCTGAAAAAAACAGCTTCAATCATAGTAACGCACCGCATTTTTTGGCAGTAACGGTAACAGCGTTATTAAGATTGGAAGAGTAATCCGTTTACTCGTTACTGAAAAATATTCCCATCACTGGATGTCACAGTATGATGTCATAATAGAACATTCTAGAACATTTGTGATGTCATAATAGAACATTCTAGAACATTTGTGATGTCACAGTATGATGTCATAATCAAACATTCTAGAACATTTGTGATGGCACCGTCATAATAGAACATTCTAGAACATTTGTGATGTCACAGTATGATGTCATCAAACATTCTAGAACATTTGTGTAGAGTATATATTCAACAATTCTCAGATGTCAGAAGACAAGTGAAGATCTCACTTGTTGTTCCTGGCTATTTGTCTGTAAGCTTGAATATATTCTGTAGATACAATTTAAAATCCCCACATGGAAAAGGAAACAATGTCCTGTACAATCCTTAATGAGCTGCGTCTGGAGGGAAGGCTCTGTGATGTGGTTATTAAAGTCAACAGCACTGAGTTGAATGCCCACAAGGCCCTCCTGTGTGACTGCAGCGACTATTTCAGGTAAGCTTGGTTCAGGTTAGCTTGTTCAGCTTAGCTTGTTTCAGGTTAGCTTGGTTCAGGTTAGCTTGGTTCAGCTTAGCTTGGTTTATGTTAGCTTGGTTCAGGTTAGCTTGGTTCAGGTTAGCTTGGTTAAGCTTAGCTTGGTTCAGTTTAGCTTGGTTCAGGTTAGCTTGCTTCAGCTTAGCTTGGTTTAGGTTAGCTTGGTTCAGGTTAGCTTGGTTAGTAAACAGATACCATACTGTACTTTTTACTGTACACAGATAATATACAGTACTTCTACTGTAAACATATACTATACTGTACTTCTACTGTAAACATATACTATACTGTACTTCTACTGTAAACATATACTATACTGCACTTCTACTGTAAACAGATACTATACTGTACTTATAATGTAAACATATACAATACTGTACTTATACTGTAAACATATATTATACTGTACTTCTACTGTAAACATATAATATACTGTACTTATACTGTAAACATATACTATACTGCACTTCTACTGTAAAATATACTATACTGCACTTCTACTGTAAACAGATAATATACTGTACTTATACTGTAAAAATATACTATACTGCACTTCTACTGTAAACATATACAATACTGTACTTATACTGTAAACATATATTATACTGTACTTTGACTGTAAACATATAATATACTGTACTTATACTGTAAACATATACTATACTTCTACTGTGCTAAGACCCTATACTTCTACAGTGCAAATATATTACTACACAGGACAGAATGTTGCTTACTGTTTACTCATCAGATAACTCTATACTCTGCGTCCCACAGAGCCCTCTTCACTCGCTGGAGCGACTCAGAGAAAGCAGTCCACACTATCCCTGGGGTGTCCCCGGGTATGATGCAGCTCATCATAGAGTACTCCTACACACGCTTTGTGCTGGTGACAGCAGAGAACGTGGCAGAGCTTCTGGTGGCTGCAGACCAGCTTCGCGTCACTGGCATAGTAGGAGCATGCTCTGACTTCCTAGAAGGCCAGTTGTCTCTGGAAAACTGTGTCGGCATTTGGAGGTTCGTGGACATCTACTGCTGCCCTGACCTGAGGCGCAAGGCCCATCTCTTCATCGTGTGCCACTTTGAGGAGATGTTGCACGTCTCACAGGAGTTTGTGGAGCTGTCCCCGCAGCAACTGGTGGAGATCATCGAGAGGGATGATCTGAACGTGAAGAGCGAGGAGATGGTGTTCGAGGCCGTCCTCCGTTGGATCGACCACTCCCGTGAGGAGCGTAAAACACACATCCCTTTGCTGCTGCCCAAGGTAACTAATTGTATTATGGATACGCAAACATGGTTGCTAGTGCCTGAGCCACATTTATTTTATTAAATTTTTTTTTTGATCCACTTTTTCTCCCATTTTTCTATATTTTCTCCCATCCCAATTTTGTATCATCCAATTCAACCCTCCCCTGTCACGAACGCTGTTTCCTGTCTCCCACAAGCCGGCTGCAATGTGGACTAAGTCATACATAGCACAAGTCCCCTCCGGTACTTGAGGTAACAGCAGTCTCATCTTTTCACCTGCGCAGCTCGATCTCTCAGTGGCGAGGAGTAACGCGTGGGAGGCTCACGCTGCCCCCGACACTTCCTGATTCCACTGCGCAGGCGCACCAACCGACCTGTAGGAGTCGCTGTCCACAACGCCCGATCCCCACCCATCAGTTTCCCACCCCCTAATACGGCCAATGTGTATTAGTACGGACGACAAGCTAAACTGAAAGCAAATGTGGAGCGCTGGGCTCGAACAGGCGAGCCCATCGTCTCCAGATTTCGTGGCGAGCGCCTTGCCCACTACGCCACGTAGCCGCCCGGTTATTTTATTTTATTAATTTTTTTATTATTTTACTTTTCCTTGTTTGTCTGTCTCTTGCCAAGGTCATTATGATTCATGTTACTGTTATTATTGTTGTCGTCGCTGTTGTCATTGTTATTATTATTATTATTATTATTATTATTATTATTATTATTATTATTATTATTATTATTATTATTATTATTATTATTATTATTATTATTATTATTATTATTATTTATTATTATTATTATTATTATTATTATTATTATTATTATTATTATTATTATTATTATTATTATTATTATATAAATAATGTTTTTATTTAATTTTCATACATAAAACAGAACATAACAGTACAACAATAATAATAATAATAATAATAATAATAATAATAATAATAATAATAATAATAATAATAATAATAATAATAATAATAATTATTATTAATAATAATAATAATAATAATAATAATAATAATAATAATAATAATAATAATAATAATAATAATAATAATTATTATTATTATTATTATTATTATTATTATTATTATTATTATTATTATTATTATTATTATTATTATTATTATTATTATTATTATTATTATTATTATTATTATTATTATTATTATTATTGTTGTACTGTTATGTTCTGTTTTATGTATGAAAATTAAATAAAAACATTTATAAAAAATTAAAAAAAAACTAATTGTATTACTGTGCATTACATTAAAACAACACTAGGTTCCCTAGTACAGTGGTGGTCAAACATTTGGGTCCAAACTGTTCCCTAGCAACAGAAACCGTCTACAACCGATGTCTAAGTTGTACCCGCTGTCTGCTTGTCTCTTCCCAGGTTCGCATGGGCTTGATGAGGCCTGACTACTTCAGGAGCAACGTCCAGAACAACCCTGTGGTGAGGGACAGCCACGACTGCAGGCCCCTCATCCTCAGCGTCCTGAACCCCCCTGGCTCCGACAGGCTCCCAAACCCCCTGACCCGCCCACGCCTGCCCAGGGAGGTCCTATTGGCCATCGGAGGCCTGGGTGGCGGCAGCACGACCATGGAGGCTTACGATATCCGAGCCGGTGGATGGATGGACGTGAGCGTTGAGGGGGAGAGTCCCCGGTGGTGCCACGGCACAGCTTATCTCCACGGTCTGGTCTACTGCGTCGGTGGTTGGGACGGTGTACAGGCTCTCAACAGTGTGCGCAGGTTCAACCCCGTCACTCGCAGCTGGCTGCAGGCGGCTCCCATGCACTCACGCCGCAGTAGACTCAGCGTGGTCGTGTTGGACGGCTGTATCTACGCCATGGGAGGGAACGACGTACACGTGTTACTGAACACCGGCGAGCGCTACGAGCCTGAAACCAACCAGTGGACAGTGATCTCACCCATGCTGGAGCACAGGAGCCACGCCGGGGCAGCAGCCCTCCAGGGCAAGGTGGGTGGAACTGAGGGACACAGGGTGCTAGATGAACACAAGGAACGTTAGATCAGAAATCAGAAATGTCTTTAAATTAGAATATTATTTCTTATTACAGGTTTACATCTGTGGTGGCTTCACAGCTGAGTGCTACAGCCCAGACACCGACCAGTGGACTCTGCTCGCCCCCATGAGCAGCAGGCGTAACGGAGTGGGAGTCGCAGCATACAGAGGACATGTCTATGCAGTAGGTGCACACAGAGACAAATGCTTTATACTAGATATTTGTATAGATATATCATTTGACTTTCAATGCTTCTGTGATGCCCTCATTTCCCTAAATGGATTCATACAGTGTCTGCCTGCCTTAACCACACACTAAAACATTCCTCTCATGTGTCCTGTCCTCAGGTGGGAGGGTGGGACGGTGTAAACGCCCTGCGTAGCGCAGAGGCCTACAACCCCTTGACTGACTCCTGGAGCGCCCTGCCCGACATGCTCACCCCCCGCAGCCACTTTGGCATCGCGGTGCTGGACGACCTGCTCTTCGTGGTCGGAGGCTTCTCCATCTCCAACGTGGAGCGCTACGACCAGAGCAGCAACAAGTGGACTGTAGCCGAGGACATGAAGACCCAGCGCGGTGGCCTAAGCTGCTGCATAATGCATGGCCTGCCATTTTACATGAGCCAGTACGCTGCTCCCCGTGGAGGAGGAGGAGGAGGAGGAGGAGGAGGAGGAGGAGGAGGAGGAGGAGGAGGAGGAGGAGGAGGAAGAGGAGGAGGAAGAGGATGAGGAGAATGAGGAAGAGGAGGAGGAGGATGAGGAGGATTAGGAATATGAGGATTAGGAGGATGAGGAGGAGGATGAGGAGGAGGACGAGGAGGAGGAGGAGGAAGAGCAGGATTATGAAGAGGAGGATTATGAGCAGGAGGAGGAGGAAGAGGAGGATTAGGAGCAGGAGGAGGAGGATGAGGAGCAGGAGGAGGAGGAAGAGGAGGATTAGGAGCAGGAGGAGGAGGATGAGGAAGAGGAGGATTAGGAGGAGGAGGAAGAGGGAGAGGAGGAAGAGTAGGAGGAGGAAGATGAGGATGAGAAGGAGGAGGAAGAGGAGGAGGAGGCAGCAGGGGATCCATCTAAGAACCTTAAACATTTATTAGACCAAAATAAATCCTAAGAAATTAATAAATTACTATCAGCCATAATAGATAATAATATAATAGAAATAGTATATGCAAATAAATTCCTAGGAGTGATTTTAGACAATAAACTCGGCTGGAAACCCCATATAGAATATGTGAGGGCTAAGATGGCAAAGAGCATCTGAATTATTAGTAAGGTGAGACATGTACTCAATCCCAACTCATTGCACACTCTGTACTGTGCAGTGATCTTGCCTTACCTGCATTACTGCACAGAGGTATGAGGTAACACATACAAAACAACCATAAATACATTGACTATCCTACAAAAAAGAGCAATACGAGTAATAAACAATGCAGGATATCGGGACCACACACACACACTGTTTCTACAGTCACACATTTTGAGGTTCATTGATATGGTAAACTTTAAAACTCTGCAAGTTATGTACAAAGCAAGAAATAATCAATTACCGGTAAATGTAAGAAGCACATTTCTGGATAAAGAGGGGGGATACAACCTCAGAGGACCATTGAACTTCAAAAAACCTGTGATGAAAACCAACCTGAAAATAATGTGTATCTCCTCTTACGGAGCCACCCTGTGGAATGGGCTACAGGATGAGCAAAAATACTGTGAAAACATAAATCAATTCAAATCTAGACTAAAAAAATCTATTACAGAAGGGAAGAAGAGCTTTAATGGCATATTTAAAACAATTAATAATAATAATAAATACGTACGATACTGTATTGTGCGCTATATCATATCACATTATATAATCATATTATAATTCATTTGTATATTATATTGAACTATATTTGCAGTATGTACTATTACATTATGGTACTATATTGTATTGTATATATCATGTACTTTATATCTCACATCAAATTATATATGTGCTGTATACACTATTATGTACTATATACTATTATATATACTATTATATACTGCAGGTATACTATACTGTAATGTGTACTGTAATGTGTACTATATGTGTGCACTGAAATGTGTACTATATGTATCTACTATGTATGTATGTAAAAAAAATTTTTTTTTTTTTAAGCGTAAGTCTTCAGGGGTAGGGCCCGACAAGCCTAGTGCTTCTCCCTTCAGCCCTTTTCGGACAATTGGACAATGCTGCAATAGCAGCTGGTAAAAGTGTGGTGATTTATGGAATGACCGTTGTTATGTGTCGAAAGCCCGAAATAAAAAATTACTGAACTGAACTGAGCCACTGAATCAGCCAAAGGTGGTGCATTAGTTTGTGTAATGTAATGTAATATCTGTTTGTAGTTTGTGTAATGTAATGTAATATCTGTTTTTAGTTTGTGTAATGTAATGTAATATCTGTTTGTAGTTTGTGTAATGTAATGTAATATCTGTTTTTAGTTTGCACATAATATGGGAACTTTTATCCATATGGTTGAGCCTGTTAGGAATTGCACCCCCAACCCAAGCAGATTGCAGATCACTCTCTCTATATGGAGGTAAAAAAGAAAATATAGTAAAAATAATTGGCATAAAAAGGGCACTTTTTTATGAGGCACAAAAGGGCAGGTGCTTGTGCACCCATTGGGCTCTATGTGTGCACGTGCCTGCTAGCTGTGCCCTTGAGCAAGGCACCTCAGCTTTAACCGCTCCAGTGTTAGCTGCTCAGGGGCCAGTAGTAGAGTGCCTGACCATATGTCTTTATAATAATAATAATAATAATAATAATAATAATAATAATAATAATAATAATAATAATAATAATAATAATACATTTTATTTATAAGGCGCCTTTCAAGACACTCAAGGTTGCCGTACAACAATTAAAAGGCTGAAGGCTCTTGACCCCATGGGGACAGACGGGCTGGGGGGACGGTCAGGTTGATGGAGGAGGCAGACCTGAGGGACTGGGTGGGAATGTTGATGTGGAGGAGGTCGGACAGGTATGGAGGGGCGAGGTTGTGGATGGCCTTGAATGTATGGAGGAGGATCTTGTAGTCTATGCTGTGTTTAATGGGAAGCCAGTGTAGTTGGCGTAGGACGCAGGGACGTGCACAGGACTTTAGAGGGGCAGGTGCTCAAAGGCTGAAAAGGGCACTGGGCCTGTGCTATTTTTGGGGGGCCTTTTTTGGTGGGAGGGGCCTTTTTATGCTTTTGGGGGGGGTTTTGTGATCAAATATTGAATATTGAACTATGTGATACTAAGCACAACTAAGCACAACAACAGCCTGCTCCTGAACATTGGTAAAACCAAGGAGCTGATCGTGGATTATAGGAGAGGACAGCAGGAGACACACACACCACTGAGGATAAACGGGGCCACCGGGGACAGGGTGAGCAGCTTTAAGTACCTGGGGGTCCACATCTCAGAGGACCTGACATGGACAACACACATAGACTCAGTCGTAAAGAAGGTGAAGCAGCGCCTCTACCACCTGAGACAGTTAAGGAAGTTCAGAGTATCTGGGAAGATACTCCAGTCCTTCTACTCTGGAGCTGTAGAGAGCATCTTGACTGGAAACATCACTGCCTGGTATGGAAACAGCACGGCACAGGACAAGAAGGCCCTACAGAGAGTGGTGCGCTCAGCCGAGCGTACCACGGGTATTGCACTACCACCCCTGCAGGCAGGGACGTGCGCAGGACTTTAGAGGGGCAGGTGCTCAAAGGCTGAAAAGGGCACTACACTTGTGTGTATATATAAACCGAGCGCACGTAGCGCGCGTGGGCGATTTTCAAGGGCCCTTTCCGGGCGGGGAGCCCCCTTTTTATGCTTTTTGGGGGTTTTTGGTGATCAAATATTGAATATTGAACTATAATAATCAGTGCAGGAGCTCACTTATCCTTGAAAGACACTTTTATCACTGACTTAAAAGGCCCACACATCTCCATAAATGTTCAGGGGGGAGGGAATAAGTGCTTACCCTACAGACCCCAAGAAGTGCTGTATATTCTGTATTGTTTAATATAAATGCATTTTTTATTCCAATCCCGATTTGTATTTGAGATTCCCAAATCCCATCGGACTTGACTTCTTCGTGTCCCTCAATGAGTGTAATACCAGCATTCAACAGCGGTTTCTATCATCATCATCATCACCACCCACGCTATGCATAAAATATATAGGTCCGCGGAGAGGCACGCTGAGGAGGCCGTGCAAACTGCAATGGAATATGGGGCATCTCTCTCTTTACCTAATATTTTGATTATATCCTGACATTTTTCAGTTGGAAGGGCAGTCTATATGCGTAACGGTAAAAAAAAAAAAAAATCTTTTTATTTTTTTTCAAAAAGGGCACTTTTTTGATGAGGCTCAAAAAGGCAGGTGCTCAGGCACCCCTTGGCCTCTATGTGTGCACGTGCCTGGTCTTATGTAGTACATGTCCAAATTGCATAAAGATCCGTTCAGAAATGAGTGATTAGGAGTGATTTTGGTAAACTGTGTACAAAAGAAAAGCTCAGTTTTCTCTTCCTGTTTTCGCTCGTGACTTTTCACCTAGATCCCTTATTCGTACATCCCCAGTTGGGGTATCATTGGATGAGCCACACTCATTGGCTACAACCAATTACTTTTACTAGGGGTAACAGTACTGTATATTTGAATACCGTTTATGTCACAAATGTATCAGTACTAAATACCTATATGTCCCTATGCCATAAATGTCATGTATGTTGTGTATGTCATAAATGTCTATATGAATTGAAAATGGGGGACCCTGATGTAAACAAGACAAACGTCTTTCTCAGGTCTGCATCCCCTTAACAATTGTTTGTATTGAGCCGTACCGTATTGTACCCATTCTGCAATCTGTTAAATAAAGTTTTCATTCATTCATTCATTCAACCCTGTCCAATCATTTTCGAGATCGCCAAATGATTGACGGAACTAGAGCCCCAAGAGTCGGGAGTAGTATTTGCGCAATACCGTGTACTTCGTGTAAGCCTCACATATCGGCATGTAACTCGAGAACCGCTGAACGGATATCGACAGGCAACAAATGGGGCTTTAATTCAATATATATATATATATATATATATATATATGTATTAAAAAATATGCACAACCGAGCCACTAGAGGTCGCCAAAGTGCAGGTGGGCAAATCGTCCTCAAGAGGGCCCACATGTGGCCCCCCACCTATTAACAGTGCAGCTCCTATAATTTTTAGCTTTTATCCAATCAGATTTTCCACCTGTGCTGTCTCCCGGTAAAGACAAATCTTTAGCACGCTAGAGCCTTCTAGCTGGCCTAACCTCCTACATCAGCAGCATTTTTCTTGAGTGGCGCAAAATTTGACTGTAGCAAACCTAGCAAAATAAAGTCCGTAAAGTAGCAGATTTCAAATTTTTTTATTTTGTTCTGTTTTTTTTTAATGCACAATAGCTGAAGGGGAAGTAGAGCAGATTTACCGGCAAAGCCTTCTAGGAGAAGGACCTTTCAAGAAAAGCTGGAGCTAGTAAGGACGGGTTGACCAACCCTGCAGACAGCAGCCCTTCAATCGAGCAGCTACAGAACAAGACGCACGCCTGGCTACAGCATTCGAGGAACATTGCAAATTGTATAGCTGGGAATGCCTGTTATTTGCAACAGACATATGTAACAACGACAGAGTGTATAGGCAGGTGTGTGGGTGTGTTACATGCAGCTGAATCCGTGGTCACTTCAATAATAGTCTTTTGACCACTATTTGAGCCGTTCTTATTGTAGCAGGGTGGATTATCCCTGCTTCGTGGGAACTGTGGTGCACGGTCACTAGGTAGCGAGACACAGTAGAACTCTGGCTAGCTGCACCTCCGGCTTTGGGGTCAGGAGCGTCAACTGGAGGCTGGCAGTGGGGTGTGTGAGGCCCAGGATTTACAAACCTAGTCCGGTACTCTGGTCTTCCTCCCTCTCTCTTGGGCAATCAGCAGTACTCCCCAACACACCCTCACTCTCCCCAATTGTCCCCTTAGCACCCCCCCACACCTAATGACCGAATGGTAAATAAATAACTTGGTTCCCCCCGCAAGCAGTACCCTCCCTCATTAACACCAGAAACCTTACAATGGAAAAGGGAAGGTTGAATAGGAAGGGGTTAATAATAGATATATTACCCGCATCAAAGGGTTAGAATTAGACTCAATAAAAGACACACACACCGTGCTCCCGTTCAGTCTGAGTGTTATTATACCATGGGCCTAGTTACAACATAGCTACGTCTGGTGATTATTGCACCATGGGTATCATCACACAATGCTTACAGTCTGGTAATTATATAATTACACCTAGGCACCAAGTGCTCTCACGGTACCCGGACTAATTGCTGTCCACTGTACACAGACTAAGTGATGCCCACGTCTGGGCTAGACACAGTATCCACCTTCCCTAAGGGTTTACATATACTGCTCCAGGTCGGTAATATGGGGAAAGAAGGGGGAACATAGGGGAGGAAATAGAAGGGTCCACCGAATGGGAAATATTAGGAAACACACATATTATCACGCTCAAAGGAAAGGAACGAAAACAAAAGAGTGGGCCCACAAAATACCAGTAAAGTCCTATCTTAATGCCGGCATATATTGTTTGGGGTACCCCTATGGAATGGTAGTAGCAACGTTACTTTCGCCCGCAGGCTGCACCACACTGTGTACTGTATAATAACTCGGGAGCATCAATGCTTATTTGTACTCATCCGAAATGGCCGCCTCGCCACGCCACTGTTGTCCGGGAGGCAAGATGGTGTCGAACGCTCTCGGCGAGGATGTTAGCAGGCGGAGTTGGGCAGAGAGGCAGCGCCGGCTGAGAGCGTGTGCTGAGCGATGACGACCCCTGCTGGACGGGACGAACTCCCGTAAGCTGCAGGCAGCCGGGTGCAGGTCTGATTGAAGTCAGCCGGAGCAGACTGATTGCAGGCAGCCGGGTGCAGATCTGGTTGAAGTCAGCCGGAGCAGACCGGTTGTTGGCCCACGCTCGTCTCGGGGCTCGCACTCTATACCGCACGCAGTAGCTACTATAACTCGATTGTTAATGACTTGGATACTCGGTTAGCCGCACGTTACTTATACCGCACACAGTAACTATTATAACCCGATTGTTAGTGCCTGGCTCTGCACTAATTGTTCACACACTATCGCTGGTACTGCTAGGATATCGTGTCCACTAGCAAGTACCTCCTATCACCCGTTGTTATCTCACGGGGCCCTCTGGCATAACTTCTGCAACAGGGCTCTCCAGAGCCCCCGTTCGTTGCGTCTGTTCGTTGTTCAAGTTCACTGCCGAAGAGGTTCTCTTTCCGTCTTCCGCTCCCATATATCACGTTCCATCTCTCTCCAACACTCTCTGTCAGACAACGCCCCCTGCTGGTCCCGCCTACTAGTCACACAGGGAAGGATGTTGATCATGGTCCAGCGATACTGTGTATAGTCCATACTTCAGTCGATAGAAGGAAGAGAAACTCATATCATTGCTCGTGGGAATATCAATGATGTCTTTGTGTACAAAGGGAATATAAAACACCAGTCAGCAGTTCTGAATAATATACAATATTTTCAGACTGCTACATTATGATATAATTAGGTTTTTCGTTTAGTTTCTATGTGAAGTTAATTAGAAAAAAGTTTGAAGCATTTTTTTGTTCGCTACATAGATGCTTTGATTTTTTTTCAAGTGAAGAGAAGTTTTTGAACTTGAGTTGAAGTGAGTGAGTTGGATTTAAGAGGGTGAAGTGGATCTCTTTTGCAAAAGACATGAATACTGTTTACTGTTGTCAATATGCTGCTGGTGATTATGTTTTAACCCTTTCACTACCACACTACCAAATGGTTAACCCTTTCACTGCGGCAATACATACGAATAATAATAATAATAATAATAATAATAATAATAATAATAATAATAATAATAATAATAATAATAATAATAATAATAATAATAATAATAATAATAATAATAATAATAATAATAATAATAATAATAATAATAATAATAATAATAATAATAATAATAATAATAATAATTAATTGTATTTATATAGCGCTTCGCAATGACCCGAAGTCGCTGACAGTAGTTAAAGGAACATAGCAAAACAAAGAAACAGAAAAGGAACATGAGACCATGGGGGAAATAGGGTAAAGCAGCATGAGATAAGACAAAAAAGACAAAGCGATAGGAACAGTCATAAATCGGGTTGGAGGGGGGGGGTTATGAGTGGGGGGGGGGGGGGGGGGTTGAAGGCTAGGGAGAACAGGTGGGTTTTGAGGCGAGATTTGAAGGTGGAGAGTGTAGGGGAGTCTCTGATGGACTGAGGGAGGGAGTTCCAGAGTTGGGGTGCAGTGCAAGAGAAGGCCTGATCACCAAAGTTTTTGAGTTTGGATGTCGGGACAGTGAGGGAGGCAGTGGAGGAGGACCGGAGGGAACGGGTGGGGTGGTAGGGGAGAAGGAGATCAGTCAGGTAGATCATAAGGTTAACCCTTTCACTGCCACACAACAACGGGGGTTAACCCATTCACAACCACACTAAGGTTAACCCTTTCACTACCACACTACAGAAGGTTAACCTTTCCCTACCACACTACAGACGGTTAGTGAAAGGTTAACCTTCTGTAGTGTGGTAGTGAAAGGGTTAATCTGTGTCTGGTGTTCCATCACTGAATACGTTTTCATCCGTGTCTGGTCAGGTGCGTCTGTCACCGAATCATGTGTTGTCATCTGTCAAGCTGCGCCGTCACCGAATGTATTTACAGATTCATCTGTTATGGTTCTCCGACACCAGATTTAGTCCTATAGCCTGGTATAAATTATGTTCCTGGCTGTGCTTTTGAATCTGCGTAGCAGCATGTGTGCATTTAAGCCCAGCAGCTTGGCTGGAATCTGTGGGGAAGCCTGTTGAATCCTGATTGTGTTGGGTTTTATGGTTGCTTGCTTGGTGGTCGTATGATTAAATTAACTGTTTGTTGTTAGTTTGTTCTTGTTTCTTTGGTAATTACATTGATTTGAGCTATGCAATGTCTATTTGTGTTCCCGACAGTCACCAACATGTCTCTGCAATTAGTGTTTTGTAACTCAAGTGTTGAGCCTTGTGTTAAATCATCTTATTCCACTTCATCATTTACTGATAATTTACTGGTAATTTACTATGAATAACTGTGAATATGGGGTCAGTCGAATGACACTAGCCTAATAGCCCTACTGTCATGGTGAGGTTAATCAAAGTCAGTGAAATTGCTTAATTGATAGCACTGAAGACTAGGGATGTTCAATATCGGCTTTTTTACCGATATCCGATATACCGATATTGTCCAACTCTTAATTTCCGATACCGATATCAACCGATACCGATATATGCAGGGTCCCCCCCCCCCCCCCCCAAAATGGAATAATTTCAGGTAATTCACATTACATATCTCTTGTCGTGGAATTAACACAACATTATGCATACTTTTGACAATAAATAAAATAAGAATTTGTTCTTACTTGCTTGCCTGGGTAAATAAAGGTTAAATAAATGTAAAAGATTTGTAATTTTTTTTTGGAAAACCGATACCGATCATTTCCGATATTACATTTTAATGCCAATATCGGCCGATAATATCGGACATCCCTACTGAAGACCTAGGTGTAAACATGTACCATGCATGTTTTCAGATGGTACAACAAGCACAGCTGTAGGAGAAATAAGAGATCAGGTACAAGAAAATCTTAATACAGACATAAAATCTATTACGAATTGGGTGGAACTGAACAAACTCATACTTAGAGGTGCTGTAAGTGGTATTTTCTTATTATTATTTCTTATTTCTGTACAAATAATAGCTCATACATTCTGACAGCCATCACTGATATAGAGTGTCTGGTTAGTAACGTGTGTCTCCCAGTCCCTCCGCTCTGCAGTAAACAGAAAATAAATTATCTGGTATCCTGTTCCCACTTTATACAAGCAGGAGAGGGAACTCCAGACTGCTAAAATGGTCTGACAAAAATAAGAAATAAAAACTAGTCTTAAGCCAATATGTGCCTGGACAAAGTAAAACAATCTGCCAGCAAATAATGGCTTGGCAAGATTTCTTGAAATAAGTAAAAATATATAGGATTCTCTCTCCTGATTGGATAAAGTGGGAACGGGATACCAGAAAATAAATGTTCTGTTTACTGCAGAGCAGAGTGACTGGGAGACCCATGTTACTGAAAAAACACCCTATATCAGTGATGGCTGTCAGAATGGAGAGCTACTAAACACTTATTTTAACAAAATAAATACCACGTACAGTAGTAATACCACTGGATTTAGCAGATTGAATAAGTCACAGAGGTACGATACAACATAATCTATCATGGACAACAAATGTAACCAACATCTGTATAAATAAAAGAGAGAGAGAGAGAGACTGGAATAATGAGAAGGATTGCAGGTAATTTCCCAAAGGATGATCTCAAAGCCGTATGCCACAGTCTAAGGTATAATGAAGTCAATTACTGTGCCACAGTATGGGGAAAATGCAAGCCAAAAAAAGCAAATACTGTATGCAGACTGCAGATTCCCCTGAATAAAGTAACTACAGTAGAATGGTACGGAGATGTGGGGTGGAAACAAGAGGGATGGCCTAGAGCAGGGAATGCAGTCCACAAACAATCATTCATGCCATTAGATTACATTTATAGATTGAATAAACCAATACATGTGTATTTATTGTAAATTAATCCCCGTAAGACGTAACCATTCAATGAACACAAGATGTAGACAAAGGAACCACTTCACTACCGTGGATCAAAACTGAACAGACATCATTTACATTAATAAACATTTGGAATTCAACCCCTTAACAGTTTTTCCATCACAGTCACTTTTTATTTATGTTATTATTATTATTATTACTACTATCATTATTGTTTTATGTGTATGTATGTATGTATGTATGTATGTATGTATGTATGTATGTATGTATGTGTAACGGTTGTGACAACGTCACCTCAAACTTCGATGCCCCGAGTGGGAGTTGAACCCCGGTCTCCCACACCGCGGGCAGTCTGGCTTCCGGACTGGCCACTCCACAGAAACGGCCCTCATTGCGGTCACAGAGGCACTTCACTTAGCAAAAGCGAAAGGCCTCTCCTCTGTCCTGATTCTCCTAGATCTATCTGCAGCCTTCGACACAGTCAACCATCAGATCCTCCTCGCGGCCCTCGCAGGAATGGGAGTGGCTGGATCTGCGCTGACATGGCTGACATCATACCTCAATGACCGCTCCTACCAAGTGTCATGGAGAGGGACTCTGTCGGCCACCCGCCCCCTCCGGACGGGTGTCCCCCAGGGCTCGGTCCTAGGACCCCTTCTCTTCTCCCTCTACACTAAATCACTGGGTAACATTATCACGTCTCATGGCTTCTCATATCATTGTTATGCCGATGATACTCAACTCTTCCTCTCCTTCCCTCCCTCAGATATCCACGTCTCTGAGCGGATCTCGGCCTGTCTGTCCGACATCTCCGCCTGGATGACGACCAACCACCTCAAACTGAACCTAAGCAAAACAGAATTGCTCCACCTGCCGGCCAAATCCTCCCCCCTGACCGACCTCTCCATCACAGTCGAGAATGCAGCTGTGACCGCGTCGCCGACCGCCAAGAACCTTGGTGTTGTCCTCGACAACCAGTTGAACTTCTCTGCTCACATCGCAGCGACAACCAGAACCTGCAGATTCCTCCTGAGCAACGTCAGAAGGATACGCCCCTTCCTGACAAAAGAAGCCACCCAACTCCTCGTCCAATCAACAGTCATCTCCCGCCTCGACTACTGCAACGCACTGCTAGCTGGCCTCCCGGCCACTGCCACCAAGCCTCTTCAACTCATTCAAAACGCAGCGGGCCGCCTGATCTCAAACCTACCGAAGTCGGCCCATGTCACCCCACTTCTTAGGGACCTGCACTGGCTCCCCATTGCTGCACGTATCCGCTTCAAGGCCCTCGACCTAGCATACCGTGCGGCAAAGGGAACCGCTCCTGCCTACCTCCGGTCAATGGTCTCTAACTACACACCCTCAAGACCCCTACGCTCTGCATCTTCTGGCCGCCTCAGATCTACTCCTATCCAAGCTCCCGGAGGGTCATCAAAGAGAAGCCGCCTATTCTCAGTCCTTGCCCCACAATGGTGGAATGAACTACCCATCCCAGTTAGGACAGCCGAATCCCGTCCAATCTTTCGCCGTCGACTAAAGACTCACTTCTTCAACCATTATCTGAAATGATAAAAAAAAAAAAAAAAAAAAAAAACGACTAACCTTACTGTCATGCACTTGTCCTAATAAACTAACCTACACTGTAACACGCAACACTTTGATGAACATTGTTACTCAGCTGATAGAGTTATACCCTTCTTGCTGTCTTGTCGCACAGAACTTGTAAGTCGCTTTGGATAAAAGCGTCAGCTAAATGACTAAATGTAAATGTAAATGTAAACACAGACCGCTATACCAAGAGGTGAATTCACTTCTTTGTACCGTGTCTATGCGTCTTTTGAGGATGTGAGAGTGAGTTTAACCCATAGCACCGCTACTCACCCCAGCCCTTCTTGACTGCGCTTCACGATACCATCCGTTACATATGTATTTATGTATGTATGTATGTATGTATGTATGTATGTATGTATGTATGTATGTATGTATGTATGTATGTATGTATGTATGTATGTATGTATGTATGTATGTATGTATGTATGTACGTACATGTACGTACATGTATGTATGTATGTATGTATGTATGTATGTATGTATGTATGTATGTATGTATGTATGTATGTATGTATGTATGTATGTATGTATGTATGTATGTATGTATGTATGTATGTATGTATGTATGTATTAGGGCTGTCCCCGACTAAGGATTTGGATGGTCGACTATGATTGGCCAAAATTTGCCGACTATTGGTCGACTAAAAAAATTAAATAAAAATAAAAAGTATAATTTCTTTTAAATAATAAAAAAAAAATTATCATTCCATTTGGGCTGTGGGGGGTGCTTAATGTCTGAAGGAGTCGACTGAAGGCTTCTTGTTCTCTGCAAAAGCATGCAATTGGTCCACTGATGGATACATCTTGATATTTGTCTAGTCTAGTGTGTTCATTAGATGGGTGAAATCCTCTTTCAGTGCCTCTGTGCCTGTTTTCGTTGGCAGTTAGCCTCTGGTATGCGTATATATGTATATATGTATGTATGTATGTATGTATGTATGTATGTATGTATGTATGTATGTATGTATGTATGTATGTATGTATGTATGTATGTATGTATGTATGTATGTATGTATGCAGTGCCGTCTGGGAGAAATGCGAGGCCCTGTGCAAGATTTAAACGCGAGCCCCCCCCCCCCCCCTAAAGGTTAATTAAATTTTGTTTTAATAATTATAATACATTTTTATTTATTTTTTATAAATTAATAAAAAATACAAATAATTGGTGCATACAGTCAACGTATTCTTAAATAATAGCGCTGCCCGAGGCTGATCATACAGTCAACGTATTCTTAAATAATAGTGCTTCCCGAGGCTTAGTGGCAATGCACCTGTACAGTCGTACACCTGGCAGTAACAGGGAAAATGCATAAAACACCCCTGGAACCTGATAAACAAGCTTAAAGCCAGGTTAATTTTTCAAGCACGACATGCAGATTTGCAGTTTTGCCTTATTTGAATCTAACTCTATAAGCTTAGTACACACGTCACAAACTGCACTAGCACGGGAACAGAATAGATTGCATTAAAAACTCACCCTACTGCAGAATCAGGTCCAAGAGGAAGGAGACGACCGTGGAGATGACAAAGTTCACCAGTCCCATGATATTGTCCCCCCCGTTGGGATGAACTTGGGAGTCTGTTCCTAGTTTATCTGCAACACGTTAGCACTCGATAACGTAGCTAACGCTAGCTAGCGTTAGCTAATGCTAGCTAGCTAGGTTAGCTAACGCTAGTTAGCTGTCCCTGGATTTAGCTAAGCTACTAGCCGACATGGCTAGCCTGACTGAACCACACGTTAGCACTCGATAACGTAGCTAAAGCTAACTAGCTAGCTAGGTTAGCTAACGCTAGTTAGCTGTCCCTGCCTTTAGCTAAGCTACTAGCCGACATGGCTAGCCTGACTGAACGTTCTAACACGCAACATCATCTTCAGTCCATCTGCCGAACGTCCTCTTCGTCTTGGCATAACCTAATCACTATACTTAGTATTGATAAGCTTACGGTACGCAGCGTTATTTCTTCTGCTCCGATGCTGCACATTTGGTTTTCAAAAGTAGGATGCTCTTGGCCGAGACATCCACTCGCTCCCGTGGATAGCGCCGAATAGACCCACTACCTGTACCCCCTCCCCTCATGGATAATACCGGTCTTCTTCACATCTCTCTACCGACTACCAGACCGACGCCAACCAGCTCCCCCTAGTGTTAGTCCTCCCATGACGCTTTGCACAAAAGTAAACGGGTCATGGAATGAAACCAATAGTATATCTGCAGAGCCGCAGAGCCCGGAACACTATTCTACAAACGTGTCTAATGTGAAATATATAAGCATGTAAGCAAAACTAGATTTTAGGTCTGTGATGGAAAGTGATTGTTAACATTCTATTTACTTCTCGCAAGGCCCTGTGCGACCGCACTGCTCGCACACCCCTAGCGGCCCTGTATGTATGTATTGTACAGTAAGTAAGTAAGTACGTTTTATTTGTATAGCACCTTTCACAGATAAAATCACAAAGTGCTTCACATAATTAAAGCATAGCAACAGTTACATAGAGATAAATGCACTACACATAAAACAATTCTGACACAACGTAAGCATTGGCATAACATAAGTCAATTAAATAAATTAAATAATTTAAAGCCTGTCTGAATAAAAACGTTTTCAACTGTTCCTCAAAAGTGTATAGGGAGTCATGTGAATGCATAGAAAGGGGCAGGGTGTTCCAAAGGGTAGGGGCCATAAATTGGAAGGACCGGTCACCTTTGGTTATTAACCGGGTCCGTGGGATGACCAGGAGATTTTGTTGGGAGGACCTAAGTGCACGACTGGGGGAGTAGGTGCGCAGTATGTATGGCCCTGTTCAAAATAATAATAATGGATTGGATTTATATAGCGCTCTTCTCTGACTGACTGTTGCTCTGACTCAGAGCGCTTCACAGAGTCCATTATTCGTTCATACACAGTCATACCGGTGGTGGTAAGCTACAATTGCAGCCAGAGCTGCCCTGAGGCAGACTCACGGAAGCGTGGCGAATAATCAACGCCTACGGCCCCTCCGACCACCACCAACATTCATTCACATGCATACACATTCATACGAGGCAAGTAGGTTAAGTGTCTTGCCCAAGGACACAACGGCAATGGGATGTACATGGGCTTGTTCAGACTTGGCATTAACATCTTGGCATCTTGGGTGATCAGATCACAACTACTGGACAGCTCTAAATACAGGCGTAACTGCAAGATGCATTGAGGACGCATTGACATCCGAATTGAAAAAACATTAGTAGTAGTGATGAAGCTGTGAAGGTTGTAGCCTAAAGGATGCTTGAGTTAATGATGACTTCTTTAGGCAACTTTGAGTATGGAATGAATACGCAAGGAAGGTACATGGTTTTACAAGGTGCAGGCCCAATAATTTGTTTTGCCAGCAGTCATCACTGGAGACAATCGCCATCCTACTGTGGTAGTAAAGGTCTAAGCACTTGACTACCACCGCAGGGACCAGGGGGTTAAAATCCCGGTGTCAGTGATACCTCCGGCTTGGTCAGTCGTCCCTACGAACACAATTGGCAGTGTTCGCGCGTGGGAACCCTGTGGAGGGGTATGAGTCCCAGTCATTGCAATAGCGACCCCTACTGGTCGTTTTGGGGCGCTTGTTCAGCAGGGAGGGGATCTGGGAGAAATAGGATGAACCTCAGTGCGTGTTTGATTAATTGATTCATTGAAAACTTTATTAACAGATTGCAGAATGGGTACAATACAGTACGGCTCAATACACACAATTGTTAAGGGGATGCAGACCAGAGAAATACTTTTGTCTTGTTTACATCTGGATTCAGGAGGGGCCATAGCACTGAGACAGCACTTGTAAAGGTAATCAATGACCTTAGGGTGTCTGCGGACAATAAAGAGGTATCCGTTCTCCTACTCCTACAATTAATCACACAATTTTAATGCACCGCCTCGAGTACTGGATAGGTCTGTCAGGCACGGCCTTGTCCTGGTTTCATTCCTACTTAACAGGCAGAAGCTACTCTGTCAATCTAGCGGATTATGATTCTGACAAACACAACATCTGTTCTGGTATCCCGCAGGGCTACATTCTTGGCCCTTTATTGTTCTCCCTGTATATACTGCCGCTGGGTGGACTTATTACCAATCACAGACTTAACTTCCATTTATATGCTGATGATACCCAGCTCTCCGTAGCTAAAGCCGAGCCCTGTGCTCTAGACCCGCTGTTGACCTGGTTGAACAGCATTAAATGCTGGATGAATGAGAATTTTCTCAAACTAAATGAGGATAAGACAGAAGTTCTCATAGTGGGGTCTAGTGAGCAGAGAGAATCGATAA
Organism: Notolepis coatsorum; assembly: GCF_963971535.1. Lineage (NCBI taxonomy): Eukaryota > Metazoa > Chordata > Actinopteri > Aulopiformes > Paralepididae > Notolepis > Notolepis coatsorum. The sequence continues at coordinate 99,354,065 of NC_140175.1, forward strand.
TAAGTAGACTGGGTAACCTGAAAGTAGAAAATAACACTGCAGTAAAGAACATGGGAGTTATTATTGATCTGAATTGAATTTCAATACACACATTAATCATGTTACTAAGATTGCCTTCTTTCATCTTAGAAATATTGCACTGTCCCTGGACGATGCAAAAACGCTAATCCGCGCTTTTGTTTTCTCTCGGCTTGATTATTGTAATGCACTTTTTTCTGGCCTGCCAAAGAAAATAACTGACAGATTACAACTTGTCCAAAATGCAGCAGCCAGAGTTTTAACTAGAAATAAGATGAGGGAACATATTACTCCAGTTTTAGCTTCACTGCATTGGCTCCCGGTTGTTTTTAGGATTGATATAAAAATTATCTTGCTCTTTTTGAAAGCTCTTAACACTTTGAGTGCCAGCAACGAGATTTCTCGTTAGTTCATGCCAACCGGTGAGTGCCAGCCTCACGTTACCAGTGGGGATCTGTCTGAGCTCGAACAGGGAAAATACCGCCCCCTATCGTCTCTCCGGATGGTACTGCACCTCATTGGATTGGATTGAATGAAACGCATGGGGAAAAAAGAGTCCGGATTCCACATTTTACTTGTCAGGCAAGTAACCAGAGACGATCCCAGTCATTGCCCACCATCAGAACAGCGTGGAATATGTCTTTCGACCACCCAGCGTTGGATCAATAAACGCGATCGATATTTGGAATGGCGATCAGGAATTGGAATAATCCTTTTGGAGAACATCTGATCTGAGGTAAGGAATCTATTTTACCAGTATTGGGATAATCAGAGCTGTTTTCACCTATATATCAACGTGTCCCATATGTGTGTGTGTGGCTGTGAGTGTGTGTAGCTGATCAGGAAATAAGATAATGGATTTTTCAGCCCGCTTCTATAGCGTGCATAAGTACACATATACTATCGATAATCTAGCGTTTATTTGAAAACGATTCTTAAATAGGCAGAAAAATGACAACGTGTTTTGTGTATTACAGTAAAGCGCGATTCCTGCAGAATCTTTATTTTTTTCTGAAAGTTTCAAAAAACGAGCGTTTTTCAAAATGGTATAAAATGTAAATGAACCAATTTAAAAAAAACAATCCGTTTCGACAATGTTGACTGCAAATAAGTCATTGATAAGCGACGGTCGTATTAGACACATAACCATAATTTAAGATATAGTTTATGCGTTCACAAATGTGAGCGCTCTGTCATTGAATAGAGCGGTGGCACGCAACGGGGTATATAGGACTGGCAGGGCTGGCACGGAAAGTGTTAATGGTCAGGCACCGTCCTACCTCTGTGACTGCCTACATAGATATGTTCCAAACCGCCCCCCTCAGGTCCTCTAGTGCGGACCTGCTCGAGGTGCCTACAATGAAATATAAAAAATACGGCGAAGCAGCTTTTTGTTTCTATGGGCCGACGGCTTGGAATACTCTCCCACTACATATAAAACAGGCAGCCTCTGTGGATAGCTTTAAAGCACAGCTCAAGACCTATTTTTATACTCTTGCTTTTAGCTGATTTTAAAATCCCTGTTGTCATTTATGCTTTTTAGCTATTTTCTTAATGAATGAATTAATGAAAAAGTTTAGTTTTGAACATGTATTCTCCATATTCCTTCAAACAAATCACAGTATCTAGCTCCGTCAAACAGAACAATCATAATAAAAAAAAGAAGAAATTATAAACAAAAAGTCAAGAGGAATGTATTTAGTTAGTTGACATGTTCAAAAAAGGAGT
>NC_140175.1:99358310-99433310 GCF_963971535.1 Notolepis coatsorum
CTTCCATGCGGAAACCGAACTGCGTTGTATTTGGCATATTTGGGCAGGAGAGGAGAGAAGGTAGGGGAGGGGAAAAGGGGGTGGTAGGTTGGAGGAGGGTGGTTATGGGTAGTGAAGGTTGAATGCTAGGGAGAACAGGTAGGTTTTGAGATGGGATTTGAAGGTGGAGAGTGAGGGAGAGTCTCTGATGGTCTGAGGGGGGGTGTTCCAGAGTATAGATGGCAGAGGTGAAGTTTCATTAGGCCACTCCGATTAAAAAGCTCCATACTTTACAATAGAGACCATTGTGATATTTTGCAGTGCATGCCATTTAACCCTTTCACTACCACACTACAGCAGGTTAACCTTTCACTACCACGTCTGTAGTGTGGTAGTGAAAGGGTTAACCTTCTGTAGTGTGGTTGTGAAAGGGTTAACTGTCTGTAGTGTGGTAGTGAAAGGGTTAACCGTCTGCAGTGTGGTAGTGAAAAGGTTAACCTTCTGTAGTGTGGTTGTGAAAGGGTTAATCATTGTCGTGTGGCAGTGAAAGGGTTAACCTTCTGTATTGTCGCAGTGAAAGGGTTAACCCTTTGGTAGTGAAAGGGTTAAACTGAAGAACAAGAACTCCTCAGCTCTAATGAGTCTACTTATAACTGTCTGATAAGACGTGACGTGAATACCGAGCAGTTTTAGTGGAGTTGTCGAAGAAATATACACGTGTACGGTAGTTTAGTTGAGCTACTACAACCTGCAGCCAAGTCGCAGTGTCATATCATAATGTCATGGTTATGTAGCTATAGCCAACCGCCATGCTGCTAACCACCTGCTGGAAGTGGAACGCAGCATGGTGTCAAAGGGGACGTATTTTGGGGAATGTGTTTTTGCCTAGTCTTGGATTTGGCAGTGGGAAATGTTATTTAGGTGCTGGTGAAAATGACTCCGGTTTGAAGTCTTCCGGTTAACAAGCCTAAACAAGCCGTTCAGTCTCTTCTCCCTCAATGATGTCACAATGAAATGGATTGGATTGCATAGTCTTTATTATCCCCAAGGGGCAATTTGGTTTGCAACAGTAATAGTACACAGCACAACCACTACACATGGCAAATATACAATAAAGACATAAATACATTAAAACATACAATAGATCACCATAAAACTGCAATCAGGTGTAGAATAAGAACAGAGAGTATTTGTTGTGACCATAGTAGCTAAGACTAAGCTTATTTTAAAATCTTATTTTAAAATCCAACAGCTGACGGAACAAATTATCTCAAATACCTGTTTGATGTGACCCTCCTGTGGGAGGTATACCTCCGTCCTGAAGGCAGGAGGAGACACTCTGCATAGAGAGGGTGCTGAGGGGCCGCTAGAATGGCCTCTGCCTCCTGAGTGGCTCTCACTTGAAAAACATGACTGAGATCATTTAAGTTAATGCCGATGGTCTTCCGGCACACTTTAACGATACTTCCCAGCCTATTTTTATTAGCCACGCTGAGGTTGCCGAACCAAGAAATCATTGCGAAAGTTAAAATAGACTCAATAAAGGAAGAATAAAACATTTTCATCAGTGACCTATCGACATGGAAGCCCCTCAACTTTCTTAGGAATAATAATCTCTGGTTGGCCTTTTCAATTCACTATACTTTTTTGGGAGCCAGCAACACTGCTAACCTAATGTACTGCCCAGTTTTCTTTTTTAATTGCTTTATTCTTGGGCCAGGCAGGGAAGGAAATAATGAATCTATAATTTTGTGAGCGCTACTGTCATGAATTTTCACAAGTAATGGCCCGGATTGCCAGGGAATTTGCAGTGCACATTCATGAACCCAAGAGGAAGAAGCTAAGGCTGTCAATCGATTAAAATATTTAATCTGATCGCATGATTGTCCATAGTTAACTCGCGATTAATCGCAAATGAATTGCATATTTTTTATCTGTTCTAAATCTACCTTTAACATATATTTTTTGTTGTTGTGTTAAATGGCTTTATGCAGCCATTTAACACAAAAGGATGACCCTCATGCATTGCAAATTTGCATCAAATTCAAAACAGAGTGATGCAGAAAATAACTTAAAAGAAAATAATAATTTAAAACAATGATTAAAGTGTGCATGAAAAGGGGCGCCCCGAATAAAAAAAAATAAAAAAAAAGTGTGCATGAAATAATAGGGGAAAGAAAATGTTAGGGACTTGTTTTCACCGACACAAGGGCCGAGGACTCACCCCCCACCCCCTCTCTCTCTCACACACACACACACACACACACACACACACACACACACACACACACACACACACACACACACACACACACACACACACACACACACACACACACACACACACACACACACACACACACACACACACACACACACACACACACACACACACACACTCTCAGCTCTCTTTCTCGCTTGCCCCTTCCTCATCTCTCTCACCCCCCCCTCTCTCTTTCAATCAATCAATCAATCAATCAATCAATCAATCAATCAATCAATCAATCAATCAATCAATCACATTTATTTATATAGCACGTTTACAACGTCAGGAGAGCAGTAATAGAGGCAAAACGGCGTTACAGGGATAAAGTTGAACTTCAGTTTGAACAGGCTGACTCTAGAGGCATGTGGCAGGGCCTCAGAACAATGACAGACTACAAAGGCACCCCCCTCAAACTGAACAGTGACATCTCCTTAGCAAATGATCTCAATTCCTTCTATGCGAGGTTTGAGGCTGTGAATAACAACACCAGCCTACAAACCACGGCAATGGGGGGGGGGGGGTCTGCTGATGGAGACTCAGTGTTCAGGGTAACAGAGCATGAGGTGAGACGGATCTTTAAAAAAGTGAATATCAGGAAGGCAGCAGGACCGGACGGCATCCCCGGCCGCGTCCTAAAAGTCTGTGCCGACCAACTGGCCCCGGTATTCACTGACATCTTCAACCTGTCCTTGGAACAGGCTGTCATCCCCACCTGTCTGAAGAAGTCCACCATCATCCCTGTACCCAAAAAATCTACGCCCGCTTGCCTCAACGACTACCGCCCTGTAGCCCTCACCTCCATAGCCATGAAGTGCTTTGAGAAGCTAGTGAAGGGCTACATCTGTTCCTCCCTCCCCATCAACCTGGACCCTCTGCAATTTGCATATCGCCCCAACAGGTCCACGGAGGACGCCATAGCCCATGTGCTGCACACAGCAGCATCACACCTGGACAAGAGGCAGGGGAACTATGTGAGAATGCTGTTCATCGACTACAGCTCAGCATTCAATACCATAGTCCCCTCCAAACTCATAGCCAAGCTCAGGGACCTGGGCTTGAACTATGACCTCTGCCAGTGGGTCTTGGACTTCCTGACGGGCAGACCCCAGGTGGTAAGAGCCGGCAACTGCACCTCCTCATCCATCACGCTCAACATAGGGGCCCCCCAGGGCTGTGTTCTGAGCCCCCTCCTCTACTCCCTGTACACACATGACTGCGTAGCACAGCGGAACAACAACACCATCATCAAATTTGTTGATGACACAGTAGTGGTGGGCCTGATCTCTGCCAACGACGAAAGGGCCTACCTGGAAGAGGTAGAGAACCTGTCACAGTGGTGTCAGGAGAACTGCCTCTCCCTGAACGTCAGCAAAACAAAAGAGATGATTGTGGACTTCAGGAGGTCGGGGGTCAAGGACTACAGCCCCCTCAGCATCGACGGGGCACCGGTTGAGAGAGTGAACAGTTTCAAGTACCTCGGAGCCCACATATCCGAGGACTTGACATGGACCACACACATTGACAGTGTTGTGAAGAAGGCACGACAACGCCTCTACTTCCTCAGGCGCCTAAGGAAGTTCCAAGTCAGTCAGAAGATCCTTAGGAACTTCTACTCATGTACAATAGAGAGCATCCTGACCGGCAACATCACCTCCTGGTTTGGGAATAGCACTGCACAAGACCGTAGCAGACTACAAAGAGTGACACGTTCAGCCGAACGCACAATTGGAGGGGGGCTTCCCACCCTCCAGAACATTTACAACAAGCGGTGCAAGGGGAAGGCTAAGAGAATTATTAAGGACTCGAGCCACCCGAACAACTGCCTCTTTGAACTGCTGCGGTCAGGCAAGCGATACCGGAGTCTTAAGGCGAGCACAGAAAGACTCAGAAGAAGCTTCTATCCCCAGGCCATCAGGCTGCTAAACGAACAATAATCACTATACAACAACCATCAAATGCATACAGCACACACACCCACACGCACACACTCACTCAAACAAACAACACACTGCAGCACCCACTCTCCACACTTTAGATCACACAAACACACTTACACTTTATATTTATTGATAAAGGATTTGCACTACAACTCGTACACCTACTGTGAATTGTACCTAAATTGCACCTCGTCCCATTTCTCCATTTCTGCCTTGCACTATATAGTATTGTATATTAGTACACTGCACAGTATTGTATATTGTATGGTAACTACGTCTATTCTGCATCGAACATTGTACATATGTCTAAACTGAACACTGTGACCTCATTTTTTTTACTTCTAATTTTACTATGTTATTTTATTTCATACTTATCTTGTCTTGCACAGTCTCTGGAGCGCAACAGTAAGAAGCATTTTGTATAAAAGTATTCTGTACTTCTGTATGACAACTATTAAAGAAACTTGAAACTTGAAACTAAACATGACGCTTGTCAACCAAAGTGCTTCACATAGCTAAGCTAAGAACAAAGAAAAGTATAAAAAAAAATTTAAAAAATGTACAAATTAAAAATCAACGGATAGACAAAGGAAAAACAGAACAACACGTCAACAAGTAAGGCAAGAGTCAAAGTGAGTCAGGGAAGGCCAGGCGATATAGGTGGGTTTTGAGTTTTTATTTAAAAGACTCGATGGAGGGGGCAGATTTAATGGACATGGGGATGCTGTTCCATAGGTCAGGGGCTGTGACCGCAAAAGCACGTCCCCCCCTAGACTTGAAGACTCTCTCTCTCTCTCTCCTTCTCTCTCTCTCTCTCTCTCTCTCTCTCTCTCTCTCTCTCTCTCTCTCTCTCTCTCTCTCTCTCTCCTTCTCTCTCTCTCTCTCTCTCTCTCTCTCTCTCTCTCTCTCTCTCTCTCTCTCTCTCTCTCTCTCTCTCTCTCTCTCTCTCTCTCTCTCTCTCTCATACACACACACACACACACACACACACACACACACACACACACACACACACACACACACACACACACACACACACACACACACACACACACACACACACACACACACAGGATAAAACCTGTGGGCCTAAGCCCAATTTGTTATATTCAAATACTATTGTTTGTACCAAAAATACCCCAAAGTACCAATAATGATGTATATTAAAAATACTCTGATAAAAGTATTGAGAGTCCAATATAACTTTGAGTTTACTCAAAATTGATTATACCCGAGCTGGTCCGGACCAAAAAGTACCATCAACGTGTGAACATAAAATCATATATACATTTAAACAAGCTCCTCTTTCTATGAGAGGTGTAACTGTCTCTACAGTGACTGAAATGCCACTTTACCATCTGCTACCTTCTCAAGACACTTATCTTATTTGCTGAAACCTAAACATCTAGTTGTCCTAAACATAGTTTTATATTCATACTGGTCAATCGTGTCTCGCTCTGCCATATGAGATATCATCTCCAGCACCTACTGTGCGCGTAAGCCCCCGGACCCTTCTCGGCACGTCCGGACAGAACGTCGGTCCTATACTGAACTTTCCTTGTCTCTTGGCAGTGGACCGATGAACGACAACGCCAGGCGTTGGTACTAGCATATTCAATACTACTCGTTGTCTCGTAAGACGACCGGGCAATGTATTGGCGCGGGGGGCTGGGTATTGGATGAATGTGGTCAACATGACTCGTTGTTGAATGTTTTTCCAATTATCCTGGCGGGCGCGGCTACTGCTAATGCTAATGTTTTTGGGGCACCATTCCCATGTGTCCCGCCGGGACTGTCTCCAGTTTTCCCTCCGCTTAACCATTTTATTGCTGACGGTCAATCGGTGTCTAATGTTGGGGGTTTGGCTGAGGCTTATTTACCCTTTACACAGGTGGATGGTCTGACGACAGGGCCCAGGACAGGTGTGCCGTGCTTAGAGAAGCGGGTGGCATCGGTTGTTTGCCCTGGCATGGTAAAACGGTATCCTGCCCAGAAGCCAACGCCAGAGGGCGAGTCGGCCCGGCAGGTGGCTGAGTGGGCTGATGAAGCTTATACCGCCGCAGTACAGAATTTAGCAGCAACTAATAACATTGCTCAATTGGCTGCTTTTCTGTCAAAAATGGTGTCGGGTGGTGGGGCCTTAGGGCCAGCCGACGTCAAAACCATCGCGCAAGGTTTTGAGGTTATTCAGCTTTTGATCCAGCTGCAAGCTATAACCGCAGGGAGGGCTAGGATGCTGTCAACACTTGTTCACAGGCATCTTTGGTTGGAGCAATCTCCCCTTGAGGAGGAGAGGAGAGTTCTCCTCCTCAAGGCTCCCCTCTCCGCGGATGGACTTTTTAGGGAGGTATCCCGTGTGTGCACGGGAGGTATTTGACCGGGGCCCCACGCCGCCCCACACCACGCAGCCAGAGGTGAGAGCACGGCCTCGCCAGCGGCTGCGGCGAGGCCCCCGACCGGCGGCCATGTGTCCCCCGCCTGGGATAACCTGGACACAAAGAGAACAGGTTATCACGGTGCCGACAGCCTGGGCGGCCGAGGAATCGGCTATATTAGATGGGCACGCCCTGAAAAACCGTTGCCATCTAGCTGTGTCTAGCACGCTCTCCGGTCACTCCCCCCCGCTAGACTACGGGACTCAAGGCTCTGATTTGTCCCCTTTGGCTGTGGGCCACGTTCTTCCAGTGAAGCGCAAGCGGCCCCACATATCACTTCTCATGGAGACAGGGGCTGACACCCAGTTGCTAGCTAGGCCTGGGTCTGTCTATGAGAATGCTGTGCTGTCAGGAGGCTCCTACGCCACACGTCCTGCGTCTGTGTTTGGTGAGCCTGGTGTTGTATCTGACGATGGAGCAGGCTTCCCTGTATCTAAAAGAAATTGTCAGAGGGGGAACCCTAGGCCCAGGAGGTCGCAGCACGGGTTCCCCCAGCCCCGCCCTCGCCAGGCCGGGTATTACGCTAGTGCCTCCCCCGTCTGGACTTCCGATCCCGCGGTGGTCAGTCAGGCACTCGTAATTTGGGTGGTAGTAATATAGACACTCACCCTATCGGGCAGCATGGGGACCACACACCTTGCATGGCCAGCCGCAGAGCAGGCTGTCCCCAGCAAGCTAAGCCGGGAAGATGCTCAGCGGGGGAACTACCTCATTCCCCGTATCAGACTGCCCCCTTTTTTGTCGGGGTCCCCCTTGGGTGCGATTGCCTCGTTGGTAGAGTCAGGGTGCGATATCCCGACTCCGCGAGACACCTTGCTCGCGCGGTTGGCGAAACCAGGGTTTGCAATCTGTCTGTCTACGATTCTTAGCGGACCGGCGCCAGTTGGCGGCGGGGGTGCTTTGAGATTTTTACCACGTATGGCTACAGTAGTGCCATATGTCGGTGTGGATGGAGAGAACGCTGGGGGCGGGGCTTGTGTTACAGTTTGCACACCCCCACCCTCCGTTTTGGGGTTTGGTACAGACTCTATTGTCAGAGTCCGCGGCAGTGACAGCCCTGGCCGAAGAGATTAATTTCTCTGGTGGCGAAGCAGGCCATCGTCATGGTCCCATGGGAGGATGCGATGAGTGGCGTTTACTCCCGATATTCTCTGGTGCCCGAGAAATCGGGGGGGGGTCAGACCCATACTGGACCTGTCCCATGGAAGGTTCAGAATGTTGACCGTCGAACACCTGTTAAGCGCTGTCAGAGTGGGAGACTGGTTCACCTCCATAGACCTGAAGGATGCGTATTTTCACATCCCGATCTTCCTTCCTCACAGGAAATACCTACGCTTCCTGTTTCAGGGCATAGCGTACGAGTACCAGAGGCTGCCGTTCGGCTACTCTTTGGCTCCTCGCACCTTCACCAAGGGCGTGGAGACCGTGCTGGGGCCTCTGCGTCGTCAGGGGATACGAATTTTATTCTACCCTAGACGACGTTCTGGTCCTGAGCCGGTCAGAGGAGTTTGCCAGGTCTTATACCAAGCAGGTGGTGGAATTCCTCACCAGCCTGGGTTTTGCTGTGAACTGGAAGAAGAGTACTCCTCTTCCCAGTCAGCAGGTGGAGTACTTGGGCTTAATTCTAAGCTCAAGGTCTATGTGGGCATCCCTCTCAGAGCGGCGGCGAGAGGATATTCTTGGCGCGCTCGGGAGGTTCCGTCCTGGCAGGACGGTTACGGCGCTGTCCGTGATGCGCCTGCTCGGTATGATGGCATCTGCTCAAGCTGTGGTCCCTCTTGGCCTCCTCTTCATGAGGAGGATGCAGAGGTGGGTTTTTCAGTATGAAAATAGACTCTGTGAGAGTCAAGTGGAAGCAGCTGAAGGTTCCCGTGTCAGTACTGGGGGACCTCGCCCACTCGGGGGGGCCTGGGGTCCTCACCAGCGGGGTCCCTATGGGCAGCAGGCTATCACACGTCACGGTCTTCACCGACGCCTCCCTCACGGAATGGGGGGGACATGTCGGACGGACGCAGTAGGGGGCAGCTGGCAAGACCATGCTGCCCGGTCTGCACTACATATCAATATGTTGGAAATGAAGGCAGTGCTTCTAGTCCTCAAGCAGCTCGGCCACCTTGTGGTGGGCGAGCATGTTTTAATCAGGACGGACAGCACAACGTCAGCGTCGTATGTCAACAGACAGGGAGGAGTACGCTCCCCCCGTCTACACCGGGCGGCGGTCGAATTCTGGCTATGGGCGTCTCTCAATCTGCGCAGCCTGAGGGCTCTCCACATCCCCGGCAGGGAGAATGTTGGTGCAGATGTGATGCCGCGGGGCGGTCCTCACCCGGACGAGTGGGGCCTATGTCCAGACATAGTCAGACAGGTCTGGGACCGATTCGGGGAGGCCACAGTGGACCTGTTTGCGAGCAGTCAGTCCTACCAGTGCCCCTTGTGGTTCTCGGTCAGTCGGAAGGACAACCCCTCTCTGGGAGTGGATGCCTTCTCGATGTATCTGTGGCCACCCGGGATTCTGTACGCGTTCCCCCCCATACACCTGATAGCTCAGCTGTTGGAGCGGGTACTTCGGGAGCGCAGGACTTTGATCCTGGTCATGCCGGACCGGGACACAGCTGTTTGGTTCCCGGCCCTGATTCAGCTCTTGGTGGCCCCGCCGTGGCCTGTTCCGTGGTCACCGCGGGCCCTCTCTCAGGCACGCATAACTCTGTTTCTGCCTCCTGTTCTGGGGCAGCCTTTAATGGTTTGGCTGCTGAAAGGGTGAATCTGGAGGGGATGCGTCTTAACCCTACTGTGGTTAACACCATCCAGAACGCGTGCGCTCTGTCCAATACCACGGTTTACGCAGGGAAGTGGCGTATGTTTCGAGAGTGGTGTGAGGTTGGGGGCCTGGACCCGGTGTCATGCCCCCTGGACTTGGTTCTTTCCTTCCTCCAGTCTATCCTGAATAGGCTGTCGGCCTCGACAGTGAAGGTATACGCTGCAGCTATATCTTCTTGTCTTGTGGGCTTTGAGGGCAGAACACTGTTCAGCCACCCTCTCGTGAGACGTTTCCTGCTTGGCGCACGGCGTCTCAAGCCTGTGGAACATTCTCTGTCTCCGAGATGGGACCTCCAACTGGTCCTGGGACGGTTGTTGGAGGCCCCGTTTGAGTCTCTTGAGAGGGCGCCACTGGATTGACTGTCCTTTAAGACCGCGTTCCTTTTGGCCATCACCTCCGCTAAGCGCGTGGGTGAGCTGTGTGCTCTCTCGGTGCGGTCAGAGTGCCTGTCTATTCGGGCCGATAGCAGTGCGACTCTGAGGCCTAATCCGGCCTTCGTGCCAAAGAATATCCGGAGCTCTTATCGCTCCAGGGATATTGTGCTTCAGGCGTTTCACCCTCCTCCTCACGCTAGTGAGTTGGAGGCGAGCCTTCACCTGTTGTGTCCTGTCCGTGCGCTGAGGGGTTACCTTAGTCGCACGCAGGATCTCAGGGCTACGATCAACTGTTTGTTTGTTACGGTGGCTCTCACGCGGGTAAGGCGCTGTCCAAGCAACGCCTGTCACATTGGTTATGTGAGGTTATTGCCCTCTGCTACACTTTGGCCGGACAGGTCCCCCCCCGCAGACGTCAGGGCACACTCCACTCGTGGAGTTGCGGCCTCCGCTGCCCTGTTTGGGGGGGCCTCGGTGGAGGACATCTGCGGTGCGGCCTCCTGGTCCTCCCCGGGTCCTTTGTTAGGTTTTACCTCATGGACATGACTGGAGGCTCTGTATCCCAGGCAGTCCTGAGGTCCGGGATCTCTCCTGCATCCCGCCATCAGGTGGGCTAGCAGGTGTGTGTGGGTGTGGACCGCGGAGTGCTATGTCACTCGTGGTCCCGCTTGCACTGTGCGTTCTAGGGTGACTGGTTCCCTTGTTAGCACATTGGTTGTAGTTGACTGCCTCCCCCCCTTCGTTAGGACGGGCGGGTGGACGGGACTCCCCTCCTCCCTGGCAGGGGCTTATGGGCCCTCAGGGGGTGCATTTGACATGGCCCCTTTTGATCTCATATGGCAGAGCGAGACGCGATTGGCCAGTATGAATATATAACGAAGGTTATCCTATAACCCTAGTTATATGAATACTGGCTGAGCGTCTCACTCTTCAGCGCCCTGAGGTCCCTGAGGTCCCTTTTCACGTATGGAATTCAAACTTGGAAGGGCGTGGACGTGACCCCTTCCTGTGTCTTGTAGAGGCACGCACAGGAGTAGGCGTGGTCACGTGCAAGTGAGGTGCATGTGCAATTTTTCACGCGCACAGTAGGTGCTGGAGATGATATCTCATATGGCAGAGCGAGACGCTCAGCCAGTATTCATATAACTAGGGTTATAGGATAACCTTCGTTTTATTTACACAGCCTCCAAAACGTTGAAACTGTCCTGTAATCATTAATATATGTTGGCCTTTAAAATGCTGACTCTATTGAATGGTTGTATTGATGATCCTGACCATCTGCTAATGAACTTGTTTACATCAAAAATATATACCACACTCCACTAGCTACATATCAAAGGCCAACAAATGAATGGGTTGATCAAACGCTCACCCTGAAGTTGTTAAAATGGTCCAGAGAGAGAGAGAGAGAGAGAGTCCGTCTGCTCTCTGGACACAGACGAGTTGAATTGGACATGACTTTGAGTGAAAATAACAAATGTAATGGTCGAGTCAAGATGTCAGCGTCCAGACTTTCTCCATGTGTTTACCGTGAGGCGCCTAGTAAAGATGAACCCAGGTTCCACCTGGAGAAATCGTTTACATTGACAGGATGAAAATAACAGTATTTAAACGTGTGTGTGCATGCATGCATGCGTGCGTGCGTGCGTGCGTGCGTGCGTGTGTGTGTGTATTTATGAATTTGAGTTGGTGGGGAAGTGGGTAGAGAGATGAAAGGAGAGTGTTGCTTCCAATTTCTTTCTCATACAGAGGTCTCAACATGACACAATACAAACACACACACACACACACACACAAACACACACAGCAAGAGAGAGAGAGAGAGGGAGAGACATGAATAGATTTGAAACTTTTGGGAGGGTTTAGATTCTGTGGATTTTGTAAAAAGGCAAGCATAAAAAAAAAGTCAAAGACTTCTTTCAACAAAACACTTGCGGCTTCTTCTTCTCACCGGACAGCTAGGAGTTTCACTGGGAGAGCGTCACACGTACGGAGGCTGACGCCGTCTCCCCCAGATCCCGTCCCTGCTCCGGGGGGAGAGCGTCACACGTACGGAGGCTGACGCCGTCTTCCCCCAGATCCCGTCCCTGCTCCGGGGGGAGAGCGTCACACGTACGGAGGCTGACGCCGTCTTCCCCCAGATCCCGTCCCTGCTCCGGGGGGAGAGCGTCACACGTACGGAGGCTGACGCCGTCTCCCCCCAGATCCCGTCCCTGCTCCAGTAGGAGTCGCTATTCCAACCCGTGAACACCCCCGCCTTTTGTGTTCGTAAGAAATGTCTGACCGAGCCGGAAGTACAGTACCACTGCCCGGCGACTGAACCCGGGTCTCTGAACGTACAGTATTTTGGTTTGCTTTGAGGATGGAATATTTCCCCGAAGTCCTATGTTTTAAGAATCTGCACATATAAAGTACTGTAATGGTCAGGATATGAGACAACTCAACCCCGATTACTGTATAAGACGACCCTGATTATAAGACAACCCTGATTATAAGACAACCGTGATTAGGAGACAACCCTGATTATAAGACAACCCTGATTATGAGATGACACATTTTTGGAATAAAGAAAGTTATTTTATTTGAAAATAATTATAATAAAACACATTGGTCCTCATTCTCAAACATGTTTGTAAGTACCTTTGTAAATATCTTGGTAAATATTTCACACCAACAGATTTACGAAAATTACAATTCTTGAACGTGTGAAACGGTCTACGTATGTCGCCAAAATCTTCATAGCTGGGTTCCCACGAATGAAATACGTCACTCATTCTTAAACTGAAATGCGCGTTCTCGTTGATTGAATTTGCATACAGACAGGCGCCGCCAGCTCCTTATAAGGTGAATGAGGTGTGTGCAAAACAGCAGAGGTTCGACATTGCCCTGTACCATGCTGATCCATTCAACAGGTAGCGCGGAAGCGATTCGCGACTGATCTCAAAATGAGATTAGATTCAAATGTATTGTTATTACAGCACAAGTACAATACACCATCCAACCAGAGTGGATAAATAAATGCGCCATAAATAAATAAATGCGTGGAGAAATGGTTTAGTAGGCAGCCTCAGCGTGCGAGCGCGCGCACACACACACACACACACACACACACACACACACACACACACACACACACACACACACACACACACACACACACACACACACACACACACACACACACACACACACACACACACACACACACACACACACACACACACACACACATGCTGTATACGTGCAAAACTAATCGTTCCAGAAAAGTAGGCTTCTATTATTCTAATGACTTGTTTTATTAGGTATTATAGTAGTAAGTCCTACTGTAGAACATGACATATTAGCATGACATCTCATTTAGTAATGTCAATAATGAATTACTGCGCGTTTGGCTCTTGACAAGCATATGTACAGTATGCTTGGACCATTGTTTTCATCCTTGCCACGCACGTTTAACTCCACCACTCTATTCCAACATCTCACTGATACTCTCAAGAAATCCAATCTGGTGTGTATGTGTCAGAAACTGCCACACCGCGAGGGCTCAGTGATGCTGATGTGAGGAGCTGGATTCTTCGGATATGGAAGGCTATGCATTCTGCAGCAAGATTCTCTGACTGTTTGCATTTCTAAGGCGGTCTGTTTGGGCTGTAACATCATATTTCTTGGCTGCTCGACAGTTGTTTGACTCTGCTCCGTTGATCACCATGATCTTAAAATTGGCTTCATAACTCTTCCTCTGTTGTTTGTTAACTTGTGTGGTAATATTGCCTTGGAATTTCATAATTAATATGTGTGAATAAATTAGAGAACCATACTGCAAAAAGGAATGTGTGCCCTTTCAACCGTAGAGGGTGTTTTAAGTGATACTGGTGTTACAGAAATAGTCAATAAACCCCCACTAACAAATGTGCTCAGAACAAAGAGACAAAAGTCACACCTACTGTGACCAGATTACAGCAGAGACAGCTGGGTTGAACACAGGGCAGACCAGTTTAGACTTGTTGAAGCATGGACACTAACTCACAAACAAAGTAATCTATTAATCAACTGTTTAGTATCAAAAGGTCTCATATGATGTCTGGTATCAGTCTAAGAAAGCACTGACTGTACTGGGATGATATTAGACATCTATAGCCATATAGAAGGAATGTTAAAGTTGGCAGCCGGCCTCCCCCCAGAGAAACCCAGAGGGAGGGGCAGCCGGCCTCCCCCCAGAGAAACCCAGAGGGAGGGGCTGCCAGCGCCCACAAGGACACCCCCCACAAGAGATCAACCCCCACAAGAAGACGCTGGATTGGACCAGCCATATGTATGATTGGCTAGAAATTATAGTATATAGGAGGGCCCTAAATGATAATTCGGGAGCTCTCAGGCCGGACCCAACCAAGAGGGTCTGGGGGCTCCACCGCTGGTCCACCCAGAGACTACTGTGAGCTGATGCATTTTATGTGAGTAAAATCATGGGAAAACACCATTTGTTGTTTAAAGTTTAGTGTAAATCCTTAATATCTGAAACCAGATTTACTCATGTATAAATGTGTACAGCATAGTCAATGTATGTTCAAATTATGTTAACCAAGTGACTGTTTGATGTGCAGTATTTAGGTTTGAGATGCAAACCTGATTGTGATATTTCTGTACAACAGACAGCTGTTAATATTCTCTGATCATCTTTTGTATGTAGAAGTCAACCTTTTATTCACCCTTGGCCCTGAATCAAATAAATCAGCTGAGTTGAAATACAATTCTGGTTTGTCTGGCGTAAACGTTTTATTCCTCATCTGCTAAGTCAGAATGAGGAGACCAACAATTCTATCAAGTATGAATCTTTCCTCCTCCTTCCAGATAATCAATCTCATTGTATTGTGCTACAATAACCTCAAATTATTGTAGAAAGTCTGTGGGAATTTACTACACTTGCCCGACTTTTGAGCCACTTTATTTGAGCTGGTCGCTGTGTCTCTCCCATCTCTCCAGGCGCAGCATGTGTGCGAGAGAGCGGGAGATACAGAGAGGAAGACGTGACTCGCTTGGGGAACTCTCACTTTCACAGATTTATGTTTTAAAGATAGGATAAAAATCATGGAGGAAGATTAACTAGTCTGTAAATGCTATGTTACGTAACAGGTCACACTAAATGAATGCTGCCTGTCTTCAATGTACAACTCTGATGTAGTCCCCCTTTTCTTAAATTTTTCTTTAAATGTTATACTGTGAATTTTATGAAATTGTGATTTGTGATTGTCTGAATTGCTGTCTTCTTGGCCAGGTCTCTCTTGTAAAAGAGGTGTCAACTTCAATGAGAATAACCTGGTTAAATAAAGTACAAAAAATTATTAGCACATCTCTTGTTGTGAATATATAATGACATTTAAAAAGTCTAGATCCTGAAAATAAGACAACACTGTCATGCACCTCCAAGCCTCCAAGGTTTCCGTCCTCTATAATCCTTGGTTATCCCACTCTATCCCTACCCAGCTACTCTCCCTCTCTCTCTCGCGTCTATACTTTCCGTAGCCGCATTTCTGGCAGACGCTCTCTGATTGGCCACTGTTGCCCAATCGCGTGACGAGCTGTGTCTTTGCCCATTTCCGCGTCGAACAGCTGCAAACTACCTGCCGTTCTATCGCCATGCTCTAAGACAAACTCTAACCTTAACCAACTTCGAAAGAGTGCCTAAGCTTAACCGTCGAAAGAACTTGCCATCACGCTCTAAGACAAACTCTAACCTTAACCAACTTCGAAAGAGTGCCTAAGCTTAAAGGGGAACTCCAACATTTTGGGAAATTAGCTTATTTAACATCTTCCCTGGAGTTAGACAAGAAGATACATACCTTTTTTGTCTCTGTGCGTGCATTTTAGCTTTGGGAATAGACGCTCCGTTAGCATAGCTTAGCTTCATCACTGGAAGTGAGGCAGGACAGTAGCCTTACAGTGCCTTACAGTGTATTGCAACATTGACCAAATTTGATATGCATGACCTTGGTGGGCTCTAGGTCAACTCCTGAAAAGGGGGTCAATGTCAGACCTTGCAATCAAAAGTTAGGGGGCGCACTGAAATTATGGCAAGGGTTATTAGCCCCCTAACTTTTGATTGCAAAGTCTGACATTGACCCCCTTTTCAGGAGTTGACCTAGAGCCCACCAAGGTGATGCATATCAAGTTTGGTCAATGTCAGACCTTGCAATACACTGTAAGGCACTGTAAGGCTACTGTCCTGCCTCACTTCCAGTGATGAAGCTAAGCTATGCTAACGGAGCGTCTATTCCCAAAGCTAAAATGCACGCACAGAGACAAAAAAGGTATGTATCTTCTTGTCTAACTCCAGGGAAGATGTTAAATAAGCTAATTTCCCAAAATGTTGGAGTTCCCCTTTAACCAGTGTAGAAACAGGCGTTGGCCAATCAGAGAGCGTCTTGCCAGAAATGCGGCTACGGAAAGTATAGACGCCTCTCTCTCTAAGTACAGGATGGGGTGCAGGTGTGTGACACCGGAGGAGCAGCTGATTGACATCTACCAGCTGATTACCATTCCTATTTAGAACTGGCTCAGATGTCATGAGGCTGCCAGATCGTATAGTCGTATTTACCAGTCAGTCCGTATACTCTTGCTTAGTCTCATGTCAGTTCCTGTTCAATTGATTTACCTAACGTTTCTTGTCCTCCCTTGCTTGCCCTTCCTTACCTGGCTTCACACCCTGCTCCCGCGTTCTGCATCCCCGTGTATGACCTCCGCCTGCCTGACCACTCTTCTCCGTGTGAATCCCCAGGACTGTCTGACAGCCCACTCCTGGCTACGACCCCCCCCCCCCCCCCCGCTCGTCTGACTACCCTGCAGCTCGCCTACTCCCCGGACCATCTGAGAACCCGCTCCCGGCCCGGCTACGACCGCCCGCTCGTCTGACTACCCTGCTACTCGCTCCCTCCCTGGACTGGACTAAGGACCTGGTTACCGTATTCTCCTTTTTCTAAATAAATCCGTCATTTGGGTTTTCTCTGATTCCACATCGCCTCTGCCTGTTTGTGTCTGTATCTGGGTCCTGGCTTTAGTTAAACCGTTACAAACATCCCTTTTTCAGATGTATTTTCTAGTAAAAAAAAAACTGGCTTATATTTGGCACAATACAGTAATGTAGTTAAATAATCGCTATTTGGTGCGTAAGTAACTATGTCTGCACTCATATATATATATATATATATACTGTGATTGGCCCCAGTGCAGATTGTGGCATATGGCATACACACTGTGACGAAGTGGCGGCCGGTGCTACGTGTATACGGAAGGGCATGAGGGGGTGTGGGGAGGGAGGGGATCGTAGATTTTTAAATCAGTTTGGTGAGTTGTTTCTATACAATTCACTTATGACATAAGTCATAACACCGCGCGCTGTGCGTTGTGTGAGAGAGAGAGAGAGAGAGAGAGAGAGAGAGAGATATCGCATAGATTTATTATCTACAAAGCAGGCATGGCCAGCCCACCTCCTTTCACTGTATGCCTTGTATGTGACAAATAAACCTCTTGAATCTTGCCATATTCAATCAGTTTCAGTAACTACAGAACAGTACATATTGTAATAAACTCACTTGTTGTTGTTTCGTGGTCCGGGCTTGAACTTTCCATGATAAAAAGTGTCCATATAAATCCATTTTGTTAGATCCAACACTGTCTGAATGTACAGTATCTCGTGATTATCTCTCCGACTCTTGAGAATACACTTTTTATTACCGAACCAGCTAAACGACCGAGTATAACCTAGCTAAGCTAACTCACAATCTGAAATGAAAATACTCCTGGCTACTCCTCCAAGCATTATTTTCTGTCTGACGACTGACGAGTGACACAGTGGCGCACTGAACTTGCTTCGAGCGCTAGAAAATCGCACCCCCAGACATCATATTTGAAGTCCCTGATAGAGATATTTATTTGCTTGATCCATTTACATTGGCTGCGACGATACATTGGCTGCAGTGACACCTACTCAGTGAGCGTTAAGTCTAGCGCTCAGGCTTGGAGGTAGATGTCTATCAGGAGAGAATGACGTGAATCACACACAAAACACTGATTTATATTTGATATATTAACGTTATTGTGCATATTAAACACAAACATACTTAAAATGAGTAATTGCTATTTATTTTTAACTAAATGTTTATTGTATTTTTAGAGTCCAAAATCTAAATCCAAAAAAAAATATCTTCTTCTTCTTCTCTCTCCACCAGGGGGGGGGGGAGTGGTAACCGAGTGCCCTCTATTGACGAGCCGCCACTGCTGTGACGGCCCCCACTCTGCATGCTTATTGGTGAGTCTGCTGCCTCTCTAGGGAGCATGGCAGAGTGGGTGGCTCCTCAGCCCAATTAGACTCACCTGGGCATGGAAAGCTGCGTGTATAAATATGTCGCTCGCTCTCCTTCTCCATCTCTTCTGAACAGGTTATCCACCACCCATTGAATTATGACATCTTGTGTTGGTAAGGACACAATGTTAATGATGAATGTGAATAATGTACCTTTAAGAATAGGCTACTGTAGAGAACAGTAATGTATATGAAACAATTAAATAAAAAATTATGTCATATTGTAATTGAATTAGCGAATTTTACATATCTTTAGGGATTTACATTGAGACCACAGTTGTGGGACATGAACAAAAGTGGTATTTGGACACATAAAATGCCTCAGAAATGTTATTAAATCACATTATTTAGTAAAGAATTTATGTCAAGATGTGTAATAACACTGTGTATACATTATATCTATCAAAAATCATATGACAAATTTGAACATAAATCCAAAATTTCACTGCTGGGACTTAAAAGTGCCCGTAGTTGCAGAAACACTCTTGATTGAATGTCGTTGTTTTAGCGCATTCCCCTTACCCAGGGGCGTAATTATGGGGGGGGGGGGGGGACACGGGGGACATGTACCCTGCATGTTTTCAGAAGGCAGTTATTGTCCCCTGCACTTTTTTACCATCCAAAACAATGTTACACGATAATAAACGGAGATGCGACGTGGCACTAGAACCACACGGAAAACGGCTGCTTGTTCCATCTCTGAGCTCAGGTCTCTGACGACCTGAGCCATTGTCATGCAAAGACAAGTAGCCAGGTGAGCACCCGGCGAGGGACGAGTCGCATTTTTGTGTGCACGCGCCAAGTAGGCCTACCGACCTGGCCACCTGTCTTTGCATAACAACAGCCCATGTCGTCAGGTGTGCTCAAATACATAGCAACCCTCCCCTCAAAATTTTGTGTGAACGATGGTCTGTGTGATTGCCATGAAATGCAACAGCATTGCTTGGTGTCTGTGAAATATCTGTCTATGACCTCGTTGTATTTAAAAGCCTCTAGGCTGTTGTTTTATACATTGTAGATAATAAATAGCGCTATATCTCTCTCTCTCTCTCTCTCTCTCTCTCTCTCTCTCTCTCTCTCTCGCTCTCTCGCTCTCTCTCTCTCTCTCTCTCTCTCTCTCTCTCTCTCGCTCTCTCTCTCTCTCTCTCTCTCTCTCTCTCTCTCTCTCTCTCTCTCTCTCTCTCTCTCTCTCTCTCTCTCTCTCTCTCTCTCACACACACACACACACAACGCAGTACGCACGTTCCGAGACTCGTGCAGCGTTATGACTTGTTATAAGTGAATTGTATAGAACCAACTCACCAAAATGTACTATTGCACAACAGATTATTTTTTTTATCTACGAAGGCGCTATACATAGCGCCGGCCGCAACAGCCACCCTCCCTCCTTGCCATACCTTGGCTTTTACTGAAATGACGCCACTGACCACGCCCCCAAATGTGTCCCCCCCACCATTGAAAACAAAATTACGCCCTTGCCCTTACCGAACGACTTCTCTCATTTAGGTGTCAAACATATTGTGTTTTTGAGTTCTAACGATTACTGTTGAGATCTAATAAGAAATATAAAATGTTTCCAAAAATCGGCGACAGCCTAGTGATCCTTTAAGTGTGCAAGAGACTGTGTGTGATGAACAATAACACTCTGAGATTCTAAATGTCAAACCCGGCTATCTTCCAAGGAAATGAGCAAATAATGTACGGTGATTACTGTAATCATGAGGCCCACTCTGCTTCAGTCTGTGTTGTGAGCCTCCCACACAGAGGCTGGGTCAGACTGTATGAGTGACACACAGGCATCATGACTCTGGTCTCCATGGGAACTAATATTAATAATATCAGAAGCATGATGGACGCTGGTGTGTCGGGAACATTTCTCTGTTCCCCCAGCCCTATGTTCCCCCAGCCCTATGTTCCCCCAGCCCTATGTTCCCACAGCCCTATGTTCTCACAGCCCTATGTTCCCACAGCCCTATGTTCCCACAGCCCTACTGTATGTTCCCCCAGCCCTATGTTCTCCCAGCCCTATGTTCCCACAGCCCTATGTTCCCACAGCCCTATGTTCTCCCAGCCCTATGTTCCCCCAGCCCTATGTTCTCGCAGCCCTATGTTCTCCCAGCCCTATGTTCCCACAGCCCTATGTTCCCACAGCCCTATGTTCCCACAGCCCTATGTTCCCACAGCCCTATGTTCCCACAGCCCTATGTTCCCACAGCCCTATATTCCCCCAGCCCTATGTTCCCACAGCCCTATGTTCCCACAGCCCTACTGTATGTTCCCCCAGCCCTATGTTCTCACAGCCCTATGTTCCCACAGCCCTATGTTCCCACAGCCCTATGTTCCCACAGCCCTATATTCCCCCAGCCCTATGTTCCCACAGCCCTATGTTCCCACAGCCCTATATTCCCCCAGCCCTATGTTCCCACAGCCCTATGTTCCCACAGCCCTACTGTATGTTCCCACAGACCTATTTTCCCCAGCCCTATTTTCCCACAGCCCTATGTTCCCACAGCCCTATGTTCTCGCAGCCCTATGTTCTCACAGCCCTATGTTCCCACAGCCCTATGTTCTCGCAGCCCTATGTTCCCACAGCCCTATGTTCCCCCAGCCCTATGTTCCCCCAGCCCTATGTTCCCACAGCCCTATGTTCCCCCAGCCCTACAGTATGTTCCCCCAGCCCTATGTTCCTTAAATCACAACATTTCATCCTTGTATATATCATCATATATGCAATAATGCCGAAGGCTGGGGCAGTGGCCTCATGGGCTGGAGGGGCAAGCTCCCGAGCTAGAGCAGTGACCTGGACCAGGGACCTCCTCAGCTAGAGCATTGACCTGGACCAGGGACCTCCTCAGCTAGAGCAGTGACCTGGACCAGGGACCTCCTCAGCTAGAGCAGTGACCTGGACCAGGGACCTCCTCAGCTGGAGCGGTGACCTGGACCAGGGACCTCCTCAGCTGGAGTGTTGACCTGGACCAGGGACCTCCTCAGCTGGAGTGTTGACCTGGACCAGGGACCTCCTCAGCTGGAGTGTTGACCTGGACCAGGGACCTCCTCAGCTAGAGTGTTGACCTGGACCAGGGACCTCCTCAGCTGGAGTGTTGACCTGGACCAGGGACCTCCTCAGCTGGAGTGTTGACCTGGACCAGGGACCTCCTCAGCTAGAGTGTTGACCTGGACCAGGGACCTCCTCAGCTGGAGTGTTGACCTGGACCAGGGACCTCCTCAGCTGGAGTGGTGACCTGGACCAGGGACCTCCTCAGCTGGAGTGTTGACCTGGACCAGGGACCTCCTCAGCTAGAGTGTTGACCTGGACCAGGGACCTCCTCAGCTGGAGTGGTGACCTGGACCAGGGACCTCCTCAGCTGGAGTGTTGACCTGGACCAGGGACCTCCTCAGCTGGAGCAGTGACCTGGACAAGGGACCTCCTCAGCTGGAGTGTTGACCTGGACCAGGGACCTCCTCAGCTAGAGTGTTGACCTGGACCAGGGACCTCCTCAGCTAGAGTGTTGACCTGGACCAGGGACCTCCTCAGCTGGAGTGTTGACCTGGACCAGGGACCTCCTCAGCTGGAGTGTTTACCTGGACCAGGGACCTCCTCAGCTGGAGTGTTGACCTGCCCAGTGACCTCCTCAGCTAGAGTGTTGACCTGGACCAGGGACCTCCTCAGCTGGAGTGTTTACCTGGACCAGGGACCTCCTCAGCTGGAGTGTTGACCTGCCCAGTGACCTCCTCAGCTGGACCAGTGACCTCCTCAGCTAGAGCGTTGACCTGGACCAGGGACCTCCTCAGCTGGAGTGGTGACCTGGACCAGGGACCTCCTCAGCTGGAGTGGTGACCTGGACCAGGGACCTCCTCAGCTGGAGTGGTGACCTGGACCAGGGACCTCCTCAGCTGGAGTGGTGACCTGAACAAGGGACCTCCTCAGCTGGAGCGGTGACCTGGACCAGGGACCTCCTCAGCTGGAGCGGTGACCTGGAGCCGCAAAGTCCTGGGCTGGAGTGACGACCTCCTGGAACTGGCGCTCTTGTGTCTGCGATGGCCGTTCGTTCATCAACACTGCTGGCATGACTTCCAGTGGGTCTCAGAACATCCCTTCTGTGTCCCTTCCCCCCTGTGTCTGAGGGGCCCCACGTTGGGCCCCACGTGTGGCAGTTGTACTTACGTGGCTAACAGTAGTTAACCAAGCCGGCCCCCTCCAGCCTTAGGGACTGGGGTCCCATCTCTGACCAGTGATGTACCTGAACACGTTCAATGCGCGATCGTTCATGAACACGTTCGTATTTTGGGCGAACGTGAACTGAACGTACTGTATTTCCGCTGTATAACGGCATTCAAAAGTGCGTTCATTCTCAGCACTATATTATAACGGCGTTCAAAAGTGTGCCAGATTTCATATGCCTTTCAGCCGAAAACCCAGTTAAAACACACCGTAAACAGGCTTCAAAATAATGCGGAAAACCACCCAATCTGGCAACCGCTCTGGGCGGAGCTTCGGGGAGTCGGGTAGTAGAGCAGCAGCACTCGCACTTTCAGAAGGCGCTGCACTCGCTCAGAGTCAGACTCTAAGCGGCGTCGGTGTACAGTTTGAGGTACAACCTTAGTTTCATACCTCAGCCTGGTTCCTACCTCATGTTGTGTTAGTACAGAGTTATGTCGGCACATGTTTATATGTTATATGTTTATTGTTTGCACAATGACTACTTTCACTTTTGGTACTTTAAGTATATTTAGATTACGTTTTTCCTCATGTTTTTGAAAATATACTGTAGAGATGAAAGCTGCAGCTGCTACTAGTGTGGACTGAATGGACGGCAGCAAAGCGTTATGGAAATGCCAGTATTCTGGGTTGTGGCAATACATTTGACAAATAATAGCTTGCAGCAACGTATTGAAAAAAGAACTATAAACTATACATTTGTTCATTTTTGAAACCATGAACTTTAGTTCAAAATGTTTAATTATGAACTATGAACTGAACTAGTTCATTTAAAAATGTGTGAACTGTGAACTGAACTAGTTCATGTAGAAAGTGAACTTTCCCAACACTGCCTCTGACTGACAACTCAAATGAGCCAAACTACACTAATCAGATGACATTGCTCCTTCATTCCTCTTCCTATTTCATTGCTTAGGAGCACAGAAAGGTGCCCCGGGGAGAGTTTCAGCAGAAGGGAATAGTCAAAATGAGAAAATAAATGCAAGCCTCAAATGCAAGCCTCAACTGGAAAGCACCCAGAGGCAGGAAAATAAGAGTTGTGGTTCTGTCAAAATACAGAAATGAGAGACAAAAAGTTTGGATTAACACTGTTTTGAAATAGAATGTATCGGTAGACAATTTAACAGACGTGTGGCACCTGCCACATGCCAATTGAGTGGCTTTTTCTGTGGCACAGGACACAGGCGAGATACGGTACAAACACAGAGCTTTATGCCCAGGACACCGAACACAGGACAGAGGCGAGAGACGGTACAAACACAGAGCTTTATGCCCAGGACACCGAACAGAGAGACTCGGAAGGAGCTTCTATCCCCAGGCCATCAGGATGCTCAATGACAATGACACTATGTAACAACCCATCATCTACATACACTGCACACACATCCACATGCACACACTCACTTTAAACAAACACTCACCTTACCACTCACTCTATTCACTTTAGACACTTTACCACACTTTATATTTATCTATTATTAGAGAGATTTGCACCACATGCATACCTCATTTGCACCCTAGCCCACGTTTTGTACCTCTGCATTCTACCTCACTGGTACTCATTTTACTCTGTATTGTATATAATATTGTATATATGTATGTTGACTTTACCTACTTTTTACTTCTTATTTTTTTTTTTTTTTTTTTTTTTTTTTACTTACCTTCTCTTTACTGTATGCAGCACACTCTCAGGGACTCATGAGAAACAAGCATTTCATTATAAAGTATCCTGTATTTTGTTCTGACAAATAAAAACAAACTTGAACTTGAACACAGGACACAGGCGAGAGACGGTACAAACACAGAGCTTCATACACAGAACCCAGGACACAGGCGAGAGACGGTACAAACACAGAGCTTCATACACAGAACACAGGACACAGGCGAGAGACGGTACAAACACAGAGCTTCATACACAGAACACAGGAGACAGGCGAGAGACGGTACAAACACAGAGCTTCATACACAGAACACAGGAGACAGGCGAGAGACGGTACAAACACAGAGCTTCATACACAGAACACAGGACACAGGCGAGAGACGGTACAAACACAGAGCTTCATGCACAGAACACAGGAGAGAAACGGCAAGATGTTTACAAGCCAGACCAGATGGTACACGTTATCTAGACACATGTCTCCCCTTGTGTGTGAAGAGGGCAGATGTAACCTGTTGCACGTTGACTGCCTCAATATTCAACAACAGGTGCGCAGCCATTCCTGCTCCCAGGTCTAATTAGCCAGGCCCAGGGCAGGCGTGGCCACTTAAACCAGCCATCCCCTGCACCACAAGACACATGGGGGATATTATAAATGTTCTAATGAAAACGTTTTCTTCCCCGGGTGGAGTGCGGCCACCACTGTGTGTGTGTGTGTGTGTGTGTGTGTGTGTGGTTTTGTGTGTGTGTGTGTGTGTGTGTGTGTGTGTGTGTGTGTGTGTGTGTGTGTGTGTGTGTGTGTGTGTGTGTGTGTGTGAGAGAGAGAGAGAGAGAGAGAGAGAGAGAGAGAGAGAGAGAGAGAGAGAGAGAGCGTGACAAGAAAATAAAGGGAGCTGTTTGGAGGATATTATTATTAAATGCATTCTTGCCAAAAAGAAAACATTGAAGAAATCCTAAAATCTCTATTTGACATGCTATGTATGTGTGTGAGAGTGTATGTAATACATAATAATAATAATAATAATAATAATAATAATAATAATAATAATAATAATAATAATAATAATAATAATAATAATAATAATAATAATAATAATAATAATAATAATAATAATAATACATTTAATTTGTAGTGCACTTTACATTTGCAACCAAATCTCAAAATGCTACAGGGTAAAACATAGGCTTTAAAAACATAGGCAATTAAAAAAACAAGGCATAAAAAACATACCAAAAAAGGGGGATAAAACACACAAAGGCAAGTATAAAAGGTTAAAACTAAGAAAAAGCTTTGGTGAAGATGTACGTTTTTAGCCCTCTTTTAACACTTTCAGTGCCAGCAGGGGGCGCACGATTTAGTGCTTGAATGCCCACCATCCACTTCAATGTTAGCGTTAATATCGCCTAATCTATGTTTTAAATTATGTGTCTAATCTGCCCGTCGCTTATCAATGACTCATTTTCCAGTCAACATTGTCGAAGCGGATTGTTTTTTTATCGGTTAATTTCCGTTTTATAGCATCTTGAAAAGCCCTAGTTTTCAAGGAAAATATAAATATTCCATAATAAACAAAATATTCTAGAATACACAAAAACATTCTCATTTTTCGGCCTATTTATGAATCGTTTTCAAATAAACGCTAGATTATCGATAGAATATGTGTACATATGCACGCTATATAGGCGATCTGATATCTGATCTGATATATTTCCTGATCGCTCGCACAGCCAAACAGCCACATCACACATAGGGGAAAAGCTTATATCTCCGTGAAAACAGGTCTGATTTCGCAATTATGCCACATCAATGTGGAACGCCCTACCCAAAGCTGTATAGGAATGTGAATCACTACCCACTTTCAAAAACACTCTCAAAGAACACCTACGGGAGACTGCAATTCGAAACTGGCCCCTACAAATGTCCTAACCCAGTTGTACAGTAAATGACCAAGTATGGCTTTGTCAGTATTCCAATGTACAGTGTACAGTGTCCCCCCCCCCCCCCTACCCAACCCCCCCCCCGCCACCCACCCAACCCCACCCCACCCACCCAACCTCCTCCAATGTACAGTTTCTACGTCAAATGTATATACACTCTTTTTCTGGACACTTTTTGTATCACAAACAGTACTGTATTTGCAAATCTGATATGTCATAAATGTATAGATGTAGCAGTACTGTCTATATGTATGTCATGTATGTCATATATGTTATGATGAATTGAAAATGGGGGACCCTGATGTAAACAAGATGAAAGTCTTTCTCTGGTCTGCATCCCCTTAACAATTGTATGTATTGAGCTGTACTGTACTGTACCCATTCTGCAATCTGTTAATAAACTTTTCAATCAATCAATCAATTATCCTAAGACTGGTAAAATAGATTCCTTACCTGAGATCAGATGTTATCCAAAAAGATTATTCCAATTCCTGATCGCCATTCCAAAAATCGATCCTTTTATTGATCCAACGCTACATACTGTAAACACATTACATTACATTACACGCTGTTCTGATAGTCCACAATGACTGGGATCATCTCCGGTTACATGCGTGAGAAGTAAAATGTGGATTCCGGATTACATTTTTTTTATCCATTTTCATTGAGTCCATTCCAAAAGGGTGCATTACCATCTGGGAGAATTACCGTATCGGCACCATTTCCCACGTGTGCAGTGCTTCAGGGGCAGAACAGATAGTGGGGGTGGGAGTAGAAGCTTGGGGTTGGCCTACAGTGCAGAGAAGTGCTTCCTCTTTTATTCACCCTAGGTCTACGGGCACTGGTCTTTTAGATTAGGTTAGTTAGTAGTTATTTATCTAGGTTTATGAACTTGTATGCTATATATATATTTCCTTTAATAAAGTATTTCTTATTGTTTCTTGAGCATTCTCCCGTGTCTGTTTGTGGTCTTGGGGAAATTCATGTGTGGTAGGTCAGCTGAGCCCGTTGGGAAGTGTATCCGTGCGTTTGCACACTTTAACCCTAGATCTGGATACGTCCCATGGGGGTCTGGTGACATCAGCCTCACACTTTTTGCAAAACAATACACACAGTGATTTGCAAAACACTAAACACACTTGCATTACATTAGACACAGAATGTCAAATTACCACACATATAAGCCAATTGGTTAAACACAGCCATCAGATGCACAAACACACCATTGCTTAATTGTAGATACACCAATCAGGTTTAAGCACTATAAAAATGCAGCAGGTGAGTTCACCTGTCTTCAACCAAAATGGAAGGAGAGTGAAGTACTGTACACAGAGAACATGAAAATATACAATACATTCACCAAACACTACACAAGACAACCAATGATGCAGACAGATGAAAATATAAATGTTCTCTCCATATACCCAAATCAGTCAACATGGAGAATCACAAAAAAAAATCTTTTGCCAGATCCAGCTAGGCAAAGAGATAATGTCTAGTATTTTCTGTACTCTATTTAAAAAATGTTATGTTATATTTTTATGTTTTATGTTTGTCTGATATTTGCTGAGCTTACAGTGTTATGCACACTGTAGTAGCATGCAAACTGGGACATGTTTTGTTGTGATTCTCCATATTGAAATGTTGACTGATTTGGTTATATGGAGAGAACATTTATATTTTCATCAGTCTGCATCATTGATTTGGGTATATGGAGAGAAAATGTTTTTTTTTCATAAGTCTGCATCATTGATTTGGGTATATGGAGATAAATAAATTATATTTTCATCAGTCTACAGCATTGGTCTTGTGTAGTGTTTGGTGAATTTATTGTATATTTGCACATTCTCTGTGTACTTCACTTACAGTACTCTAATCACTGAGAAGTAGAATAGCTAAATGTGTTTTAGGTTAAGCACAGCAGTGTGTAACTGGTTCAAACAGAATTAAGTCATATGAAACGTGTGTTTCATATGGTAACAAAATGTAGTTTTTATAAATTAGTGTATAGTTTTGACAAGAGAAAAAGAAAAAAAGAATTTAGCAAAGGATCTGAGGTGTTCTGATAATTGTGTGTGTGGTTGTGCTAATTGTGTGTAGTGTTTTGAAACACCGGGCCCTGTTTTCAAAGATTACATTTTGGGGTCTTTTCCTGCCTTTGGTCCGCTTTGCATTCACATCTCCAATGAACCGCAGCAGGGTTCACTTGCAAGAGTGAATGAGCTTTCACACCACCCCAAACCAACCGGACTATCCGAGGAAATGAACCAGGGTTCGATTAAAGCTTATTATAGTATATCACAGTATACACTGTGGCCACTGGACATGGGTATGGATGGCTCCAGGTGCTGCTGTGTTAAAGTGCACATCTGTACTATTTAAAAGCACAGTGCAGGACACACACAAAGGTTATCGCACCTCAGAGATGGCAGTGGACATGTATGACAGCCTGGACAAATGCCATATGTAATGGCCTTGGGATTGAGGAACATACTACCAGCCAAAGGAGGAAGCAGAAAAGGATGGACGAGTATGTAGTTGAGTCATCTTGTGGCACAAGCTCAGACCTCAGCTCAGGAGATCAAGAGCTTGAGGGCAAGTTCTCATGAGTTGGAGAACAACTTATGAGAGGCATACGGGCATGTTATCCAGCCTCAGACCAGTTTCTCTCAGTGGAATTGCTGCAACCCCTCGCCACACATTACAATATCCAACTACTGCCAGAGGAGATCACAGTTGCAAAGTGTTGGATGATAATAATAATAATAATAATGCATTTTATTTATAAGGCGCCTTTCAGGACACTAAAAAAAAAGTCCACAAATCGGTGAATGAAAAAATTATAGGATCAAATGAAAACTACTACTTACTAAAAATGGATGTTTAAAAGTACTAAAAACCAACAAAAGATACCAAACACTGACAAACATTCAGCACAGACAATGGGGATGCTGCCATCTTAAAAAGAACATTTATAAAACATACAGTGTATGTAATTATGGTTTTGTCCACATTCAAATAATACAGCCGCTGTTTTAAGTTTTCTGTATTTTCAATGAGCACATTGAGTGAATTTCAACCTCCAACCCGAGCTACTTGTACTCACCTGTAGTCACCCTTTCAACTGGATCCCCTCTGATGGTTGTGATGGGTAAACAGCAACGCCTTTGTTGTTGTTGTTGTTTTTTTTGCATTGATTTCCACAAAGTTGGAATCACAACAACGTAAAACCCTGTACCTCACTTTCAAAGGCCCCACAGCGACCTCTGAGATTGATTGAGAAGCCCAACAATCAGCTGCATATTTGATGAACCGGTGTGCTGGGTCTCCGCCCTGCTACAGTCAATAGTATACAAAGTGTAGAGGACAGGTGATAGAACGCAGCCGCGGGTGCCCCTGTATCCGTGTACTGTACGGAAGAAAATCAATAATCCACAGAATGGGATTGGTGCTCACCTGCAGCTCTGTCAGGTTCTTGCCCAGTGTGTGAGGTTGGATTGTATGGGAAGCAACACCCAGAAGCAACAAATACAACCTTTGCTAGAGTTCTGGACGTCTCTAGGTGTTGATGCTGTGAAGGCTCTTTGACTGCATCCTCCACACTGATAGCAAACCTACTGTATAGTCATCTAGGGCAGGGGTTCCCAAACTTTTCAGGCCAGGACCCAGAAAATAAGGCGTCAGAGAGCCGCGGCCCAATGCACATCGTCAGGCTTTTATTTTATTTTTTTTGTCATGCGACCGATTTTTTAAGCCAAATATCACTTCAATCCTATTAAGTTAGTTCAAGTTAGTTATTCATTTATATGTGCTATTTATGAGAGGGCTAACTTGTTGAAAAATAATAATGATAATAATAATAGCCTCATTAAAATACTATTGTTGCTTCGGTTGTTTTCAGCGTTTTATGTGCATAATCTGTTATTTAGTTTGAAATGTTCATTGAAATAAGTAGATTTTTTTGTTTTTGTTTATTTATTAAGTTAATATAAAACCATATAGTCACATTTTAGAATACAATAGAATAGAATACAACTAGAAACACTGTCCTGGCCTGCTTCTAAGTTCAGTGGCCTGACAAAAAAAAATTAATAATAATAATTTTTTTTTTTTTTTTTTTTAATCATCTTGCGGCCCACCTTTGGGTCGCGACCCCGACTTTGGGAACCCCTGATCTAGGGATCCGTCCTCAGCAGAGAGCAGTGTCTTCAATCAACACGGTCTCATCAGAAAACCTCAATTAATTACACATTTTGACCACAGGAAAAATTTTACATAATGTACGTTATGTTATAGCCATACCTAATATATTTATTTTATTATTTTATAATTCACGTTTGGTATCGGCCATTTTTCTTAATAAAAAGTCACAATGCTTGTGGTCGGGGCAAGGGCACTCACCCAAGCCACTGACGTGGATAAAAATACAGTGATTCTATTATGATGTTTTGTTTTAACGTGAACTCATTGGCTGCCAAAAACGAGAATACTCGTGTTTCGTCGCCCAACCATTGAGCGCCAAAAGATCCTTTTAGATCCTTTGATCTTTTTCCTTTGATCCCCATTTTTTTTTTTTTTTTTTTTTATCTTTCCCCCCCTCCTTTTTCCTCCATATTTCTCCCATTCCAATGTTAGTCGTTATGCCAATTCCCAATCCCCTTCCTGGTCGCTGCGCACCTACCCCCTAAGGTCGGTCTGGGAGAGTGGAGGCTATCACATGCTTCTTCCGACACATGTGTAGCCAATCAACCGCTTCTTTTCACCTGGCAGCGCGGACTCTCACTGAGAGGGTGTAACGTGTGGAAGGATCACACTACCCCCCTTAGATCCTTTCCTCGCTGAGCAGGTGCCCCGACCGAACTGTAGGAGTCGCTGTTTACAACGACCAGGACCCACCACCAGCTTTCCCACCCCTAACACTGCCAATTGCGTTAGTATGAACGACCAGCCAAGCTGGTAACAATGCAGAGAGCTGGGCTCGAACCCAGCATCTCCTGCACTAGTGGCGAGCGCCTTGCCCACTGCGCCACTTAGCCGTCCTCCTTTGATCCCCATTCTAAACACTCGCTTGGAGCTGCCTGTGTCTCCCTGGCACCGCTGCCTACGTTAAAATTGCAATGCCGATCGAATCCCGCCAGGTGGCAGTAGGCGAGCAACCCGCACGATTTGGGCATATGCATATAACACGTCATATCTTGCGATCTATAAAAAAAGACTGGATTATTTTTTTATTATAACACTGGTTTGTCAGTGTTGCACTATAAACAATGCCTGTCAAATGAGCCATACTATTGTCTCCATAGCTATAATACAGAACACACAATGGGTCCGCAAACATCGTGAAAATGGTCAATAACGCTGGCGCCATTGAGTAGAGATGGGAAAACAGCGTGGTGGTCAATGAGTTAAAGCAGATGTGCATTTCACTATGTGGCGTAAAACTATGGAATTCTCTACAGAATGATTTAAAGAGTTGTACAAATATCTTTTCTCATGTTATTGTAAGTATTGCTTGTTAAATATGTGTAATTGACAGACCATCTATTTCGATTGTTTATTTATTGTCTTCTCCTTGCTCCATTTCACTCATGGAATGTACAAATTGGGAGGTGATTTTTATTATGAAATCATGCTGTTGTGCTTTTGTGGACAACTTGTGGAGCTGTGCATTGCCATGAACAGAACAAATACAAATGAAATGAAATTAAATGAAATTAAATTAAATTAAAACAACTGTAGTTGCACAAGTGCTGTACATATAAATGTAAACAACTTAAATGTAAATGTAAATGGCACTATAACAAAACACAGTAAAACATGGTAAAGAAAGCAATAAAAATATATCAACAAATACGGGGTAGGTGTGATATCAGACTAACCAGGCTAAAAAAAGGCCAGTCAGGCCATCAGCTGTTTCCTATCCAAACAACCCTGTCATAAAAGGCTGGTCATTACTCTTCCACTTTGCCAGACCGTAGACTTACTCTAGTCCTATGCTTTTTCCATTGAGATACCTGTTGATATTCTGTCTTGTTTGAGTTGTAACAGTTTCGGCCTGACTACCCTGTCTGGTGAACCTCCTGCCTGGTGAATCTCCTGCCTGGTGAACCTCGTGCCTGGTGAACCTCCTGACTACCCTGCCTGGTGAACCTCCCGCCTGGTGAACCTCCCGCCTGGTGAACCTCCTGCCTGGTGAACCTCCTGCCTGGTGAAACTCCCGCCTGGTGAACCTCCCACCTGGTGAACCCCCTGCCTGGTGAACCCCCTGCCTGGTGAACCCCCTGCCTGGTGAACCTCCCGCCTGGTGAACCTCCTGCCTGGTGATCCCCCTGCCTGGTGAACCCCCTGCCTGGTGAACCTCCTGCCTGGTGAACCTCCCGCCTGGTGAACCTCCCGCCTGGTGAACCTCCTGCCTGGTGAACCTCCCGCCTGGTGAACCTCCCGCCTGGTGAACCTCCCGCCTGGTGAACCTCCTACCTGGTGATCCCCCTGCCTGGTGAACCCCCTGCCTGGTGAACCTCCTGCCTGGTGAACCTCCCGCCTGGTGAACCTCCCGCCTGGTGAACCTCCTGCCTGGTGAACCTCCCGCCTGGTGAACCTCCCGCCTGGTGAACCTCCCGCCTGGTGAACCTCCTACCTGGTGAACCCCCTGCCTTGTGAACCTCCTATCTGGTGAACCTCCTGCCTGCTCCCTTTATTTATTCCCAGGATTTAGTTTACACTTTGTTTTATCCCGTGAGTTTTTTAATCTTTTGGTCCCCATGCAATTGGGACTTTTAATTATTTCTGTGGTTTTCTTTTAACACTTTGTTTGATTTGGTTTAATGCTCTGCGTTGCTTTTGTTTGGACTTTTATTCCGTTTTGTTTTCTTGTTCAGTTTACTCCTATTCCTAGAATTCCCCTGTTCCATATATTTATTATAAATAAACGTACGCATTTTATTATATTTTCTGGATTTTACTCCTTAACTCTGCTCATTCTGGCTGTGTTTAGGTTAGGTTTAGGTTTACTTTATTTGTTCAAGGGGGACTGTTACGATTCCTGGAACGTTTTGTTGGCATGTCGATGGTAGAGAGGAGGAGAACCCAGAATGCAGACTTGAGGTAGTGACGGATGAAATAGAGGAAGCACGAGTCGTGGAATAAAGTAATAAGTTCTTTACTGAACGTGGAAAACAATACAAAACTGACTCACAGGAAAAACGGAGAACATAAAAGGTTGACGGCACACAGGACGAGGGTAACATGAACAATGGTCCAGCACAGGAGGGCAGGGCGAACAACACTAATATACACAGACTAATTGACACATGAGGATGATTGGGAACAAGCCCCAGCTGTGTGGGAAAGACTGAAACAACCTGGGGTAACATACTGAAACATGACAAGACTAAATAACACATAGATACAGACACAGGGGGAGAATACACTAGACTAGACAATGGGGCACAACACAGACAATAGATACACAGACAACAAACAAGTGAGCACAACAGATAACAAATTAATAAACATAGACAAACACAAATGCAGTGGTGTATTGTTCATGAGTGGTGCTGTAAGTCCGATGACCGGTCCAACAGGACCGGGGGGGTGACAGGGGACAGTGTACATTAATAAAACATTTTACAAATGTAAATGCACCCAATTTTAGCCAAAAGGCTAATTTCCATTGGCAGTCCCCCAAGGTACAGGCTAAAATCCTGTGTAAAAAAAGGGTTAGCAATAAAAACAGAATAAAATCAAATCAGAATAAAATCAAGATAAATAACATTAGAATAAAAACACAACAAAAGCACATAGACATAGTAGGGATACAGGTCACAATACAGTCATGGACACAAGGACAGAGCACATCATGACATATTAAGAGACCCAGACAGACGCTCCATATCCACACACACACAGACACCTCAGTGTTGACAGTTCTGCTTTTCAATGAGCCATTCCCTAACCCTGCACTTGAATGAATGGTATGATGTGGACACTCTAATTGTTTGAGGAATTGAGTTCCATTGGTGGGATGCTCTGTATGAGAAGACGGCCTGGTCAAATACACTTTTTTTGGGTTCTGGCTCTTGAATACACGTTACACCTTGAGTTCTGGCTCTTGAATACACGTTACACCTTGAGTTCTGGCTCTTGAATACACGTTACACCTTGAGTTCTGGCTCTTGAATACACGTTACACCTTGAGTTCTGGCTCTTGAATACACGTTACACCTTGAGTTCTGGCTCTTGAATACACGTTACACCTTGAGTTCTGGCTCTTGAATACACGTTACACCTTGAGTACTGGCTCTTGAATACACGTTACACCTTGAGTACTTTGCTGCACACTGAGTCAGGTCCCTGCACTTTGTTGGCATTCAGTTTCCAAAAGGTGGATTTCACCTTCCTCTCAGTAACTGTAACCTCTGTCATGCCTTTTGTTGTATTCAATTCATTGATACAATTGTCATGTTCTGAACGGAAATCTTTGCTATCAAACTTGTAAAAACGAATTCAATTAATTCATATATATATATTTGTTAAGATATCTTGTTCTCAGTTTGGCCTGATGGTGGCACTAGAGGAAATGTGTTCATCTAGGGGTCATGAATATTCACAGCTAATGTTGTGACTGTACAAATAATGAGTCAGGAGACCCGCTCATTTGAATATTTTTCCCCGATGGTGGAGCCAGACTCCAGAGGAAAGGTAATCAACAGGTAATCATGAATGTGCACAGCCAATTTCATGGCAATCCAGCTGGCATTTGTCGAGATATGTGGCAGAAAGACTGAACATTTTAGCCTGATAGTGGCGCTGGAGGAGAGGTAATTCAATTGAACTAATGGGGTCCTTCCTCTTGGGGTCATGAATGCACACAGCAAAATGTCATGGCAATCTGGCCATTACTTTTCAAGATACGGTGAGAAGATACAGACACACAGAAGTGAAAACGTAACCTTGCACAGAGTAACATCAGCACAATGATAACATATTATTATTGTATTGACCTTTTATTTAATGATCTCTACACACTCAGAAAGGACAGTGCGGACTTCTCAAACAAGGTAATGCTGACATCTTAATGAGAACCAAAATCCATGTAGTGCATTCAACTAATTAAACAATAAACACTATTTCACAATTTCCACTCTGGAACAAACGTCTTCAAATTCAGATCCATCCATGTGAACCCTTTGGCAGTGTGGTAGTGAAAGGGTTAAATGATGGCCCAAGGGCACGCTTGGCAAATTGTAAGGTTTCAAGCATGTGATTTAAAGTCTGAATTTCTGGATGGTAACACCGGGTTGAACACATCCTCATTTACATATTCTCCATCTCATTTACATATTAATATATCTCAAGTTGTCACCTTGCAGGAGGCTACCCGTCCCCGCGCGTAACTCCAAGGTTGGAATTAGCAGTGAAGAGTGTGCTGACGCATAAGGGGAAATTATCACATGCACCACTGCACAGTGCTTGGAACTGGTACATCTGAATCTACTCCTGATTCCATGACCCCAAATAATTGGGTCTGGAGCTATCTGTTTTACAACAGATTTCAAACTCTGGCATAATCCGACTCTCAGATTATGGACACAGAACATATTATGGACTCAGAACGGCCAGTTTATGGACTCAGATAGGCCAGTTTATGGACTTGGATAGGCCAGATTATGGACTCAGATAGGCCAGATTATGGACTCAGATAGGCCAGTTTATGGACTCGGATAGGCCAGATTATGGACTCAAATAGGCCAGATTATGGACTCAGATAGGCCAGTTTATGGACTCAGATAGGTCAGATTATGGACTCAGATAGGCCAGATTATGGACTCAAATAGGTCAGATTATGGACTCAGATAGGCCAGATTATGGACTCAAATAGGTCAGATTATGGACTCAGATAGGCCAGATTATGGACTCAGATAGGCCAGATTATGGACTCAAATAGGCCAGATTATGGACTCAGATAGGCCAGTTTATGGACTCGGATAGGCCAGATTATGGACTTTGCTATATCCGAGTCATCCAAATAGTTCTTGTAGGCCATCAGGGCTTTACCAGACTTCACCATGAGAGTTTCTTATATGACCATGTTGCCATGCAGCACACATCAGGCACGTCAGATCCATTCGGCACTGAGCTGCTTCACCGGCTGACATTAAAGGAACACACCAACTTTTTGGAAAATGTATGCGGGTGAACACCAGAAAGGCTGCTGGCCCAGATGGAATAACAGGACGCATACTTAAATCCTGTGCTAACCAGCTAGCCCCTGTGTTCACCACCATATTTAATCGATCCCTGGCTGAGTCCGTGGTCCCTGCCTGTTTCAAGGTGTCTACTATAATACCGGTACCAAATAAATTCTCCCCAACAGGTCTTAATGACTACAGACCGGTGGCACTCACCTCTGTGGTCATGAAGTGTTTTGAGAGGCTGGTTAAGAATTACATTTGTGCCTCCCTCCCCAGTGATATGGACCCTATGCAATTTGCATACAGGCCAAACAGGTCCACTGACGATGCGGTCTCCCAAGTACTACACAGCACCCTCTCTCACCTAGACCACCAGAAGGGGGGCTATGTGAGACTGTTGTTCATTGACTACAGCTCAGCGTTCAACACCATAGTTCCCACCAGACTGGTGGACAAGCTGATCGAGCTGGGTCTGAGCCCTGCTCTGAGCACCTGGATACTGGACTTTCTGAGTGAAAGGCCCCAGGCGGTCAGGTTGGGGGGTCAGACCTCCAACACCATCACCCTGAGTATCGGGTCCCCCCAGGGCTGTGTTCTGAGCCCCCTGCTGTATTCACTATACACACATGATTGTGTGACCAAGTTCAGCTCCAACTCCATAGTGAAGTTTGCGGACGACACAGTGGTGGTGGGGCTGATCTCTGACAACGACAAGAAGGCCTACCGGGAGGAGGTTGAGGTACTGGAACGCTGGTGCCAGGACAACAGCCTGCTCCTGAACATTGGTAAAACCAAGGAGCTGACTTCCGGTTTGAGATGTTCGGGTAAGCGACCATAAAAAAGAGCTCCCGGTCAAAGAATATCGAAAAAAGGAAGTAAAACTATCTAAAACTAAATAAAAAGTGACAATTCAAAGATATAAGAGAAAAGGAAGGATGAACATGAGAAAAAGCAAGAGAAAAGAGACCCCAGAAAAAGTACAAACACCGGAGGAAAGTTATCAACACGAGGAGGTGGCGCAGGAGGTAATTCAAGCTAGCATGACGCAGGGCGACAGACCAGAGATGCCCACCTGGGTAGCGGAGCTACAAGCTAGCATACAGACTAGCATACAAGCTAGCGCAATAGCTAACCAACAAGCTAGCGCAATAGCTAACCAAGCCAGTGGCGGCTGGCCGATAGGGGCGCTAGAGCGTCGCCCTCCCTGGTTAAAAGAAGAAGAATCCTTTTTTTTTTTTTTTTTTTTTTGGCCCTATAAATAAAATAAACATGTTTAAAATGAATAATATTTACTCATTTTAAGTATGTTTGTGTTTCCAATGCACAATATAACGTTAATATATCAAATATAAATAATTGTTTTCATTAACAACAGGAAGTGACTCCTTTCCGTAGCCGCATTTCTCTCGGGCTAGATGCAATAGGCGTCTATTCTTTCCGTAGCCGCATTTCTCTCGGGTTAGACGCAATAGCGCTTACAGTGGGCGTGCACTGGTTTCATCGCTGTATCCGTCGCAGCCAATCAACGCTGTGCATTGAAATATGATGTATTATGATGGAAGCCGGGCGCTTTTCCAAGCGATCTATTATCATCTAAGCAAGCAGCGTCGAGACTTTCCGTAGCCACATTTCTCGGAGACACTCTCTGATTGGCCGACGCCAGTATTTTCCGTAGCCGCATTTCTCGGAGACGCTCTCTCTGATTGGCCGACGTCAGTTTCTGGTCAGGAAGTTAGTTAGTTACTCGATGCTGTTGTGTTGTGATGCAGTCACTCTGGACAGTGGATATACATCGACAACAACAGTCTGGGACTGTGGGACAGTGGACATTATACACTTTATCAAGCCCTCCGGACCACGTTTCAACTAAACATAATGAGTTAATGTGGTCTGTCGCTCTCTCTCTCTCTCTCTCTCTCTCTCTCTCTCTCTCTCTCTCTCTCTCTCTCTCTCTCTCTCTCTCTCTCTCTCTCTCTCTCTCTCGCTCTCTCTCTCTCGCTCTCTCTCTCTGTCTCTCTCTCTCTCTCTCTTTCTCTCTCTCTCTCTCTCTCTCGCTCTCTCAACACAGCGTGTTCATTTCGCTGTGGGTATTGTATAATGGCTGAATGAATGAATGGTAACTTGTTTAAAATGACAAGATAGGCCTATATATGTGTTCATTATTGATTTGATGATCATACGTGTACTAGTGTAGTATGAATCAATTAACTCGACTTAATGTTGGTAACGTTATGAGTCAGTATTCGCTTGGCCAGCTTGGTCAGATGATCGCGACCACCCAAATGTAGTTCACACCGGCCGCCACTGAACCAAGCTAACACGCAGAGCATTCGGAGCGAAATCGACAGACTCAGGGAAGAATTAAAGAAGGGTCAGGACGAGCTCAGAGAAGAAATAAATAAGAGACTCGAGACAATTGATGGAAAACTACAGGAACAAGAGAAAGATATAAGGATGCTAGAAGGAAGGACAGCTGAAACGGAGGAATGGAATACAGAAATACAATAGATTCTAAAGGCGACGCTCGAACAACAAAATATGTTGAAAGAAAAGCTAACAGACTTGGAGGGGGGGTCGAGGAGAAATAATCAGTGATGCCACAGATTACTTGTAAAAGTAATCCGATTACTGATTACTGATTACTCCTTTAAAAAGTAATCCAAGTTACTTTACTGATTACTTGATTATCAGAGTAACTTAGTTACTTTGAAAGTAACTAGGTTACGAAGTCGTCGTCGTTCCCCCAACCGTTTTTTTTTTAACGCTTTATTGAAAGTGCATAAATTGTTTTTAACTTGTTTCTCTGCACATAACGTAAATTGTTAAACTAGTGCTTCAGCTTCTGTACCATCAAGTATGGTAAAGCAACAGTCTATGATGCTCACAGCATTAGAGCAGCCAGCCAGTGGTTTTACAAAACCAGTGTATCCATTCACATCTAACAAATGCAGGCTGAACTATTCAATTATATCAACTGTAACTATTAAATTGTTTTTATAAATGTCTCTCTATAAACATACAATCAGTCTCTCTTTAACATGTAAATTAACTGTAAATCTGGCAAATAAGAGCTTTTGCTCTGCCACCATCAAATATACATTAATCAAAAGGGAAAGAAACAATCTCTCTCTTTTGCTGTTTGGCTGGCCTCCGAGTCCTCCTGTACCTAGTGGAAGCGTCGGCTAGTGTTGTGATTCCAGATGCTTTCAATGCAATTGGATGTGCTGTTTTTAGCGGTAGACAGTATTTTGTTTCCTCCGCATATGAACGTGAAGTAGTGACTGAGGCCCCGTTTAGACAAGCGTTTTTGGGATGGAAGTCTGAACAGAAACTAATTTTTAATTTTGCCAAGCGTTTTGGGGTGGAATTCTCCGACGACGGAGCCCTGCTGTCACACGATTGGCGCATATGTCACATGACGTGCTGTGAAGACCCGCCCTACTCTGCCTCTGATTCGCAGACTGTGGATGGGGAATGTGATTGTACCAAAGCAGAGTCACTCACAGACAGAGTGTCCAGTCACGCCGCAGGACACATTCTTGTGTAACCCTTTCACTGCCACACTACGTCACTCCCAAAAGAAAAACAGCTCAAAATGTATTTTTGACTGTCGAAAACGAAATAAAATACTGCATTCCGCCTGCATTATGAATTTATGATGAGATAGTAACGAAATAGTAACGCACAGCCACTTGGACAAGTAACTGCAATCAGATTACTGGCTTTTAAAGATTAACGCGTTAGATTACTATTTTCGGGGGAAAGTAATCAGATTACAATAACGCGTTACTTAGTAACGCGTTATCGGCATCACTAGAAATAATATACAAATATGAATAGAATAGAATAGAATAGAAATACTTTTATTATCCCGTGGGAAATTAGACACTGCAAATCGCTCAACATTTAAACATTTAGACAGGACAGGTCACAAATTAGAATAATAACACAAATCAAATCAAGTTGCCTAGGATAAGAGTAGAGTCAAATAAAATAGGATAAAATGAAATGAAATAATATATACAGAAATAAATACAGTAAGAATATACTGA
This sequence comes from Notolepis coatsorum, assembly GCF_963971535.1. Lineage (NCBI taxonomy): Eukaryota > Metazoa > Chordata > Actinopteri > Aulopiformes > Paralepididae > Notolepis > Notolepis coatsorum. The sequence continues at coordinate 99,398,535 of NC_140175.1, forward strand.
GCATACTGAGCATGGGGTAAACAATTTGGTCAATATAATTATAATTTAAATCTAAATCTAACTAAATGAAATATGAAATATATATTCCAGTATTCAGTGTAGCTAGGTGCAGTATGCTTTAGGTAGTGTATTGTCCTCCTTGGGTTCCAATAAGACTTAGATCAATGTCTGTCAGCCGTCGCTGCCCCCTGTTGTGGAGCCTGGAGGCCGCTAGTCGCGTCCTCCTGCCACTATTGAGCTGCCGCTCTGTGCTCAGTGATGCAGTGAGGCACAGTGATGCATTATATAGTCTGATGGCTGTTGGAATGAAGGACTTCCTGTGCCGTTCAGTGCTGCATTTGGGTAGTGTGAGCCTAGCACTGAACATGCTCCTCCTGTCAGCCAAGTCTGTGTATAGTGGATGGGTGGGGTTTTCCCTGATGGCCTGGAGCTTAGCGAGGCTCCTCCTCTCCGCCACCCTCGCTAGAGAGTCCAGCTCAACCCCAACCACGCTGCTGGCCTTCCTGACCAGCTTATCCAGCCTGGTTGTGTCCACTGCTCTCAGTCCTCTGCCCCAGCAGGTCACAGCTGGGGACTGAGATAAGGGATAGAAGGAGACTCGATGACCAAATATGTAGACAACCTAATTCGAGGAAAACTGGAAGTGTCAGACCTCAACAAGATAGAGATTCAAAGGGCACACAGGACCCTAGCGCCAAAGCCACAGATAAACAGACCACCGAGAGCAGTTAATTTCTTGAAATTCGAAGTCAAAGAAAACATTCTCAGAGCAGCCTGGCAGATGAAGATGGAGGTGGAGGGGCAGAGAATAACCTTCGACCATGACTATTCAACAGAGGTGGCTGTAAAGCGTCGGAGCTATGTTGAGATAAAAAAGACTCTGAAAGAGAAAGGAATCAGATTTCAATCACCAATGACCACGCTGAAGGTTCATTGGAAAGAAGGCATAAAGGTGTACAACGACGTGAGGGAAGCAACGAGGGACATGGACCGGAGAGGATGGAAGGTGCCGGGAGGAGAAGAGGAGAGACCGACGCTGATGCAGAGGTTGGAGGAGGCGAGAAGATGGACCAGGGTCGGGGGACGAGGAAGAGGAGACGAGGACGGGACGGTGAAGGAGATCTGAACCGATTCAAAGCGGATCAACTGAGAAGAAAGACGAAAAGACACGGAGAAGGGGAACAGAGAGGAGACGAGAGGGGACACGGTGATCCAGGGAAGGATAAGTACAATACACATTAAACTGGTATACATGGGACACACACAATACAAGTAAAGGACTTATACAATGAGAATATGGTAAAGTACATACGAGATAATTATACCAAAAGTAATAAAAAAAGGACATGGAGATTCAAGAGATATATTGAGGCAGGATTACACATGACACATAATACAAATAGACGGGACCCTGAAAGTGACTAATGCAGAGCTTATGACCGGGAGCTCGGAGGTCGCACACAGAACGAGCTGGACATGTATAGTGCCCATTTCTTAGCCACTAGGGGGAGCCCTCTCACTAGGAGAGCCACTACTCCCCACCCGCCAGCGGGGGAAAGAGGGAGACGACTGAATCCCTCAACTACCATGGAAGTTCCAAGTGTTAATGTTGATGTTAATGTTGATTATGGTTATATGTATGTAAATCAGACAGGGATAGCAGTGGCTACAACCACAAATATAATTGTATGTGATATGGGTAGAACGGGAGAACATTTGGAAAAGAAATATGACACAAGTTAAGGGTATCAAAATCATGTCGCTGAATGTGAATGGTATGAATAATCCGATTAAAAGGAGTAAGGTGATGATGAAAGAAGAAAGAAGAGGTGCAGGTTATCTTCTTACAAGAAACACATCTAATATCACAAAAACATGAAAAGCTGAAGAGATTCGGGTATGAGAATCTGTTTTATAGTTATTTTAAACAGAACCTTAGAAGAGGAGTAGCTATACTAATTAAGAACACAGTGAAGTTTGAAATGATCAGGGGGACTTCCGGTTTGAAATGTCTGAGTGAGCAGCCATTGTAAAAAGCTCCCGGTTGCAAATCAAAACAAACGTGGAATAACATGATCTGAAAACGAAAAAAGTAAGCATTCAATGACAAAAGCGAGGAAGAACAAGTGGACAAATGTGAAAAGAAAAAGGCCCCAGCAGAAAAGGAAATAACGGGATGACGTGAAGAAATGGTGCAGCTACAACAAGCTAACACGGAGATCCCCAGCTGGGCTGTGGAACTCGGAGCTAGAATTCGGGACATACAGGCAAGCATGCAAACTAGCGTGAAGGTAAACGAAGCGAACACGCAAAGCATACAGAAAAGTATAGACAGACTCAGAGAAGAAGTAAAGAAAGGACAAGACGAACTCAAAGAAGAAATAAATAAGAGACTTGAGTCAATTGACGAAAAGTTGCTGAAACAGGAGAAAGACACGGTGGCGTTGGAAGAGAGAACGGCAGAGACTGAAGAATGGAGTACAGAAGTACAAAAGATTCTAATGGAGACCCTCGAGGAACAAGGGAAGATGAGAGAGAAGTTAACTGACTTGGAGGGGAGATCAAGAAGAAACAATATAAGAGTGTGGGGTCTGAAAGAAGGGCTAGAAGGAGCCTCGATGTCCAAATATATGGAAAGCCTAATACGGGAGAAACTGGACATGTCACTGTCAGAACACACCAATATGGGAATACAGAGGGCACATAGGATACAAGCACAGAGACCTCAGACGAATGGACCACAGAGAGCAGTCATAATTAACTTCCTGAGGTTTGAAGTCAAGGAGAACATTCTTAAGAGAGCCTGGCAGACGAAGATTGATGTGGAAGGACAGAGAATTTCCTTTGACCACGACTATGCAGCGGAGGTGGCTGCAAAGCGCCGAAGTTACGCGGAAATAAAAAAGATTCTAAAAGAAAAAGGGATTCGGTTCCAATCACCGATGACCGCTCTGAAAGTGTACTGGCAGGAAGGCACCAAAACCTACAGCAGCGTATAAGAGGCAGCGAGGGACATAAATCGGGATGGAGAGAGGACGCCGGGACGAAGAGAGGGGGGAAAACCCACATACTGTACACCCACCCCGATGGAGAGACTGGAGAAGACGCGCAGGTGGAACAGAGTCGAGAAGAGGAGGACGGATGAGAGATGGGGATTGGAGATGATTCGAGACAGAGCAGCTGAGGAGAGTGACAGAGGGACATCGGAGAGAAGCACAGGAAGAGCGCGAGGGACCACGATACTTCAAAAGGAAAGATAAGTACAAAACAAAACAAAAACATTTGACTAAGACCATGACTAAATGTGAAAGATACATAGAAATACACACAACATAGAATATGAGTAATTGTAAACATAAAAAAAAAAAAACTTAAACAGAGAGAATGCATGTGATACACAGTACAAATTAATGTGAACATGAAAATGACTGATTCTATGTCTCTGAAAATGACTGACAGAGAGAAAAACACACGTTGGACAGATAATATATTAAAAAAAAAGAAAAAAAATATCCATATTACCGGGAGCTCAAGGGCAGGGCAGCACACAGACAATGCTGGACTTACATGGTGAGCTTTTTTTTTTAGCCACTAGGGGGAGCCCTCTCACTAGGAGAGCCTTTTCTCCCCACCCCCCAGCAGGGGATAGAGGAAAGAAAATAATTACCTCTGACACCATGGAATTGTCAAACTTTGTGAATCTTGTAAATGTTTATTATAGTTCTTTGAATGTAAGTCGAGTAGAGTTAGCAGTGGCTACAACTACAAATATTATTTTATGTGACATGGGTAGAACGGGAGATCATTTCGAATGGAAAGATGACACAAATTAAAGGTATTAAGATGATGTCGCTGAATGTTAATGGAATGAATAATCCAATCAAAAGGAGTAAGGTAATGACGAAACTTAAAAAAGAAGAGGCACAGGTTATTTTTCTACAAGAAACCCATCTAATACCACAAGAACATGAAAAACTGAAGAGATTCGGATACGAGAATATGTTTTATAGTTCTTTTAAACAGAACCTTAGGAGAGGAGTAGCTATATTGATTAAGAATGCAGTGAAGTTTGAATTGATTAAAGAAGTGAGAGATAAAGAGGGGAGATATGTAATGACCAAGGGGAAAATGGAAGGCCAAATTGTAACATTAATGAATATATATGCACCCCCAGACAGTAAGAAATACCTATTTGAAACAATCTTTGATATTATAGCAATGGAAGGGGAAGGCGTTTTAATCTGTACAGGAGACATCAACGTAGTATTGAATTACGACATGGACACGACAAGCACAAAGAGATGGAGAACACACATTAGCAAATATATGAATATACAAATGACAGAATTAGGAATCACGGATATATGGAGAGAAACACACATTATTCACATCCACACACAACATATTCAAGGATAGATTACTTCCTCATGACAACAGGGGACAGATACAGAGTAGAAGATTGTAGAATAGGGGTAACAGACATATCAGATCACAGCGCAACATATCTGACAGTGAATCTGAAAAGTAGACGGAGAAACACAGTCTGGAGACTGAACGTAGGTCTATTGAATAACAAAGGCTTAGTAGACGAAGTAAAAGAAGACATAATAAGATACAGAGAGGAAAATGATAACGGAGAGGTAGATCCAAACATTCTATGGGATGCAATGAAGGTGGTAATACGAGGAAAATTTATAGCAAAGGCAGCACTACTCAAGAGGGCCAGAATAGAGACATACCAGAACTTAGTAAAGAAACTGAAAGAATTAGAGAAAAAACACCAAAACTCAAAGAACCAAGAGACACTTAGGGAAGTAAAATACGTTAGAGAAAAGATAAACAAAGAATTACTGACAGAAATTGAGAAAAAGGCTAGATATGTGAAACAGACATACTAGAAGGAGGAACGAGAGCGACCAGACTCTTAGCTAGACTAATCAGAATACAACAGAAACTAAATACAATACACACAATAAAAGACACAAACACAAACAGGTTACTAAGAGAACCAGCTGAAATAGAGAATACATTTGTAGAATACTATAAGACACTATACACACAACCGAAAGCGGCAGGAGAAGAAGAGATAGAGACATTCTTAGAAATGTTTTATTTACCATCGATAGGAAAGGAACAGAACAAAATATTAAATGCAGAGATAACAGAACAGGAAGTGGGAAATGCGATCAGTAAAGCAAAGAACAATAAGTCACCAGGTAGCGACGGATTCCCTTCGGAATTTTACAAAACATTTAGACAGGAACTGAGGCCCATATTAGAGGCAGCATTTAGACACACAATGAAAAAAGGAACAATGCCACCCTCATGGAAAAAAGCCATAATTACTACGATTCCAAAGGAAGGGAAGGATAAGGAACTATGTAGTAGCTTCAGACCAGTGTCCATACTTAATGTAGATTACAAGATGTATACATAGATAATATCTAGGGATGCCCCGATCATGTTTTTTGCCACCGATACCGATCACCGATCGTCGTGAGCCATATCGGCCGATACCGATCCGATACCGATCGTTTTTGATTAAAAGAAATTAAATTTTATTTTATATAAATTATTATTATTTTTTTTATAAAATATATATATTATATAATTAGACTTGTACTTGTATTATCTGCGAGACATCGCCACCACGCAACAAGCTCCACTGTCTGTGTGTACTCTAGTAGCCTCCAGCTACGGCCAGGATTCTCCGGAGCTGCAGCTGGACCCAGTGTTGGGAAAGTTCACTTTCTACATGAACTAGTTCAGTTCACAGTTCAAATTTTTTTAAATGAACTAGTTCAGTTCATAGTTCATAATTCAAAATGTTGAACTAAAGTTCATGGTTTCAAAAATGAACTAATTTGGTTCTTTTTAGTTCTTTTTATTTAATTTTTTTATTATAGATTTTTCACGTACAGTTACTTACATTACAAAAACACACATTGGGACAAGGGGGGGGGGGGGGGGGGGTCCTCCAGTTCATCTCTATGCCATCATCCACACCATAAGCAAGCAAAAACAAAACAAAAAGAAAAACAAGCAAAAAGGAAAGCAGACCAAGACAGGCACTGTACAGTATTGCACTTGCCTCGAGCGCATTCACATGTAGACATACATATATTTATTTTTTCCTATCCTAGGTCTGTCCATACAATGGGGCACTGGGCCTTTAGAAGGATCCGATACATTTCAGCAGGAAAATAGTCTAATAGTGGGGCCCACACATCCTGAAAGGAAGCGTTGTTGACTCTATGCATTGCACAGTGTCTTTCATGGGGTAGGAGCACACCGAAGATCCCTCTATAATACCACATTTGTAAAAATGGAGGCTTATCCTTAATCCAGTTTATCAGAATGCATTTCCGGGCTGAAAGTAGAAGTTTATCAAATAGTTTGAATTGTAAACTCTTTTAAATGCATACGCCGACGTGACGTCTAGAGGTAGAGTCTGACTCCGACTGAGCGAGTGCTGCTGCTGCTGCTGCTGCAGCTCTCGGCTTCTAATCTGCGCGCAGATTCCTGTTCCACTGCTTGTTGTGAGGAGGAGTCTGATGACGTAGAAGGGGGTGACAGGCTGGTTGCCAGATCGGGTGGTTTTACGCATAATATTTAAGCCTGTTTACAGTGTTTTAACTGAGTTTTCGGCTGAAATGCATTATGAAATATGGCACATCTTTGAACGCCGTTATAATAGTGCTGAGAATGAACGCACTTTTGAACTCCGTTACACAGGGCTGAGAATGAACGCGTTCTCAATTACGTTCATTTAGCGGATATACAGTACGTTCAGTTCAAGTTCGCCCAAAATACGAACGCGTTCATGAACGATCGTTCATTGAACGCGTTCAGGTACATCACTGGCTGGACCTATACTCGAGTAGCCTCAAGCTACGGCCAGGATTCTCCGGCGCTGCAGCTGGACCCTAGTATTGGTATAACGTTAAATCACATTCACAAGCCCTCAGCTCGAATACGCATCGAATCAGTGTTATAAGACATTGATATCAGGAGCTATCTGTAGCCAGTGGCGGACTCAGGCTGTTTGAAGGGCAGGGGCGAAAATAAAAAAGGGCACCTACTGCACAACATGGGACCCCATCAGTAAGCAAAAAGCTATGATGCGTCATGTAACATATACAATCCAGATTAATAGTATAACCACACCTCTATGATAAAAACACACAGGGAACAATACACCTTTAACATTTTTATTTCATAAAACAGTTTAACAGTTAAAGTTAATTCGAGTGCCGTTGAGCTTCTTCCTTTCTCTCTCCTCCCCTTCTCTCCTCCTGTACTCCCCCTCTCCTCTCATTCTCTCCTCCTGTCCTCTCCTCCCCTTCTATCCTCCTATACTCCCCTTCTCTCCTCCTATACTCCCCTACTCTCCTCCTGTACTCCCCTTCTCTCCTACTGTACTCCCCTTCTCTCCTCCTGTCCACTCCTTCTCTCCTCCTGTCCACTCCTTCTCTCCTCCTGTCCACTCCTTCTCTCCTCCTGTCCTCTCCTCTCCTTCTCTCCTCCTGTCCTTTACTCTCCTTCTCTCATCTCATATAGCACTACATATTGTACATGTAGCTAGTAGTGAGGACTTACAAATACATAGGCTACCTGTATCCTTATCTCCTCCCTTACTATTATTGCTTTGGACCCAATTCTTCAAAGAGAAGCTGCCTCTCGCAGCATTTCTCAGATGCTTTTTAACATTCTTCCGATTTCTCTCTCTCCTTGGCATTCTGTAATCATAGAATATAGGCCAATGCTAAACCCACTTTTAAGTTTACTACCACTCTTAAATTAACTTTAAAAAGCAATCCACACTGAACTTTAAAGTGATATGGGTATATTTTGTGCAAACTATCCTAAAGTAATGTGTACACTTTATTTCTAAATTGAGAACACAGGTTAGCATTATAGCATATAATCAGCTAAGCAAGGTACCTGTTTAGTTAGCTAGCTACAGTAGTAATAAAGCTAGCCTACACTAGCCTAGGCTAAAACATACTGCCATCAATAAAAACACTTGCAGTGTAGGCCTACATACATTAGTATTTAGTAATGCATAATTGGTAAAACAAACTCAATCTTTGCAACTTCAAAGAACGCTTGCTGTATTACCTACCACCTCACACAGCAGTAGGATGCAGGGTTACACCCATCTGGCATCTGAACATTCAAGAGGGGGTGTGTCTAAAACTTAACCCTCCAGTCACCCTTGTCGCAATTCTCTGCAAATAGCCTTTTTTTCATGTGTGTTTGTGGATAGCGTTGGCTATATTTTATGTATATGCCAGGAAAGTATCTCAGTATCACATCTTTGACTCACGTTACAATAATCAATTTTTTTTTCTTTTTTTTTAAATCACTATTAAGCGTGTGGCATAAAAGTGTCACGCCATCTAGGGCTGGGAAATTAATCGAAATAAAATCGCGATCTCGATTCATAGACCTATGCAATCTCATTTCTAAATTATGAAGATATTTTTTATTAAAAAAGTTTAAAAAAAGTTAAGTTAACTTTTTTAAATGATGACGATTCTGACTTGAGTTATTTTGTATGTTACAATAGACTTTTAAGTTTAAGTCAAGCACTTTCATATATGTTATGTTTAAGTTTAAGTCAAGCACTTTGATATGTTATGTTGTCTGTTTAAGAAAGAGTGCAATCAATTATTTTATTGAAAAAATAAGAATCGTGTGAGAGAATCGTGATCTCAATTCTTAGAGAGAAAAATCGTGATTCACATTTGAGCAAGAATCGCCCAGCCCTACAGTACCATCCACCCTAGTTGCAGAAATGAACAGGTTAATGCATGTGTGCGTGCGTGTGTGTGTGTGTGTCTGGCTTTGACCCCAGCCTGGCTGACTATTCTGCCCAGAGACCCAGATGCAGGTGCAGATGCAAGTTTCAAGTTTGTTTATTTGTTCATGCACCTGAAGTGAAACAAAACCCCCCACACTAAGCACTCCCTGGGCCATGCTCTAGGGCAGGGGTCAGCAACCTTTACTATCAAAAGAGCCCCCCCCCCCCCCCCCCCCCCCTCCCACAAACTAAAATTCATCTGGAGCCGCAAAACCAATTTACCCTTAAAATGAAGATAACAGTGTATAACGTTTTATATATAGTTATCCCCAAGCATACCCCATATTTAGCATAAATGTTCACGTTTAACCATTAACACTTTGAGTGCCACGCTGGGTTTTCCTTTTTACCCCCTTGATGCCACGGCCCACTTCAATGTTAACGTTAATATCGCCTAATCTATGTTTTAAATTATGGCTATGTGTCTAATCTGCCCGTCACTTATCAAAGAACACTTTTCCAGTCAGTGCTGTCAAGGCAGATTGGTTTTTTATCGCTTCATTTCCGTTTCAGAGCATTTAGAAAAGCACCCGTTTAGATATAAAAAACAGTTCATTCTAGATCATTCTGTGATAATCGTCTTTTACTGGAATATTCCAGACCGTTGATATTCGAGATTCGAGGCCTGCGGACCTCTCTTCCACTGGTTCAACCAGCTCCCCAGCAACGTCAAAATATTTCACTGCCTTCCCCAAATTTGCATGACCCTATTGCAACTCCAGGGACAGCAAGCAACCCCAGACTTGACCCGCCAACACCTGCACCCCGGCGTGGGTACCAGGATGCACCATCAGTGGCACCCTCTCTGCAGTTTCCTGACTCAGTCAGTAGGCCGGAGCAGTCAAGGCCAGATTGGAGGCACTATAGTGAGCCTAAAATTCCCCAATTTTTGATGGGTGAGGACATTGAGAACTACCTGTTACGTTTTGAGCGCATGGCTAGAACATGGAACTGGGCGGAAAGTGAGTGGGCATGCCGACTCGTGCCACTGCTGTCCGGGAAGGCATTGGAGGCCTACACGGCGATGGATGAGGAAAGAGCCCACTGCTATGCAGACCTGAAGACGGCACTGCTGATGAAGTTTGACATCTCTCCAGAGACGTACCGGCAGAAGTTCCGGTCCACTGCGGTACCACCGGGAGAGAACCCCACCGAGACCTATCACCGCCTGAAGGGGCTCTACCGTCGCTGGATTCGGCCCGAGCAGCACAGCAAGGAGGAGGTTGGAGAGGCGATCATCTTGGAGCAGTTACTCCTGCTACTTCCCTCCGAGGTGAGGACATGGGTGAAGGAGCATGAGCCAGGGGAGGGACTGGCAGCTGCTAAACTGGCTCTACAGTTCGTCAACGCTCGAAGAGGAGGACCAGCTGTACGCTCCACCAGTGCAGAACCCCGGCAGTTGCTCCAGCCACCCTATCTAAAGCCTGCACCGCGAAGGTATAACCAGGAACCTCCAGGTAACCCCAGCTCTGCCCCAAACCAACGATCAGCCGGTAAGGACTTTGACTTTGTGTGTTACTATTGCCAGCAGTCAGGCCACAAAGCTTCTGAGTGTCCCATACGCAAAGCTAAGGCCACAGGCGCTTGCTATGCACCCCGGCCTGAGGTGGAGACTACCGGGGATAAGGAAGTGCAAGCTCAGCACTATAGGACTGTGACTGTTAATGGCCGCCAGGTTACTGCTCTGTTGGACACTGGTAGCTTTATGTCATTTGTGAAACGCAGTATAGTACCAGTAGGCAGTGTGGACTATAGCCGCCAAGCAGATGTGTTGTGTGTGCATGGGGATAAGCATCTGTACCCCAAAACAGAGATAACTGTTACCCTTGAGAACCAGCCTTACCTATTAACTGTTGGGGTGGTAGACAATTTGCCGGTAGATCTCATATTAGGGAGAGATTTACCGATACTGGTGGATTTACTGCAGGAGACAGAATTGCCAGTCCAAACTGTCTCGGGGAAGAGGGGAGATGTTGTGTGTCCTGTGATAACTCGAGCCCAGGCAAAGGCTGGAGTCCAACCACTCCCAGATTTTGACAGTAGTCTGTGTGAGGGTGGCACTAAGGGGCCAAAAAAATCTCGCCGCCAACGCCGCTTTGAGAAGCAGCTAAAATCTACCGAACCTGAACCAACAGACAAAATGTGGGAAGTGCCTGACAATATTTCTGTGATACAGAGGGAAGATGTGACTTTGAAACCGTTGTTTATGCAAGTGGTAGAAGAGACCAAAACAAATTGTGTGGGAAGGGAAATGTTCATTGTTGATAATAACGTGTTATACAAAGTTACAGATGACCACAGACGTCTTGTGGTGCCTGCTAGCTGTAGAGGACTGGTCATGCACCTAGCACACACCCTCCCATGGGCCGGCCATCTTGGCCGCCATAAAAAAAATTTACGGGTTAGTGCGCGCTTTTATTGGCCCTGCATGTACACTGACATTGATCAATATTGCGCCACATGCCCCACATGTCAGAAAACATGCCCTGCCCGCAAATCTGACCGAGCTTTCCTCCAGCCACTCCCTGTCATCTCTACTCCATTCCGCAGGATTGCTATGGACATCGTGGGCCCTCTGGTGAAAAGCAGCGGTGGACACCAGTACATCCTGGTTGTGAGTGACTACGCCACCCGTTTCCCAGAGGCCTTTCCCCTGCGCACCATCACCGCTCCCGTGGTTCTGCAGGCTTTGGTACAGCTGTTCTCCAGAGTGGGGATACCAGATGAGATCTTGACGGACCAGGGGACCAACTTCACCTCTAGGCTGATGCATCTCTTCCACAAACAATTGGGCATCTCAGCGATCAGGACCACCCCTTACCACCCGCAAACTGATGGGTTGGTCGAAAGGTTCAACCAGACGCTGAAGAGGATGTTGCGGAAGTTTGTGGATGACACTGGCAAGGACTGGGATCGCTGGCTCCCATTTCTGCTCTTCGCCTACCGAGAAGTTCCCCAGGCCTCAACAGGTTTCTCACCATTTGAACTGTTGTATGGCTGGGAGGTACAGGGACCGTTGGATCTGCCCCGAAAGGGCTGGGAGGGTCCTTCCACCCATTCGAGTGACAGAGGGGTGGTGCAGTTTGTGCTGGAGATGAGGGATCGGCTGGCCGGATACCAGGAGGAGGCAGAGGTCAACCTGCGTGAGGCCCAGAAAGGTCAGAAGGCCTGGTATGACCAACAGGCCAGGCACCGTGAGCTACAGGCTGGCCAAAAAGTCCTGTTGCTCCTCCCTTCGTCCAACAGCAAGCTCTTGGCGAAATGGCAAGGGCCATACCTCATCACCCGCAAGATGGGTCCTGTCACATATGAGGTCCATCACCCGGACAAGAAGAAACAGAAACAGACTTATCACCTGAACCTCCTGAAACAATGGAAGGAACGTCCAATCCAGGCGCCAGGAACAGCTCTGCTGGTGAGGGAGGTGGACGTGGAAGAGGAAGTGGAGACAGGACTGAGAGCTCTAACTACAACTGCTACCCCTGTCTTAGTACATCTAACTCTAGAGCAAGCTGCACAGCTCCTCCAGGTCTTCCAGGAGTCTCCATCCCTCTTTGCCGCCAGGCCAGGGAAAACCACCCTCATTGAGCATGTAGTTCGCCTAAAAGATGGACGACCAATCCGCCAACGTCCCTACCGTGTTCCCCAACAGCTGGTGGAAAAGCTGCGACTGGAGATAGAGGAGATGTTGAAGCTCGGAGTGATTGAACCTTCTAACTCAGAATGGTGCAGTCCGGTAGTCATTGTCTTTAAAAAAGATGGTTCACTCAGGATATGCATTGACTTCAGGAAGCTCAATGCCATCTCTGAGTTTGATGCCTACCCCATGCCAAGGATCGACGACTTACTGGAGAAGATCGGAGCTGCCAGATACATCACAACCCTGGATCTCTGTAAAGGATACTGGCAGGTCCCGCTGGAGAAGTCGTGTCGGCCATATACAGCATTCCAAACACCAGCTGGCTTGTACCAGTTCACAGTGATGCCCTTTGGACTTCATGGAGCACCAGCCACCTTCCAAAGACTGATGGACAGAGTCCTCCAGGGGTGTGACCACTGCAGTGCAGCATACCTGGATGATGTGGTCATCTTCAGTGCGACTTGGGAGGAGCATGTCCAAGATGTGTCACTGGTGCTGGGAAGAATCCGAAAGGCGGGATTGACACTCAACCTTGCCAAGTGTGAGTGGGCACAGCAGGAGACATGGTACCTGGGCTACCTGCTAGGACGGGGTGAGGTGCGTCCGCAAGTGGATAAGGTGGAAGCTATCCAAAACTCCCCTCGACCTCGGACCAAGAAGGAAGTACGGTCCTTCCTGGGATTGGCTGGCTGGTACCGACGTTTTGTGCCCCAGTTTGCCCCACTCTGCCCCAATGTGACAGAGTGGGTCTGTCACTGACGCCGGGGCAGCACGCACGCACACATACACACAACATTCACTCATCATATACATTCATACATAATCAAACATGCATAAATATCCATTAATCTAAACATACATGCATTTATACATACATTCATATATCCATTCATACATATATTTATTTATTGTTGTTGTGTTGTGTATATATATTTATTTGTTGTGTTGTGTATATATATTTATTTATTGGGTTGTGTATATGTATTTATTTATTGGGTTATGAGGGTATTGGAGGTTGTTTTTATATAATATGTGTAGGAAACGGCAATCCATTTGATGTGTAGCACCTGTGTAGTCTTGGTTTAATTAATTATGTGTGGCACCTGTGGAGGGGGAGGAGTGCAGGTGTCATGAGGGCTGCATGCCCAAGGTTCTGGGTTCTTGCCCTGCACCAGTTGCAACGTAGGTGACTGAGGGAAGTGCCGTATGTGTCTGTTAGTCTGTTTGTCTCTGTGTCGGGGCTTCACCAGACAAAGGTTGCTAAAGATGAGTAACTAGGGAAGTGCCGCGCAGTAAGTGTCGTCTATCAATATGACGTTATTGTGGAGCGCATATGATAGACCAGGTAGTATTTTGTTATTTTGTTAGTTTGTTTAAGTCACTTGTTATTGAGATGTCACCTCTGCACCTTGAAGTCTGGGAAATAAAAACAACACCAAGACCATTTTTCCGACTACGCCATTGTTTGTGGGAGTTTTTTGAGGAGTCTAGAAAGAACCCCGTCACATATATATATAATATGTGTAGGAAACGGCAATCCATTTGATGTGTAGCACCTGTGTAGTCTTGGTTTAATTAATTATGGACCATAATTAATTATGGACAAACCAATAGGGCATGTCCTCTAATTTTCTCCACTCAAAAGGGCACTTTTGCGTGACATTATTTAACCGTCGGGGCACATGGTCAAGTTTAGACCATTGGAAGGGCACCAATGGGCACGTCCTCTAATTTTTTACACTCAAAAAGGGCATTTTAGTGCAATATTTTCAACTGTGGGGGCACATGGTCACGTTTAACCATTAGAGGGGCACCAATAGGGCACGTCCTCTAATTTCTTTCACTCAAAAGGGCACTTTTGCGTGATATTATTTAACCGTGGGGAACATGGTCAAGTTTAGACCATTGGAAGAGCACCAATAGGGCACACCTTCTATTTTTCGCCACTCAAAAGGGCACTTTAGCGCGCATTTTTCAACCGTGGGGGCACCAATAGGGCACATCCTCTAATTTCTTTCACTCAAAAGGGCACTTAAGTGCGCGTTTTTCAACCGTGGGGGCACCAATAGGGCACATCGTCTAATTTCTTTCACTCAAAAGGGCACTTTAGCGCGCACTTTTCAACCGTGGGGGCACCAATAGGGCACATCCTCTAATTTCTTTCACTCAAAAGGGCACTTAAGCGCGCGTTTTTCGACCGTGGGGGCACCAATAGGGCACATCCTCTAATTTCTTTCACTCAAAAGGGCACTTAAGCGCGCGTTTTTCAACCGTGGGGGCACCAATAGGGCACATCCTCTAATTTCTTTCACTCAAAAGGGCACTTAAGCGCACGTTTTTCAACCGTGGGGGCACCAATAGGCCACATCCTCTCATTTCTTTCACTCAAAAGGGCACTTAAGCGCGCGTTTTTCGACTGTGGGGGCACCAATAGGGCACATCCTCTAATTTCTTTCACTCAAAAGGGCACTTTAGCGCGCGTTTTTCGACCGTGGGGGCACCAATAGGGCACATCCTCTCATTTCTTTCACTCAAAAGGGCACTTTAGCGCGCGTTAAATCTCGCACAGGGCCTCGCATTTCTCCCAGGCGGCCCTGACTAGGCTACACTGGCACACCTACTTCCAGTGAATGACGCTAAGCTAGGCTAACGGTGCGGCTGTTCCCTAAGCCTAATGCATGCACAGAGAAGAAAAGTGTATGTATCTGCGTGTCTAACTCCAAGGTAGATGGCAAATAAGCTAATTTCCCAAAAAGTTGGTGTGTTCCTTTAAGGCTGTGCCTCAGACTACCTTTAGGCTGTGATCACATTGGACGTGTTTTTCTTGCAATGCGCAGCGGTGTACATAGATAATCGAAAGTGCACAGGGCACAACGAGCGATACCACTGATTACCGCTGCTACCTCAGCTAACGTTACATAAATTACATACATTACTACTCACAGCCCTCCAGGCGTTGCAGTTCATATCTCGGTCGTGGTAAGACCTGCTTGTACACAAAGGTTTGTCGGAAACTGCCAAAATGAGCTTCTCCTCCATTTTGTTTGTTTTGCTGTAGATTTTTCTTCAGATAGGATACCTCAGATTAGTAATCCCTCCCCTCGGTTGATTTGATTCGTCCTTCGACAAGAAGGTGACATTGACGTCGGTGTGTTCCGTGGCTAAAGTTGAAACGTTTTCAACTGAGAGCGCCCGGAAAAGTGCCGCTTCAAGAGACGCGTGACAAAAGCATTGAAATGAAAACCATAGAAAAAAGGTGCAGGCGCGTTCAAAAAGGCATCCAATGTGATCACTTACCTAGTGACGTAACTACAGAACCATTCCACTCCTGCAGTATAGCCACATGCAAGATGAGGGCATCGTTTTAGCAACATCACCTAGTCATAGATCATCGTTTTAGAGTGGCAACATCACATAGATCAACTAAGTATAAAACTAGAAATGTGATGATCATTATAATGTAATTGTTTATCAGAATCAGAATCAGAAAGGTCTTTATTGCCAAGTACACATACAAGGAGAATTTGATTTGGTCGTTTGGTGTGACATTAACGGACAAACAATTAAGGTAGAATAAAATAAAAGGTAGAATAAAATTAAATGGAATATAAACTAATTTAAAATAGAAGTACAATAGAATAGAATAGAATTATAAAATTTAAACAATTGTGCACGATGTGGTCAAGTATATGTATACACTAATTAGAATAAAAATAACAACACAGTGGGATGGAATAATTAACAGGGCTGTGCAATTGAGCAGTAATGTGCAAAAAGCATGAACAGTGAAATATGAAGCATGAAGAGATTTGAGTGTATATGCAGTACACATTATATAGTCAGTAAGGGTGTTAATGTAACACAGTGGGCGTCCCGAGCCTTGTTGATGAGACTCACTGCAGAGGGGTAGAAGCTGTTCTTGTGGCATGAGGCGTGAGGTTATCGCCTGGAGAGTAAGACCGCTTTACCCGCTTCTGTCGGACTTGAAACCGTGCACAGTCTCACCACAAATGATGAAGAGTCCAACGAAAAACAGGAGCATCCAAAGGGTGGATTTAGTTTGGTTGGATTTCTCTTACTCTGAGGTGGACCTATTTTGTACCGTCCACAACACAAACTGTGCTAGGTAGCAGGGCCGTGCAGAGACCTTTAGAGGGGCAGGTGCTCAAAAAAAAAAGGGCACATCTATCAAAATGTTAGAACACCAACTACAGCGTAACGTAACCAGCCAAACTAGCATTAGCAACCAATATTCAGAGAATGTAACACGGAATCTTACAACAAACTGCATCATACTATATGATTATTAGAATAGTTGGGGATTTATCAAAATGTATTATAGATTTCTATTGGCAAATGGGCCCGTCATTCCAAGAGGGAGGGCGACACGTCACGCAAAACCATGCACCTCAGACAGACAGGCATTAACATATTTATTTTTATTTATAATATTATTTAAATGATTATTGATGAGGACCATGGGCATTGCTCTTTACAAAACAATTATTATAATAATCAAAATAATATTTTTCTTTTTTTAAAGGGCACTTTGGTCATCAAGGGGCACATGGGCAAGTGCTTGGGCACCCAAAGCCCCCCCTCTGCACGTGCCTGGTCCACAACACAAACTGTGCTAGGTAGCAGTAATGCACTGTGACAACCATGTAGAGAAATATGGAAATAGAAGTATCTGACAGATTACAGCCATTTGTCTCACAGAGAGATGCAGGCAGAAAGAAAACCATAAGTAATGGGTGATACATAGAGGACCCCCCACAGGGTTAAGTAGCCACACTCACTTTACCATTATTGCAGAGACCAGACCATGCGCTGTGTGTGTGTACATGTGTGTGTGAGAGAGAGGGAGAAAGAAAATGTGTGTGCATGGATCAGACAGAGAAACAAAATGATTATACAGTCCGTCCTTAGCAACTGTTTTCCAACCAATTCGCTGAAACCGCTCCAGCTGTGACCGGAGGAAGTGATGATTCAAGAGATTTATTTGTCACATATGCACACATGCCCGCCTTGATTGTGCAAAAAAAAAAAATAATAATAATAATAATATAATATAATAGAATAGATAATAATAGACATGAATGATAAAAGGTACTAAGATTAAATACAATACAATGCTATGCTTATGAATTAAAGGTATTGAGTCCTATATACACTACTATACAATATACTATACAATATACAGTTATGCTATGTAACTATACTATACTAACTATACTAAGCATACTAAGAAAGATAAAACCTTTCCTTGCTATAGGCTTCACAGTAACTTGAGTCCGAGTCCTGTACTGATTTTCAGGACTCGTGACTTGACTTGGACTTGAGAACTGATGACTCAGACTTGGACTTGGACTTGACTGCATTCGGACTCGGAAGGTGCAGACGAGGACTCAGACTTGTTAATTGATAAATACAGTTATTTGTAATATATTTTTTTGTAATAGGCCATACTCATTTGGCATGAGCTATGTTTGGCTATTGTGTCACAAAGTAAATAAACTCCCTTTTGAAATGGTGACCGCTGTGTCATTTATATTTAATGTTGTGGAAGTGAATCAATGAGACGAGCAGACGGAGTATCGAGTCTCTGAACTTTACTTCCAAACAAATCCAACAGAACCAAGGTACAGCCACACCCTTATGTCAACTCCCTCTTACCACCCAATCAGTTTCCATTCTGAAGTGAGACACCTCCATCTAGTGTCCACCACACAGCGCCCCCCCCCCCCCCCCCCCCCCCCCCCCCCGAACATTCAGAATTGACATTCAGTGCAACACAAAATAAACGGAACTGAACACAATAAACCCCCCAAAACAGTGCACCCACTGTCTTCAGTCTCTTTTAGGAGGTCTGACCACGCGTCCATAACGACTGTATTTAACAGTCACAGGGAACGTGGAAGGGGAAAGGGTAAGGGTAGGGGCAGGGGGCTGTCCCCGCCGCCGCCGATGCTTCATCGGTGGAAAGGTAGGGGTAACAACGGCCGGAGGGCATGGGACAGGGGAAGACTTGGGTGGCCGGGCTGAGCCAGCTCCACTGGCCCGTTTGGGACCACATGAGCAGGCTTAAGACGATCGACTGAGATCTGCTCCTTATTCCCCCCCATGTCCACCACAAAGTACTTGGGGCCCGGCTCCAGGACGCAGAAGAGCCCGTCATAGGGAGCCTGCAGTGGAGAATGGTGGGCATCATGACGGATGAACACATACCTCGCAGTCATCAGGTCCTTAGGAATGTAGGACTGGGGAAGGCAGTGATGTGTGGGAATTGGGGCAAACACCCTCGCTGCGTCCTGGAAGGCAGATCGGTGAGCTGTCGTGGACCAAGGGGCAGAGGAACCAGGAAGGAACTCCCCCGGGACCCTCAGCGGTTGACCAAAGACCAATTCGGCTGAAGAGGACTGCAGGTCTTCTTTAGGGGCAGTACGCAGGCCCAACATGACCCACGGAAGACGGTCGACCCAGTTGCTGTCTGTGAGCGTGGCCCGGAGAGCGGCCTTCATGGATCTGTGAAAACGCTCACACATGCCGTTGGCCTTTGGGTTGTATGCTGTGGTACGATGGAGTTTCACCCCAAGTCTCTCAGCCACGGTGCTCCACAGCTCAGAAGTGAACTGGGATCCCCTGTCAGAAGTCAGGTCCAATGGCGTGCCAAACCGAGTGACCCAGCCGAAGATAAACGCCCGAGCCACCTCCGCAGCCGTTGTCGATGACAGGGGAACAACCTCCGGCCACCTGGTTGTCCTGTCCACCATAGTGAGGAGGTGTGTGAAATCCTGAGACGGGGGAAGTGGGCCCACCAGGTCCACATGGACATGGTCAAACCGCCTCTCTGGAATGAGAAACGGCTCCAGGGGGGCCTTAGTGTGACGATGTACCTTGGCACGCTGGCACGCCACACAGGAGGCCGCCCATACTTTGACGTCCTTCCTAAGGCCCGGCCAGACGAACTTGACCCCTACCAGCTTGACCGACGCCTTTACCCCAGGGTGTGAAAGGGCATGAATGGTGTCAAATACCCGGTGGCGCCAGTCAGTTCGAAACATGGGGTGGGGCTGGCGAGTGGAGACGTCACAGAGGAGCGTGGCGCCGCTGTCGTGAAACACCACATCCTCGAGTCGAAGTCCTGTCACAGCCGTCCTGAACGCCTGAAGGTCTGAGTCGGTGAGCTGGTCAGCAGCCATGGCAGCATAGTCGATGCCCAGGTGCACAGGGCTGACATGCGCCCGGGAGAGGCAGTACATTTAGCTGAGTAAATTTTACTCAAACTGAGTGAATTTTACTCAAACTGAGTACAATTTTACTCACTTGGGCTCAAATGGACTCAGTTTGAGTCAAATTTACTCTGCGAAATTTACTGTGTGCCACCTGGTTGTCTTTTCCGGCTACATGCTGGATGTCGGTAGTGAACTCCGATATGGCGGAAAGTTGGCGCTGCTGCCGCCGCGACCATGGCTCCGTGGTCTTGGCCATGGCAAACGTTAGGGGCTTGTGGTCGACAAAAACTGTGAACTCGCGGCTCTCCAGCAAGAACCTGAAGTGACGTATGGCAAGGAAGAGGGCCAGGAGCTCCCTGTCGAATGTACTATACTTCCTCTCGTTGTCGCGCAGCTTCCTACTGAAAAAGACCAGAGGCTGCCAGGCGCCAGCCACCCACTGCTCGCACACTGCCCCTACTGCATAATCGGAGGCATCGGTGGTGAGGGCTATAGGAGCAGCAGGAGATGGGTGTGCCAGCATGGCGGCGTTGGCAAGGGCAGCCTTAGAGCCCTCGAATGCCTGGACCCGCTCCGGGGACCAGTCCACGTCATCGTTGGCTCTCTTCCCCTTCAACGCCTCGTACAGAGGTCTCATCAGGTGAGCCGCATGGGCTATAAACCTATTGTAAAAATTAACCATCCCCAGGAACTCCTGGAGAGGTTTGATGGTGAGGGGGCGGGGTAAAGCAGCAATTGCCTCCACCTTGGCAGGTAGAGGAACAGCCCCCTGGGAAGAGACATGGTGGCCCAGGAAATCCATGGCCGGCAGGCCAAACTGATATTTGGCCGGGTTCACGATCAGCCCATGCTCGTTGAGCCGCTCGAACTGTTGACGGAGATGTCCCCGATGCTCCTCCACCGATGCACTGGCTACCAGGATGTCATCCAGATAAATAAACAAAAATTACAGGCCTCGCAGCACAGAGTCCATCAGCCGCTGGAATGTTTGCGCTGCCCCTTTAAGGCCGAATGGCATGCGCCCGCCAGGTGGACAGAGAAATCCTGGATATGTGGCACTGGGTACCGGTCATGAGTGGTGATGTTATTTAGGCGACGGAAATCACCACACGGATGCCACTTCCCCTCCGCCTTGGGGACCATGTGTAGTGGGGAGGCCCAAGGACTGTTGGACCGGCGCACAATGCAGAGCCATTCCATTGTGGCAAACTCCTCCCTGGCTATTGCCAGTTTAGCAGCATCCAGGCCGCGCGCCCGTGCATAAACCAGCGGCTCCACCGTTGGGATGTAATGTTCCACCCCATGCTTGGCGACAGAGGCAGAGAAAGTGAGGACAGTCAGAGCAGGAAACTCAGTGAGGAGGCGCTGGTACATATCACCTGTGGCGAGCATATTGGCCAGGGCAGACGGCCCCGGCCCCCCCAGTGTGCAGGGGTATGTGTCAAAGGACACAGAGCCAATCAGCCTACGGTTCGCAACGTCCACTAACAGTCTGTGAGCACACAAAAAATCCGCGGCCAGTATAGGCACAGACACTGAAGCAATAATAAATTCCCAGCTAAACTGCTGTCCATGTAAACACATACATCACATACCTAGTACCAAACATATGGATGTAAGTCCCATTAGCCGCGTCCAGCGGTGGTCCATGTCCGTTTCCCAAGGTGTCCGTGGCCGACGCAGGCAGGATGCTCCTCTGGGCGCCCGAATCCACCAACAGACGCCTTCCAGACAACGTGTCCTCAATAAACAACAGCTTGTTGATATTGACGCCAGCACTCATAGCCGCTAACGAGTGCCGGCTCTTGAGTTTCCCTGGTTACCAAAGTTGCATGGTGGAACACAGCTCTTCGCTTTGTTGCCAAAACGGCGATGATAGTAACAAAGCCCTCTATCATCCCTCTGTGTCCCTGCGATCAGACACCCGATCAGCAGCCACACAGTACTGATGGGAGGCCAGTAGTATTCTGTCCGCCTCCTCCGCCAATCCCCGGTAATCGTTGGTGCGCACGAGAGGCGAGCTGACCAGAGCCGTGTGCACCGGAGTTGGGAGTTGACGCAGGAAAAGCTGCACAAAAATAAAAGTAGCGTCACCTGAACCGAGCAGTGCTAGCATGTTCTCCATGAGTTCTGTTGGTTTACTGTCCCCTAATCCGTTGAGGGACAATGGGCACTCTGCATGCTCTGCATGCATCTGACAGCTGGAACAACCGCAACAGCTGTTCTTTGAGCGCGTTGTATTTGCCGGCTGCTGGTGGTTCTCTCAGGAATCCCATCACCCGGCGTGTAGTGGAGGAATCCAATGCTGCGACAACATGATAATATCTAGTGTCATCCGCCGTTATTCCGCAGAGGTGAAATTGTGCCTCGATGTGTTGAAACCACGGGGCTGGGTCATGCTGCCAAAACTCTGGCAACTTGACTGTAGCCGCATACACTGCGGGAACCACAGCTGGTGGATTCTTGTTATTGCCCATATTTCACAAGTCAGGGTCACCACTGTGGAAGTGAATCAATGAGACGAGCAGACAGAGTATCGAGTCTCTGAACTTTACTTCCAAACAAATCCAACAGAACCAAGGTACAGCCACACCCTTAAGTCAACTCCCTCTTGCCACCCAATCAGTGTCCATTCTGAAGTGAGACACCTCCATCTAGTGTCCACCACAATGTAGACTTTTTTTATTTTTATTTTTAATTTGTATGTCAGCTTATTTACTGCTAGAGTGGAGTGGACTCAACCTTGATCACTTGGATCACACCGGGGGACTCGAGACTCGACTCGGACTCAAGATTTAGTGACTTGACTACATCACTGCAAACAACACAAAGTCAAAGTACATTTGCAATTGGAAACTGACTCAATTCACATGCTCTCAGATTGACATGAATTGAACAGACAGGTTTGACATGAATTGAACAGACAGGCTTGACATGAATTGAACAGTGAATTTTAAAACCAAAGAATAATTATTAGTTTCACTTTTCAAGCTATTTCACTTGATTCATTATTGGAAGAGGGCTTTCAAATATTCCTTATTTCATGAGAAAAGAAGCATCTGCACCATAGATTATAAACGTCTTTGTATATCTTTTTACGACCCCCTGCAGGGTCCCGGCCCCCAGGTTGAGAAACACCAGTGGTGTTTACATTTTTTTTTACTTTCTCTTTTTCCCCCTTTCTTTTTCCGTTTATCTCCCATCCCAATGTTAGTCATTATGCCAATTCCCAATCCCCTACCTGGTCGTTGCGTGCTCTGCCCCCTACCGTCGGTCTGGGAGGGCGGAGACTATCACATGCTTCCTCCGACACATGTCTTTTCACCTGGCAGCACGGACTCTGACTGGGGGAGTGTAACGTGTGGAGGACACTACATCCCCCAGGATCTGACCTCGCTGTGCAGGCGCCCTGACCGATCTGTAGGAGTTGCTGTTTTACAATGACCAGGACCCACCCTCGCCGGGTTTCCCACCCGCTAACACTGCCAATTGTGTTAGTATGGACGGTCGGCCAACCCAGAAGCACCACAGCTGGATTCGATCCCACTGTCTCTGTGGTGGTGGGCAGACGCTTAGACTGCTGCGCCCCCCGGCTGCCCTCCAGTGGTGTTTTTATATGTAAAATGTTGGTAGGGCAATGATTTTTTCTGGTCTGGCGGTAGGCGGGGATGGGGGGGGACGAGGGTCTGGGGTGAAAGCAGACATTTTTAGTGTCAAAAACACCTTATTTATAGCATTCTGGTGATTTTCTTTGCACTTTGTGATGGATTAAATTAACTGCTATTATAGAGCTCATAGACAACTTTTTAGGGATTCTATGACAACCACATTATGACAACAACCTTGTCTTTAAACATGACACTACCATCATCAAGCGATTCAACACAACAGCATTGCCAATGCACGGACCAGGACCATAACATCAGGATGATAAAATATCAGGCACCAAAGCTGTGGGCTCACTTGGCTGTCTCAGTAAAATCCTCTTCTACGTTGTTCTCATGGATGGATGTTAACGGTTACCCACGGTTACCTTTGCAAGCTGTTTGAGTTATAATGATATCCAGTGGCTGGTGTGGACCCAGGCGTTTGATTTCAATTTTCTCCTCCAAATTCAGGGTTTCAAACCTGTGCTCGAGTAAATAATCCACCTTGTTCAGGTAGTTTACAGTAACAGTTAGCTGCCGTTAGCAATGAAAGGCTTCTTTACTGACGCCAGCCAATCAACTGTGAAATACGAAATTACATACGCTAGGGGCTTCGAGCCCCACTTGCCATCAAATTGATGTAGTCTACTGTGAATGATACAACACCCTGAGCATGTGAAACCGGTCTTATTTTACATGCCCTGGGTGGGAGTCGAAGCCGGGGCTAACTAATTCCTTGGTCTATATAAGTCTCTGTGATACTTTCTGAATATGATTTGGGAACATCAAATGGGCAGGCCGCGAAATAACAACTTTACAATGTACAGTTTCTGACAGCTGGCTGTGTTGTGAAATGTGCATAACACATATAACGAATAACGTTATACGCAAATCTGTTATTAGTAAGACACAACATTTCCGTAGCAATTGACCACCAGACTCTTTCTCTTAAGGCATTAACTGGGTTAATTAATATAAATGTTATATTGTAACTGTCTAGTTACACATTGGTTCCGAAACATGTATGTTCCAGGCTGCAATTAAA
Organism: Notolepis coatsorum; assembly: GCF_963971535.1. Taxonomy (NCBI): domain Eukaryota; kingdom Metazoa; phylum Chordata; class Actinopteri; order Aulopiformes; family Paralepididae; genus Notolepis; species Notolepis coatsorum. The sequence goes on from NC_140175.1 coordinate 99,422,968, forward strand.
ACTTTGAATCTGAGAGAGCTCTGGTCAGCGAAGCCGGCGAGCGATTATTATTGGTTTTTAATGACAAACCAATTACATAATCCTATCCAACATATGTGTAAAGGCACACACAACATATTCCAGTTAACGGTATATTTTTTTAATGATTCGTTATGGCGTAATCAATACTTCCATGCGTATAAATTGCGTTCGCGACCTCCATGTTTTGGGGCTATTCATCAGAAAACTCGGATCCGGGATTCGGCTCCCATCCGTCGGGCAACAACTGTGGGTTTTCAGCCTCTCTCTCTGGAGCTTAACGGAGTTTCGACTCCTGGCTAGAGGAGCTTGTCGCGGCTCATGCGCATGCGCGCGCTCGGCCAATCAGAGAGGGGTCTGCAGAAATGGCCTCAACCAATCAGAGAGGGGTCTGCAGAAATGCGCCTACGAATTGTAGAGACGCACCTAGGCAGCATCTTGCGGCACAGACAGCCATAGATATATATAGAACACTAGATAGCTTACCCGCGCTGCCGGCCAATGGAGAGCGACGTCGTCCTAGGGCCGCCATCTTGCTCGAGTCAGCCTTGAGTGAGGGTGAGTGATCTGCACAGACAAAAATACTCATAACTCGCTGAAATATTGACGGATTTACAAACGGGTTGGTTTGCTATAAACATCAAATATGTAGTTATGATACTGCATACTTATAAAAATGTTTGTTTTTAAAGATGTTTTTTTTACAAACCGCTTGAATCATAGCCACGTTAATAATGCTTGTAATAAACCAAACCGTTTGTAAATCCGTCAATATTTCAGCGAGTTATGAGTATTTTTGTCTGTGCAGCTCACTCACTCTCACTCAAGGCTGACTCGAGCAAGATGGCAGCGGTTCAGTGACGCTGGTGACTCCGCCTTAAGCTATCTAGTGTTCTATATGCAGACAGCGACGTCACAGCCAGAGTAGGCAAAGCCAGAGCAGCCTTCATCATTCTGAGGAACATCTGGTCCTCCAAGGATATCGCCATGACAACCAAAGTGCGGCTCTTCAATTCAAATGTTAAATCCGTCCTTCTCTACGGCTCAGAGACTTGGAGAATGACGAAAAGAACATTGCAGAAGATATACAGACCTCTATAAAGAGCTGTCTGAAACGCATCTTTGGGATCAGGTGACAGATCCTGAGATGAAAGTGGGGATGGATAGGCCACACTTTGAGGAAACCGGCAACCAGTACTACACGCCAGGCCCTGACTTGGAATCCCCAGGGGAAGCGGAAGAGAAGGCGGCCAGAACACCTGGAGGTGGGACACTGAGGCGGAGCTCAAGAGACAAGGAACTAGCTGAGGGGAGGCAGAAAGGACAGCCCAAAGCCGTGTTGGATGGAGAAAAGTCATAGATGGCCTACGCTCCATTGGGAGCGATGGGCCTAAGTAAGTAAGTAAGGAGGTGGGGCTCTGCCCTTAATTACCAGTCGCCACTGAGAACCACTGACCACCATTTGTACTCATTCATCAAATCATCTCAGAGTTTTACAACAGGTATATTTCCATAATGGCATCAATCACAAAATTATTTTAGTATGCCCCCACCCCCGTTCACAACATATTTGACCACAGAAAATAAGTTGCAGTGTGATTTGGTTATAATAGCTCAGCTTTTGAAAATAAACAATCTGGGAGAAATATGATTAACTTTGCATTACAAAGGACTTTAATGAAACTGCAAAGCCTCACAATGCAAACACAGCACTGCAGACAATATGAAGACAAATGAATAGTGGCTGAATAAAATATACGAATAAAACATGCAAAACAAAAGAAATACTGAAGTCATAGGTGGAAATCCCATGGGGGACACGACCCCCCCCCATCCTGAGAAAAATATGATACTGTATATCCCCCAATATATCACTGTAAACATAACTATCAATAATATTAATAATACGCAATGAAAGCACTTATAGACACTTAATAGCAAGTTTTTAAGTTTCAAAAGATTGCGATCCCCCGCTCTTTGCCTCACGCCCAGGGCACACAGCACGCGAATGAACACGGACGGACGGACGGGCGGCTGCCGCTTCACTTCCGCTCCCATGTTAGCTAGCGGTTAGCTGATGTTTGCTAGCTAGCTACAGTAACATCAACCAGTGTTTGCAGCCGTTTAAATTCACGTCAATGAGAGAGGCTAGCAATGCAATGTAGTGTTCATTAGTCGGCAAGGTGACAGTGTTTGTGTCTACCGTCTGAAAGGCACTCAATGTGCGTAGCTAACGTGAGGTTGTTCTTTTGTTTAGTGGTTTTCAGTTTTTAGTACATGACAATACACTTATTTATTTTATGTTATTTTATTTAAAATGGCATACTTTGTGTGATGTACTTATTTTGAGCTTTTTGTTCTTGTAAAGCTATTGTAGTAGACTCAGGCCAGTGGCACATATCTATATGTATCAGAAAAAGTCAAAAAGTTAATTCAATACTGAGACCAACTTTGTGATGGTTCTCAATGGAGATTATTTTAGATGAGATCGCACCATGCTCAGTTTATTTACGAAAACTGCATCCATACACAGTGTACAGTACCATTGCCACCTACTGGCCTTTCTTTGTATTTCTGGTTGTAAATACAAATACCTGCATACATACTCGACTGATAAGGAACACTGCTATAACTATTAACTATTAGTAGTAGTAGTAGTAGTAGTAGTAGTAGTAGTAGTAGTAGTAGTAGTAGTAGTAGTAGTAGTAGTAGTAGTAGTAGTAGTAGTAGTATTATAATGATTTAAACATTTTAACAAGTTGGGACAACCCTTCAGTTAACTACCTATCAATTATCCAGTAGTAGTAATTATGGTTCCTCAATATACATTTAACATATTACAACGTAGGCTATGTGTTACACAGCACTACTTTTGGTGTCCCCCTCAGGAATTGCTCTTGAGAAAATGTCATGTAATTGTCCCCTCCAAAGTTGATATCAGATTTTCGCCCCTGACTGAAGTGACCATCAGAGCCACCGTGAAATACCTGTAACATAGCAGTCTGTGTGTGTGTGTGTGTGTGTGTTTGTGTGTGCGTGTGCGTGTGTGTGTGTGTGTGTGTGTGTGCGTGTGTGTGTGTGCAGTAAAGGTGTCCTTGCACTGCCTGTGGGCGAGCCTGTCCTCTCCTGTGCTGCTGTACTCACGGTCTTCTCACGGTCTCCTCGTCCCAGCTCACCACAGGGACAGACACAGCCTTGGGGAAGGCTTTCTGTTGGCCAGCTCTCTCTATAGACACACCTACACGTCCACAATGTTCTCTGAGAGAGACCGCCGCAGTGTTGAAAAAGATAGTGGGCGGAGTTTCTGAACAGAAATCACCGGCACTGCACACTATGCTACAGTTTTAACCCTTTCACTAACACATCACAGAAGGTTAACCCTTTCACTATCACACTACAGACGGTCTGTAGTGTGGTAATGGAAGGGTTGACCTTCTGTAGTGTGGTTGTGAAAGGGTTAACCCTTTGTCGTGTGGCAGTGAAAGGGTTGACCTTCTGTATTGTCGCAGTGAAAGGGTTAACCCTTCGGTAGTGTGATAGTGAAAGGGTTAAATGGAAGACTGCTGTCTTGGTCACTTTATTTATGTGTTTAATTTATATAATTAACTTATATAATATTATTGAACATATTCTGTTTACGGTCAAAGAGGTGAACCACACACCTGTGCCAACAGATAGTACACACTCTATGCAAGTCTGATGCAATCATTTATTGAGACATTTAAAAGAAAATGCTTCAACAGCTGAGCAGCCTTCAACAGGGTTCATCTCGGATTTCTCTGAACATAATATGTACTTAGTCGTTAATTTAGTTGAGTTGACATGGTCGACCCCTATTTGTGTGGCACGCACATTAAACGGATTCAACTGAACTCACGGAGGCAAGCCAAGCTGAATCGTGGAGTATTGTGCGCAGAACGCAGAGTGTAAACGGTCATTGGTGCAAGTCTGCGTATCAGGATTTGCTTATCTGTCCCTTTTCACCCACATTCAGCTTTACGTTATTCTGAGGATGTCTTCCGATTCAGATTCAGATCATTTTATTGTCACCGTTTTTTAAATGTACAAACATTCAGACAAAAACCAAACAGACGTGAGATGCTTGTTTTTCCCGGCTCCTCAACCATAGTAGATTTGTACGGAAGACACACCAGAAACAGACAAGAAATATCAGTATTACGTTATAACGTGATAACTTCTTGTTTTAACATTAAACGTTTCACGGAGCCTTCACCTGTTGTGTCCTATATTCGTGCACTTGCAATAATGTCTTGAGCGCACATGAGACCTCAGGGCTACCAGTCAGCTGTTTGTTTGTCACGGTGGCCCTAACAAAGGTAAAGCGCTGCCAAAACAATGCCTGTCGCAATGGTTGTGCAAGGGCATCGTCCTTTGTTACACCTTGGCTGGGACAGGTTCCACCCATGGGTATCAGAGAGCATTCCACTCCTGGTGTGGCAGCCTCTTCTGCCCTGCTTAGAGGGGTCTCGGTGGAGAATGAATGAATGAATGAATGAAAACTTTATTTAACAGATTGCAGAATGGGTACAATACAGTACGGCTCAATACACACAATTGTTAAGGGGATGCAGACCTGAGAAAGACGTTTGTCTTGTTTCCATCAGGGTCCCCCATTTTCAATTCATATAGACATTTATGACATACTCAACATACATGACATTTATGGCATAGGGACATATAGGTATTTAGTACTGATACATTTGTGACTTAAACAGTATTCAAATATACAGTACTGTTACCCTTAGATCCTGACAGAGTATATACATATGATGGGGAGGGGACTGTACATTAGGAGGGGGTGGGTGGGTGGGAGAGAAATATACATACGGCGGGGAGGGAATATACATGCGGTGGGGAGGAGACTGTCTATTAGGAGGTGGTGGGGGTTTTGGGCATTTACGGTGGCCAGTTTCGAATTGCAGCCTCCCGTAGGTGCTCTTTAAGAGTGGTTTTGAATGGAAGAGAGCTTTTTAGGTTCACATGCGCCTCCATGTCTAGCCACCTGGGGGCGTCCAAAAGCTCTCTTCCTGCAATGTTATTTTCTAAGGGTGATACTATTAATAAGATGGCTCTCAACAATTTTATCCTTCGGAACTCACTGAGAATACTGAGTCAAATCAAAAAGGTTTTCAAAGTACCTTCAACCTCGGCATATGCTCCAATATGTGATAACCATAATTTTCCCCCTGGTCAATCTGATATTGTTTTTTCATTATGGAAGGGAAAGGGACTGGCCACTATCAAAGATCTATATGTTGATCGTCACTTTGCCTCATTTAACGAACTTAAGTCTAAGTTTAATCTTACAAGCTCACACTTCTTTCATTACCTGCAGGTTAGAAATTATGTCCGCAGTAATATCCCAGACTTTGAGACATGTCCTGCTGATTACCAGTTTTATAATCTCATGAGCCGATCACCAGTTTCAAAACACCTGATCTCTGATTTTGTTTCATATTTCTCTGTCCAATCTATGGCTTCCTCCGACCACATTAAAGATGTATGGTCCACAGAGCTTAGTATGGAAATCTCTGATGAGATGTGGGAGGAGGGACTTAGCAGGATACATAAATGTTCTATTAATGCCAGAGTCCAACTTATACAGTTTAAGGTCATTCACAGACTACATTACTCTAAAACCAAACTGCATAGAATCTATCCCTCTGTATCGCCTATCTGTGATTGTTGCATGTCCGCAGAGGGTAATCTTTCACATATGTTTTGGTTTTGTCCCAAGCTATTTAAGTACTGGGTAGACATTTTTGACTGGTATACCAAGGCGTACAAAAGAGAGATTGCCCCAGACTGCCTTCTAGCTCTACTCGGCTGTTCAGCTAACACTGCGGAATTACCTTACAATGAGCAGGAGGCCCTGATGTTTGGTATGGCTGTGGCCAAAAGAATTATCCTGAAGGAATGGAAAGACACGTCGTCTCCAAGTTTTAAAAGATGGCTCACTGAGATGGTCTCCTCTCTGCAGCTGGAAAGCATTCGTCACAGTAGGTCTGAGACCTTGAACAAATTTGAAATGATATGGGGTCCCTTTTTGGAATGCTTTGCTAGAACATAAGTGCTTCTCAATGTCCTCCTGTGTATTTTCTGTACTATGTATTGGTGTTGTCAAGATAGTGGAATTTCGAGCTTCGATGCGATACCTTTTTCGATACCACAGGGAAAAAGGTTCAATCTTAAATTATAATTTTTTTTGATAGGTTTTGCTTCTGTTGCTGGTTGGTTCTCCTCAGCTTCTCTCTGGTACTGTAGGAGAGGATAGATATGGCACTTCTGAAACCCTTTGTTTATCTTTAGATCATACATTTGGAAATAACTGTTCATCTCACTTCAATCGTTTTTTGTTGCAGAGCATGGTGTTTTCTCAGGCAGACAGATGTAAACACTGGTCTGTGTTGCATGTGCCTGACGGGCTGAACTGTTTGTATTGCAGTCATGTTCCGACTTAACTGAATGCACATGTGTGTGTGTGGACTGCTCTACTATTGCGGGTATTGAAGTGAACAATGCAACTTCCTTTTTTTTTTTTTTTTTTTTTTTTTTATAAATGATTAGGTGTCGATATTTCGGGAAATGAGTATTGAAACAGTTTTGGGTATTCAGAATCGATATGTGTAGATTTTGCGATATTTTTGACAACACTACTATGTATGTGTGTATATATATATGTATATATATATATGTATGTGTATATGTATGTGTATATAATGTAATGTGTGTATATATGTCAGAGAATCAGCCCCTTGCGTCCTTAGTGTATAGCATATGACATGGTGTATGTTTGTTCATTGATGTGACAGTGTCTGGCAACATACTGTTTGTGTTCTTTTTATTTATTTTTTATTTTCTTTGTGTTTGTGATTTGTCTTGATGTGTGTTTGTGAAACTATAAAAGCTGAAAATAAAATATTATAAAAGAGTGGTTTTGAATGTGGGTAGGGATTCACATTCCTTTACAGCTTTGGGTAGAGCGTTCCACATTGATGTGGCATAATTGCGAAACGTGTTTAGTCTCTTGTTTGAGCCGAATCTGGGTTTAACATGATTTGTTGAGCTTCCTCTGGTGTAGTGGTTGTGGTATTCACTGACCTTTAGGAAGTATTTTGACATGTACATGGGTACCTTAGTCGTATAGTGTATCTTGTAGACCAGGCCCATTGCAAGTTGCTGTACTCTGTCGTCTACTCTAAGCCATCCTAGGTTGTCAAAGTGGGCAGGGGTGAGGTGGGTTCTGGGGGTAAGGTCAAGTAGTAGTCTGACCAGTTTGTTTTGTGATGTTTGTAATTTTGTAAGTGTCGGGTTAGAGCGTAGGGCTTACGGGTCTGCTACGCTCGATTTTATGTGTAAACTTGAGTCAGTTGGTCACGTGACTCACAGTTGACATGTCTTTTTCATAACTGCGACTCATGTGGGAAGGCTTCTGGGAAGTTTGGTCTATACTCTTTGACAAAAGGAGTGACTGGATGTAAAAATGTAAAACAGTTTTTACTCCCAGCTGTGCAGTTGGGTTTATACTGTTGATGCTTCTTCTTTATTATTATAAAGAGTTGGAGTTTGTTGCATCTCACCCCTCTTGTCGTTCCCCTGGGCGCCTTGGGGATTCAATGAAAGGTCTAAATAGCCTATTTATTGATGTGGATATACCCGCCGCACACATAGTGCTAGTTCGGGATGTTCTGTTGGACGTTAAGCAACTGACTGGCGCGCCTTGGTTGCTTGGGGTTAAAACAGCGTTTTTATAAAGCAACTGGGATGGGGGTTTTTCCTCTTCCGACGACCTGTGTGGTTGTCGACGGATTCTCGTTCATATCGGGGGATGATGACAGAATGGATCTGAACATACGTAGACTATAGACTAAACTATAAACTAAACATAATACACGTACGTATATTCTATCTATACAAACTTATACAATATATTGTATTCAACTGGCTGATTCCCAGTTCAGAAGAAAGATGTATATTCTATCTATGCAAACTATGCTGACTGTATAAATAGCTATAAACTATAGACTATAAACTAAGACTATGAACTAAACTATAAACTAAACATAATACACGTACGTGTATTCTATTCAACTTGCTGATTCCCAGTTCAGAAGAAAGATGTCATTAAATCAGCAACCTGCACCCTGAGAACCCTGCAATACAGTCGAGTAGAAACCCCCTGCACGGTGACAAAGTATTGATTCCCGATTGACAAGTGTGAAGCTACGAGAAGTGGTGCCCAGGCTATTTACCTGCCACCTGACCACACTGGGGCTTGCTGGACCACATGGACCAGGACACACACACAGAAACACTAATCAATAATGTCGCCAGCATACAGGTGAGTGTAGTTAACAGTATGTAGCACATATAGTACGGTTGAGACGGTATTGATTCCCAATTCCCTGTGTGCTTCCATGTGTTACGGCCTGCCGTGAACCAGGGACGGTCAATGCACCAAATTGTGCCAAATGATTACTGAGTGAGCTCCCTGGAGAGTTTCATACACTTTTCCAGGGTGTTCCAAGGGTACAGATGTTGATGTACCTGCGGGAAACACCTAGAGAGGAACACAGCAGTCGTAACACTGCTAGTACACTGCTAGTAGCAGTCGTACCTACTCTCCATTTACCTACGCTCCATCTACCTACTCTCCATTTACCTACGCTCCATCTATCTACCCTCCGTCTGCCTACCTACCCTCCGTCTACCTACCCTCCATCTACCTACCCTCCCTCTGCCTACCCTCCATCTACCTACCTACCCTCCGTCTACCTACCCTCCATCTACCTACCCTCCGTCTACCTACCCTCCATCTACCTACCTACCCTCCGTCTACCTACCCTCCGTCTACCTACCCTCCCTCTGCCTACCCTCCATCTACCTACCCTCCGTCTACCTACCCTCCATCTACCTACCCTCCCTCTGCCTACCCTCCATCTACCTACCCTCCGTCTACCTACCCTCCGTCTACCTACCCTCCATCTACCTACCTACCCTCCGTCTACCTACCCTCTGTATGCCTACCCTCCATCTACCTACCCTCCGTCTGCCTACCCTCCATCTACCTACCCTCCATCTACCTACCCTCCATCTACCTACCCTCCGCCTACCTACCCTCCATCTATCTACCCTCCGTCTACCTACCCTCTGTATGCCTACCCTCCATCTACCTACCCTCCGTCTGCCTACCCTCCCTCTGCCTACCCTCCATCTATCTACCCTCCGTCTACCTACCCTCCATCTATCTACCCTCCATCTACCTACCCTCCATCTACCTACCCTCCATCTATCTACCCTCCATCTGCCTACCCTCCATCTACCTACCCTCCATCTACCTACCCTCCGTCTACCTACCCTCCATCTACCTATCTACCCTCCATCTACCTACCCTCCATCTACCTACCCTCCGTCTACCTACCCTCCGTCTACCTACCATCTACCTACCTACCCTCCATCTACCTACCCTCCGTCTACCTACCCTCCGTCTACCTACCATCTACCTACCTACCCTCCGTCTACCTACCATCTACCTATCTACCCTCTGTCTACCTACCCTCCATCTACCAACCCTCCGTCTATCTACCCTCCATATACCTACCCTCTGTCTACCTACCCTCTGTCTACCTACCCTCCATCTACCTATGTAAAATCGTAAAAATTGTAAAAATTCTTTAAAAATCCATCGTAAGAAATCACGCTGAGCCGTGGATGCACTCCGAAATATTGGCCGCTATGAAAACCAGAGACAAAAAATGCTCTGAGTTTCGTAAAAGTCAGTCAAAGCTTACCAAAAGCATGAGCAGTGAACTCCAAGCCCACGTGAATGAACTCAAACTGGAAAAAAACAGACTAAGAAATGACGTAAACTCCATGATCAAAACGGCAAAAAAGAATTTCATCAATGACAAAACTGAGGAAAACAAAAACAAACCATGTGAACTTTGGAAATTACTCAATAATCAACTAGGCTGCAGTAAAAAACTTGAAACCAGATTTTCAAACATAAACATAAAGACGGACAACACGCTCATCACAGCTGGATGTAGCCAATTACTTAAACATTTTCTTCACAAACATAGCCACAACACTGGTAAACAAACTACCCTCCCACTCAGGACATTTTGGGGTAGAACACATCATAGCCTACTACAATAACCTAGGGGTCCGCAAAGACGATTTCAAACTAGAAATGGTAACAACAGCTGAGGTACTCAAAAAACTGAGTGCCCTCTAACCTAACAAGGCTACTGGCCATGACAATATCCCCTCCAAATTCCTCAGACAGAGACTCAGCAGCCGCC
>NC_140175.1:99438310-99510810 GCF_963971535.1 Notolepis coatsorum
GTGAGTATTGGAGGAGATTACTCAGTAATGAATATAGGATGAGATTACTTAGCCTGCTTACTGCTACAGTGGCTCAGGAGGTAGAAGCGGTCGTCTGGTAATCGGAAGGTTCCGGGTTCCATTCCAGCTAGGGATGTCCGATATTATCGGCCGATATTGGCATTAAAATGTGACGAGGCCCTAACCCATCCCGTCCTTGTGTGTGTGTGTGTGTTGGCGGTGCAGGTGAGTGTGTGTTGGCGACGCGCGCCGTGGTTATTGATATTGAGTTGGAGCCTGTGTTGATTATGAATTAATTGGCTGTGTGTGCGTGTGTGTGTGTGTGTGTGTGTGTGTGTGTGTGTGTGTGTGTGTGTGTGTGTGTGTGTGTGTGTGTGTGTGTGTGTGTGTGTGTGTGTGTGTGTGTGTGTGTGTGTGTGTGTGTGTGTGCACGCGCGTGTGTGTGTCGTTCATTATCTATAGTGCTGAGTGATGTGAATGTAATGTCCCCCTCCAATGTACACGAAATGACCTAACCCAAGAATACACGAGACCCTCTTCTACCAAGTATGGTTTCGTCGATATTCCAATGTACAGTTTTGCTTGTACAGTTGTACAGTTTCCCCCACCCCGCCTACCCATATCATTTCCTATAATTTCCTTTGTTGTGAGGGACCAGATTGGGAGACAGTAAGATATTTTTTGAAAGAAAAATTGCATGTAGATATGTGTTTGAAACAGTGAGGGTGAGAAATGGTCTGATGATCTGGCTGTAAACAAATAGTTTTTGATTTGCCTTCTTGACTAAGCTATTGATGTGATGTTTGTAAGTGAGGCGTGTGTGTCAAGAGTTACTCCAAGGTATTTTACTAGTGCCTGTTGTCTTTAACTGTAGTGTCTGTCTGCTGTCTTCATAACCAAACTGTGTCTGTACTTCTTTATTACATTATTTTTTTTATCTCTGCCGTCCTCCCCAATATTTTTAACTCACAGCCACTACTGACACACACATTGGGGGATGTTTTAAAAATATAATTTAACATATAATATAATATAATAATTTGTGCTTCACCAAAAAATTTGTTCAGCAGCCGCCACTGAGCTCAACATGAAACAATTCGCAAATAATCGTAAAGGTATAGCAAAATAACAACCTTTATGTGTTCGTTCACTGAGGAACTACACTTCACTCTGGCGCTGCCGACTGACTGACAGCACTGAGCGACAGGCGTTCTACTGGTAAGTGTAGTTATTTTTTAACGACGAATTAAACAACCATATAACTAACTTTATTTCAACCAAAAATGCTTAAACAATGTTAGTGATAGAAGGGAACTCATTTTGTGCAAAGATGGAAAGCTTGCCAATGTTCATGAGGCAGAATTATTATAATAGCCGATAATACATTTTCCCAGTGATAAATCCCCATACGGGTGGACCGCGCAGGAAACTAAAGTGACGTCAGACTACAGTCGCTTCTCGGGTCACGTCTCTCGAAGGCGTCCCCGGGTGCCGTAGGCCGGGTTCCGCGTGGGCCCACCTCGGATTGGAGGCTACCTGGTTGATCCTGCCAGTAGCATATGCTTGTCTCAATGATAAATCCCTATACGGTTGGACCGCGCAGGAAACTAGAGTGACGTCAGACTACACCTCCCTATAGGCGCCGCCGCCACAAAGCTGCGGTCAAGTTGATCGCGTGAAGCTATTTTGTCCGAACTCGCCACAGTCTTTACCTTGAACGTTGCATCATCGTGCCACACCCTCGAGACCGTATAGACCTGTAAGGTCTACCAGAAAGGAACGTAATCCTGGTCAGAACAATGGGGCAGACTACTAATAGATTTGCATTTGTTAGCCATGCTAGCGATCTAAACAATCAATCCATGCCAAAGCTAGATATGTAAAAGGTGAAGTGCCATGGTTTCTCCATAGAGCCCCGTCGTGTTCTTTTAGCGCAGCAGCTCGCGCAGGTCCGAGGCATCTTAGTCAGGTGACTCAGTTGGTATTGCTGATTGGCCCGAACACGGTATGTTTGTATACAGCGAACAGGTCTATATATCAACAGAGTTATGTGACTGACCTGAGGAGCCATAGATATATATAAAGACTAGATGACTCACCCGCGCTGCTGGCCAATGGAGACGGACGTTGCCATATGGCGGCCATCTTGCTACACAGGAAAATTCGCAGAGTCAAATTTACTCAAATTGAGTACAATTTTACTCCCAAAAAGACAGTATTGGCTCCGACTCCAAATAGAGTGAAAATGACTCTTGTCACAGAGTTAAATCTTCAGAGTTATTTCTACTCCATTTAGTGTTAACATTTAACTCTACAAAATACCAATTTACTCCATTTAGCATAAAGTAAAAACAACTCTAACATCATTTCACTCAACACAGAGTTGTATTTACTCCGTAGAGTTGTGATCCCATCAGTAATTGCCTCAATATAGAGTTATAATTCCCTCAATATGGAGTGTTTTTTTAATCTATAGAGTTATTTTTCACTCAATATAGAGATATTTTAAGTTATATTTCACTCAATATAGAGTGGTATTTTAATCAATATAGAGTTATATTTTCACTCAATAGAGTTATATTTCACTCAATATAGAGATATTTTAAGTTATATTTCACTCAATATAGAGATACTTAAAGTTATATTTCACTCAATATAGAGTGGTATTTTAATCAATATAGAGTTGTAATTCCCTCAATATGGAGTTGTAGTTCACTCAATATAGAATAGATTTCACTCGATATAGAATATCATATTTCACTCAATATAGAGTGGTATTTTAATCAATATAGAGTTGTAATTCCCTCAATATGGAGTTGTAGTTCACTCAATATAGAATAGATTTCACTCAATATAGAATATCATATTTCACTCAATATAGAATTAAATACTAATTTACTCTGGAATAATACATTTAAAATAAACGGGGGCAAAGCAGAAATCAGTATTTAACAATGCACTTTTATTTGCAACATGCAGGCATATCCTTTGGGATGCAAACAGTTTTACAACAGCGTGTGAGAATCATGACTTCAAAGGGCAATCGATAGAAAAAAAAATTAATAAAATAAGATTCATCAATAAGCTTGTGCAATCTTTGTTTTCAGTTGCCAAGAAATTTGAAATTCCTAGTACCTTGGACTTAAAGGTCTATGATGACTTAAAACACTGAAGTCGACAAGGAGGCGTTTCAGTTGGGATGCAAACAGTTTTACAACAGCGTGTGAGAATCATGACTTCAAGGGGCGATCGATAGAAAGAAAAAAAGGTAATTAATAAAATAAGATTCATCAATAAGCTTGTGCAATCTTTGTTTTCAGTTGCCAAGAAATTTGAAATTCCTAGTACCTTGGACTTAAAGGTCTATGATGACTTAAAACACTGAAGTCGACAAGGAGGCGTTTCAGTTAAAGAAACCAGACATGGGTGTGTTGGAGATTTGTTCACCCCAAGTTGCTTATTAACATGGAGCCTAGCCTCATCCAAAATGTCACACAGGTACTGTATATGTTTGTACTTTGAAATGATCTTTGTTTCTATACGCCCAATGTAATGTAACATAGTAAAAAAAAAAAATAAACACGTCTGAGGAAGAACTTGCTTGGTGTGGATCCTTCCTAATCTTTTTACATTACACTTGTCACAAACATTCCTCTCTTGCTAATCACACTTGGTATATGTCTACGTGATTGTTAGATTCAGTGAGCCCCTCTGCAAACAACTCCATTATATACAAAAATCACCATGACTTCAAGGCTTCATGGGGAGAGTAATCGATAGAAAAAAGGTCATAAATAAAAGACAATTACATTTTGGCCTCTGTAAAGTGACAGCAGCATCTGCACCCTTTTAAAAAGGGATAGCTCACCCAAAAAAAGAAATCTACCAATTACACACCCCATGAATCCTTGAATTCATGGAGATTTGTTTGTTTGTCGCATTCCTGAGCCAATAATTCAAGCCAGTCAACAAATTATTGGCTCAGGAATGCAACAAAAAGAAATCACCATGACTTCAATTAAGGCTTCATGGGGAGAGTAATCGATCAATTACATTTTGGCCTCTGTAAAGTGACAGCAGCATCTGTACACCCTTTTAAAAAGGGATAGCTCACCCAAAAAAAGAAATCTACCAATTACACACCCCATGAATCCTTGAATTCATGGAGATTTGTTTGTTTGTCGCATTCCTGAGCCAATAATTCAAGCCAGTCATCAAATTATTGGCTCAGGAATGCAACAAAAAGAAATCACCATGACTTCAATTAAGGCTTCATGGGGAGAGTAATCGATCAATTACATTTTGGCCTCTGTAAAGTGACAGCAGCATCTGTACACCCTTTTAAAAAGGGATAGCTCACCCAAAAAAAGAAATCTACCAATTACACACCCCATGAATCCTTGAATTCATGGAGATTTGTTTGTTTGTCGCATTCCTGAGCCAATAATTCAAGCCAGTCATCAAATTATTGGCTCAGGAATGCAACAAAAAGAAATCACCATGACTTCAATTAAGGCTTCATGGGGAGAGTAATCGATCAATTACATTTTGGCCTCTGTAAAGTGACAGCAGCATCTGTACACCCTTTTAAAAAGGGATAGCTCACCCAAAAAAAGAAATCTACCAATTACACACCCCATGAATCACTGAATTCATGGAGATTTGTTTGTTTGTCGCATTCCTGAGCCAATAATTCAAGCCAGTCATCAAATTATTGGCTCAGGAATGCAACAAAAAGAAATCACCATGACTTCAATTAAGGCTTCATGGGGAGAGTAATCGATCAATTACATTTTGGCCTCTGTAAAGTGACAGCAGCATCTGTACACCCTTTTAAAAAGGGATAGCTCACCCAAAAAAAGAAATCTACCAATTACACACCCCATGAATCCTTGAATTCATGGAGATTTGTTTGTTTGTCGCATTCCTGAGCCAATAATTCAAGCCAGTCATCAAATTATTGGCTCAGGAATGCAACAAAAAGAAATCACCATGACTTCAATTAAGGCTTCATGGGGAGAGTAATCGATCAATTACATTTTGGCCTCTGTAAAGTGACAGCAGCATCTGTACACCCTTTTAAAAAGGGATAGCTCACCCAAAAAAAGAAATCTACCAATTACACACCCCATGAATCCTTGAATTCATGGAGATTTGTTTGTTTGTCGCATTCCTGAGCCAATAATTCAAGCCAGTCATCAAATTATTGGCTCAGGAATGCAACAAAAAGAAATCACCATGACTTCAATTAAGGCTTCATGGGGAGAGTAATCGATCAATTACATTTTGGCCTCTATATAAAGTGACAGCAGCATCTGTTCACCCCAAAGAAATAAAAGAAAACTAATAGTGTTCATCCCCAGTGCAATAGTTCAAGAGCTTAGTGATTTTCTCTTTTCCTTTTTTAAATCACAGGAAACAGTATGGAACAATAAATGAGCTTGAATCGTCATCACTGTATGACATCTGTATATCGAATGCTTTGTAAAACAAAAGCTCTTTGACATCAACTACATGAGGTCCATCTGTAGTACACACAACTTTAAATGCATAAAAATGGTCATCCAGAGACACGGTTTGTAGTGCAAATGTAAACAACAGTAACCTCTCATCTTTAAAACAACACAGTGGATTTTGTGAAAAACTGGAACCTCACTAAGAACTTTAAGACAAACAACTAAACCTGGACGATACATATTTCCATGGTGTTTGGCCCATCTAACATTTAACACCTTGGTGTCACTTGGTACCTGAAGAGTCTCCGCTATCTCACAGCCTCTGTCCATCACATTTAATGCTACCATTTTACTTGGACCAAGCACCAGTCTGTTGGGATCAAATGTCTGCCAATTGTATGCTACTTGACTTTGGTGTTTCTTTGCCAACGTTTTAGTTATATTTTTGAAGCTTTTTAGTTGTTTTTTAAAGAAATTATGCTTCGCTTCATAGCGCATGCACCAGACATGCAAAAGTGGTCCAATTTTACGAATACATGTAGGATAGTGCACCATAAAATGATGCTTTGGTAGTAGCCTCCTGTTGGGAAACAAATGCTTGAATAACCCGTGGTGCTCTGCAATCAAGTGTTTTAAATAAATAGTAATGCCAGTTGATAACCTGGGAGAAAATACAATATCTGCTATTTGAAGCAACAGCAGAAGCAAATACCAGTGTTGATCATTTGGACAAACCAAGTCTCCAAAGATAAGTGGTAGATTGCGAAGTAAACACCAAGATTGGATTGCATTTAACCCCAAGTCATTTGAGGTCTCTACTAACTTCAATGCAGGTGGCTTGTTGTTTTGTTCCAGGTAACCATAGTTAAAGCTCTTAATTCTCAAGTCTATTTCCTTTGATGTTGTGTAGTTTTTAATCAAGTGTAGTATTAGCAGTTTCATTTCATATTGTGCCACGCCCTCCAAGATATCATGCATAATATCGACAGAGAAATTGTCACATGTATTGAAGTACTGCAAGGAATTTAGAATGCAAGAACGTTTAACTCCCATCACATAGGGAAGACCAATAGTAGTCTCCATTGTGTGGCAGTGTTCTGCATGAAGTGCTCGAGTTCGCATAACTATCTTGGGTGAATCTTCTTTGAATTCCGTCTGAAAGTCCTCTTTCTCAGCAAGACAAAAGCGGCAACAATATCTGGCACTGAATGATTCTACGAAACCAAACAAACCGTGAATACCAAGGTTGTCACCTGTAACTTAGACAATAGTTCCATACACTGGCTGATCATACAATGGGACCTTAATTCCATCCTTCTCCAGTATTTTAATATCTTCCACAAGTGGAGCAAGTATTTTAGAAAAGCCATGTGTTTTAATGTCTTGGGCATGGAATAAAGCGACCAAATGAATATTAAGCAGAATTGAGTTGTACTTTGGAGAAAAATTACGCAAGGTGAAATAGATTGCTCCTAATTTATGTATTCCCTTTTTACTCCCCAACGGATTCGCGCATTCAAAATCATCATAGAAAAGCTGCACCTGAATTGCATGCTTCTGTTTTGAAAATAGAGGATGACTCTTGAAAAACTCTCCATCACACAAGTCATTAAGAAGATCTTCTCTTAAACTGGAATCACTCTGCATCATCTCTTCTATATTAGGGTGTTTGTAAATAAAGTCTAATGTTTTCAAAATTGGGATATAAACACATTTATCAGTAACAACAGCCTGATCATAAGTTCCAGTAGTCCGATTGCGCAGGGTATCAAATCTTGTACCAAGGACATATTCAACTGGGTCTACCCTTCCCCACTTCTCTGTAAAATATTGCCTTCTCTTAGTTTCAGAATTTAAGATACAAAAGGGATTTTCAATTTCTTCAAAACACTGATCAATTTTACACTCAACCTCACTTTTGATAGGTTCCTGTAAATATAGACACTGCTTCACATATTGTTTTGCTTGATTATGGATATCATCAACAATCACTTCCATTGAAGTTACCAAAGAGTTGATTATTGTTTCACCTACACCTGCCACTTTAAGTTCAGCTACTGTTGCAGCACAGCTGTCTACAAGACTATTATTAAGAAGGACTGGAAGGACTGGGTCAGAAGGGGCACTGCCTGATGGAAAGTCATCAACATAACTTTCAGCTAAATGTTCAGCTGTAGAGCGGCCTTCACCAGGATCATCACATGGTTGATGACGTGCTTTAAGATGCTTTCGAAACCCAGAAAAAGTGCAAAAGACATGTAAACAACCAGGCTGACCACATTTAAGACGAAGTGTCCTTCCTGAACAAAGTCCGTGGATCATCCTTAAGTGCCTCATCAGTGAATTGGCATTTGCCTGAGAGTTTTTGCAAATGAAACACAACATCTTATCAAAAAACACTGGAGCATCAGAGGCCTCAAGATAAAATATCTTCTCAGTATCAAAAGTCTGTGCAGCATCAGAGGCCTCAAGATAAAATATCTTCTCAGTATCAAAAGTCTGTGCAGCATCAGAGGCCTCAAGATAAAATATCTTCTCAGTATCAAAAGTCTGTGCAGCATCAGAGGCCCGAGATAAAATATCCTCTCAGTATAAAAAAGAAATCAGTGCAGCATCCGAGCCCTCATCTCTTTAACCCTGGGGTTGACATTAGTGGTAGCAGCATCGATCTTGTAAATGGCGGTTTGCAAGAAGTTGTACATATTGGCCAGATCCCGGTTGTATGAGGTACCAAAGACAAAATGAGCTTTGAAAAGCTCATCAAAAGAGGCAAGAGAGTCTGGTGACTTACAAGGGATTGCATGCTTGTCAATCACAATGAAGTACTTGTGAATCACACTCCTCTGGGTCCCCACAGCAAGCAGATAGGGTTGAAGGCTCTCCGTGATGCTGTCCAAATGCCCCTGGATACTGGTCCCAGTCTGTGACAAGAGAACTTCATTAGTCTTGCTATTAAAATTAGTCACGGTTTGCAAACCGTGGTCTTTGCATGATTTCAATCATGCAGGTCAATATCAGGGATGCACGATAATTATCAGGCCGATATCAGCAATTATGACGTCATCCCGATAAAAGTATTGATAGCTCTGATAATAAAAAAATATATATATATTTTTTTAACTTTTTTCTTTTCATGTCAACATTCACACGCACTATATATGCTTATTTAGGATTTGACTTGATTCAACAACAAAGCAGTCGGGGCAAAGGCAAGCCAAAAACGGTCGAAAATGTGGTTATTTGAAGTTTGGATTTTTTTCTTCTCACAACTGAGGTAGGTAGATTACATTTTTAGAGACTAAAGTACCGAAAAAGGTACCGTTGGGTACCGGTATCGATTCACAGGTACCGGTACCGTATCGGTTCAAATGTGAACAGCATCCCTACTGACAAAGCACAATACCTGTTGGTTTTTAGTTGTTCAGGGAAACACATTGTTAATGACATTGACGGATTGTGAATTTTGTGATCGACTCAAATTATATTTATTTGGAAAAATAAATAGTCACTTTATTTGAAGAGTCAAAACTGTTCTCTTGGCTTTGTTTTGTTCATATAGTAACGCTCATGTCATGATAAATCTGGTTAGGTCAAAACTACAGGAATATACATAAAAAAATTAATAATTATAGTACAATAAATATATATATCGGTTATCGGTATCGACCTTGAGGAGCAGAAAGTTATTGGTATCGATATCGGGGTCAACAAATCAATATCGTGCACCCCTAGACAGAACAGTGATCCTTCTTATACTTTAATTCAACTGTAACTAGGGATGCTCGATATTGGCTTTTTTACCGATATACCGATATTGTCCAACTCTTAATTTCCAATACCGATATCAACCGATACCGATATATGCAGGGTTTCCCCCCCAAAAAACTGAATAATTTCAGGTAATTAACATTACATATGTCTTGTTGTGGAATTAACATAACATTATGCATACTTTTGACAATAAATAAAATCAGAATTTGTTCTTACTTGCCTGGGTAAATAAAGGTTGGTTATAGAAATGTAAAAAGAATAATACATTTTTTTTTTACCGATATTTTCCTATATCACATTTGAATGCCAATATCGGCCGATAATATAGGCAACTGTAACCTTACCTTTATGAACTTCACAAGGGAGTCAATGGCTTCTCTGGCTGAGAGCTTTCCCGGTCTCTTGTTGCGTCCCTGAGGTGATGGTGGCAGGAGGTGGACAAGGAGCAAGAGGGAGGACATTTCACTGTCCCATGCTAAAAATACAAAAAATTAAATAAAAAAAATCAGAAATACATTTGACTAAAAGCTGTGTTTCCATTTGTTTAAAAAACAATTCACCCTTCCATTATTATATTCCTTTAATTCAAGCATACCATTGTTCAGTTCTATTGTGTCTGTTGTGGATTCAGCATTCTGAAGCAGGTCTTGAAGGTCGCCGGTCTGGGTGAGGCCACGGCTTTGTTCAAGGACTTTCTGCCTGCAGAAAGTAGGCCACTTCTCCAGGAACTTTGCAGAGATGTCATCACCAAACATCAGACTGAAATCCTGCTCAATCTGCAGACAAGATGGAATAAAACATGGTTGAAATTTTTTTGTCATACATTGTTAAATAGTAGGGCTGACCCCTATTAATCGATTAGTCGACTAATCGGTCGAAAGGGGCCGTAGTCGACTGGCCAACCTCTTAGTCGAATATAATATTATAAAAAAAAATATATATATATATATATTATAATTTTTTTCAAAAGAAAAGAGGCATAGAAGCGTGGCTAACGCTAATGGCAGGCATACCAGAGGCTAACTGCCTACGAAAACAGGCACAGAGGCACTGAAAGAGGATTTCATCAGTGGACCAATTGTATGCTTTTGCAGAGGACAAGAAGCCTTCAGTTGACTCCTTCAGACATTAAGCACCCCCCACAGCCCAAATGGAATGATAAAAAAAAAAAAAAAAAAAAATATACTTTTTTTTTCTTTCTTTTTTTTAACAATCCTAGTCGACCATCCAAATCCTTAGTCAGGGACAGCCCTATTAAATAGGTTCACCCTATGACCAGGGATGTGATCTAAATTGTTTAAAAAGGTCATTTTTTATTTCAGTTAGACTTTAATGCAAGCCACATACCATTCCTGTGATGTCTAGGAATCGTGGAAAGGTGGTGAATATTTCAGAGGACTTGATTGGGTCATGCATCATTTCTTGGCAATGGGTGAAGGTCTGTTTCATCTTCTCCTTGATGATTGCTTCATCAGTTGTATGCTTCATCAGTGCACTGGCCTCACGAAACTGGGTGTCTGTGGTTAGCTGGTTTTCCTCAGAGAAGGGGGCTCTGTCGCCAGAACTTGGACCACCTGTAACAGTGTAGAAACCACACATACTGCTGCAATACTTTCCAGTGATATGCATTTACTATAATGATCCATCTTCACAGTTGCTAGATAAACAGTGGACTGGGACAATCAAAATTACATACCGATCAGTGGCTGAACATTACGGCTCTTCTTTTGTCCCTCTGATGCTACCTTTTGAAGTGATTTCACCCTCCATGCCAGAAACCCACTCCCATCTACTGGATTGTAATACTGCTCCTAAAACACAAGAAGTAAAGAGGAAAAAAAAGTGTTATTTGGTTTAAATGGGCATGTGTAAATGTGTTTATTTCTCTCCTTAAAACTTAACACATGCCCTTCTCTGAAGAATTGCTAAAATCAAGGTCAACAGGTAGGACATCTGTGGTTCTGAAATTGTTGAGGTTAGGAGAAATGGTCAGCATACAGAAATGTTAACAAATATTTAGTTGAAATCGTACTCCGCACAGCCCTTTTAAGCAATTCCAGAGAAGTGAGGAGTAATGGGGTTGGTGTTTTATGTACCATGCATGTGATTGGATAATGTTATGCATAATGTTGTGTTAATTCCACGACAAGAGATATGTAGCCTAATGTTAATTACCTGAAATTATTCCTTTTGGGGGGGGGGGGGGGGGGGGGGGGGGGGAACCCTGCATATATCGGTATCGGTTGATATCGGTATTGGAAATTAAAGAGTTGGACAATATCGGTATATCGGATATCGGTAAAAAAAAGCCAATATCGAACATCCCTAGAAATTATATAACAAGAATGACCTATAAACATAATAATTGTTAGACTAGAAGTCTTTATTTGTCATGCAGTTTTAACACACACGCAAGATGGGCGACCCACAGGAACACACATGCACTGAGTCGCCGATGAAATGTCTCTCTGCACTTTTCCCTGATGTACTTACATATCCCAAATTGCCCTGGGGATCGGCCAGGTATGGGAATAAGGCAGTGATGCCCTTTGCGTAGTCTTCTTTAACACGCCTTGAAGGACTCGTCCTACAGTGCACACATACACAAGTATGAGATCCAAACAAAAGTATTGCTGTGCCAATGCCTTCTGCACAATCTATGTAAAGCGCTTTGGATAACCATTTATCATTTACCAATTCTGCAAAAAGGAGGATCTTAGTAAAAACCAAAAATGTGTATTGGGTGCGTAATGTTTAGATGACAACATAATTACCCATGCTCTTTTGCCATGTGCGCAACCAATATCTTCACCATGTCGCGTCTTCTGGTATCCGTTAGGGTTTTTGTCCGAGCATAATCGGCAATGATCCTCTCTCCTCCAGCTGTGTCCCTCAGAATCTTTTCAGTCATCTAAGCGGGAGTAAAAAGGGGGGGGGGGGGGGGGGGTACACACACACATGGATAGACAGTCATTTGGTGGCCAAGTATATTTAACCCTTTCACTGCCACACTACAGTAGGTTAACCCTTTACTATCACACTACTGACGGTTACCGTCGGTAGTGTGATAGTAAAGGGTTAACCTTCTGTAGTGCGGCAGTGAAAGGGTTAACCTGCTGTTGTGCGGCAGTGAAAGGGTTAAGGTGACAAATGTAAACCATGACCCCCCCCCCCCCCCCCCCCATTTTCTCCCCAATTGTACTTGGCCATCCCCAATGCCCATGCTACCCCTTTATCAGAGTCACCATCTCCATTTCAAACAGTCATATGCAAAGCTTACCAGAGTGATACGAGTCAGGTCAGCACCGTTTCTTGGAGCAGGACTAGACTGCAAAATGATGGTGTCATCAGACTCCCCCTCATTGTCTGCACCAGAGCTGAGAACGGAGCTTTGGCTGGAGTTGCTTGCAGAGGTCCTCACTGAATCTAACAATCATGTAGACATATAAGTGTGATTAAATAGGAATGTTTGTGACAAGTGTAATGTAAAAAGGCCACATTAGATTAGGAAGGATCCACACGTTACATTGGGCATATATACAAAGATCATTTCAAAGTACAAAAATACACAGTACCTGTGTGACATTTTAGGTTAGCCAGGACACGTGTAGCCTTTTTACAACGCATCCGCGTTTCCGGCGCTCTGATTGGCCAGGTCATGTGACATGTGCGCCCAATAGCGTGTTTGCCCATTTCCGCGTCGAACAGCCTGCAAACTACCTGGCGTTCTATCGCCATGCTCTAAGACAAACTCTAACCTTAACCAACTTCGAAGAGTGCCCTTAACCAGTGTAGAAACTTGCCGTCCCACGATTGCCGCTCATGTCACATGACCTGGCCAATCAGAGCGAAAAAAACGGGAACCCGGAAATGTTGTAAAAGGCTTCAAGCAGCCAGGACTGTATGGATGAGGCTATAAGGCTCCATGTTAGCAACTCACCTTCAGGATTTGAGTCTTGGGGTGAACAAATCTCCAACACACCCAGGTCTGGTTTTTTTAGAAGAAATTGAAACGCCTCGTCGTCGACTTCAGTGTTTGAGTCATCATAGACCTTTAAGTCCAAGGTACTAGGAATTTCAAATTTCTTGGCAACTATAGACAAAACAAGATTGCACAAGCTTATTGATAAATCTGTTGTGCAATTTATTTAATTTGTATTAATTAAAATGTCATAAAATGGGATATTAAAATAGCCACTGAAAATGTGATCATATGAGGAAGATTGACAGCCTTAATTGACATACTTAACACCGGTTCCTGACAGGCAGCGAGCGTGCGAACTGGAGACGAAATCGTGCGCGACACTGTCCTGATATGAGGCGGCGCGTGTCCGGGTGTGTCTGTGTGTGTGTTACCTGGAAGCACACAGGGGCAAAGCAGCCTGCGATTCTTGACCAATAAAAAGTGTTTAGGGGCGTGACTCGGCCGCATAATCGCTCAACTAGAGACACAGCGAGCGAATATTTGAGGGGGGAACGACATCGCCGCTCAGTTTGCTGTCGCTCGCGGCAGGTCAGGATAGTCTGATTGAAACGAATACATTTTAATCATTTTCGCAATCACGCTCGCTCGCGTCACTGCCTGTCAGGAAGGGGTGTAAGACATTGATTGGTTCACTCTATCCTAAATAAAATGGATTGTGCTTTGTACTGTAGGCCTACAGCTTAAATTAACATGCAGGGAAAGCCTAAACTGATACCCAGTATGTTGTTGCATAGGGCAGTGGTTCTCAAACATTTCATGTCAAGGACCCCCCAAATTGACAATTAGCCCACAGACCCCCATTTGAAAAGATGTGCCATGGACCCCCATAAGACAATATTTGTACGGCTCTAGCAGTGATTCTCAACCATTTTAATTCCAAGGGCACCCATTTAATGGCATTTGTATCTTTGGGACCCCAATTTATATTGTAAAATCAATGTTAATTTAACTCTTGACGGTGTACAATGGACGTTGGGGTCCATTTGTACACAGTCAGAGTTACAGACCAATAAGGGTCCATTTGGTTCCTAACTATCAAGGCGGACGCCATTTTGAGAACCAACGGCACGCTGTGCAAAATGTTTCACTCACCACACTCCAAAAAAGTTGTGAAGGTCAATTGGCCCTCAAAACAGATGAATTTCTGCCGGTCAACGTGTTTAACACGTACAGCCTGCATCTGATGGCAAATAAATAATAACAGTTACTAAGATGATACATATAGGGCACAACAACTCATGCATTATGAGGAGTGTTACAATTAGAAAATATTACAAAAGCACCATACAGTAAATTTCGCTGAGTACATTTTACTCAAACTGAGTAAAACTTTACTCACGTCTTGGGCTCAAATTGACTCAGTTTGAGTAAAATTTACTCTGTGAAATTTACTGTGAGGCTATCTAGTTCCACAAGTTTCCATTATATTATACATGGAGGCAGAACACACATACCTAACATTACGGTGATGGAGCGTCTCACAAATCTTTGTGCACGTGCACCCATTAACGAGCGACAGTGAAAAGTGTCTGGGCGGAAACAAGCGCTAACAGTTTGGTTCCGCATTAAGACTAGAGTCAATCCACAATCTAGAGGCGAATTGTTGGGCATTCATTCAAATTAGTCAACCCAGTACAATGGTTCAAATAAACACTTGTTGAACCGAACAGTGCGTCAAATTAACTTGTTATGTCCATTTACCGCTAGTAAAACAGTCAACCTACAGCACATCGCGGCAAATTTACGTGACTCTATTTAGAGTAAAACACACGTTGTCTCTGCCACCGTTTCAGCAAAATCCGCCAACATGTAACATATAATTGTTCCATCTCCTGTACTATGTCTACTTGTCTTGTATGTTCTTAATACGTCAGTTTTTGTATGGATATAGTTATATCACTACTTTTAACAACAGCCTACAGGCATGGTCTACAGGTATGGTCTCAGGCCTATACAGGTATAGCCGCATGCAGGTGAAAATTAGCTTCTGGCTAACACTAGCTCATATACATTTTACATGAAAACCGACATGTTGATTAATGTGCACTGTCCCTGATAGCAATACTGTTGATAATTGAATACTCGTGTTGCACCGACGTACCTGTTCTTAAGTTATTGTCCATAAAACTGTAAAACGTTTATTTAATAGCGTGCGTGCTAGCAGCTAACATGCTAACATCGTGATAGATGGCTCTGTGGCTTAGCTGTAATGTACGGTGACTCTATTTAGAGTAAAACACACGTTGTCTCTGCCACCGTTTCAGCAAAATCCGCCAACATGTAACATATAATTGTTCCATCTCCTGTACTATGTCTACTTGTCTTGTATGTTCTTAATAAGTCAGTTTTTGTATGGATATAGTTATATCACTACTTTTAACAACAGCCTACAGGCATGGTCTACAGGTATGGTCTCAGGCCTATACAGGTGGAAATGAGCTTCTGGCTATACACTAGCTCATATACATTTTACATGAAAACCGACATGTTGATTAATGTGCACTGTCCCTGATAGCAATACTGTTGATAATTGAATACTTGTCCATAAAACTGTAAAACGTTTATTTAATAGCGTGCGTGCAAACGTATAGCAGCTAACATGCGAACATCGTGATAGATGGCTCTGTGGCTTAGCTGTAATGTTGCAAATTAGTTACACACATTGCTGTTTAATAAATTAACAAATAATAATAATAATCTTACCTGGTATTTGGCATCCAACTTGATCCAAGAGAAGGAAAATATCGCTGTATTGCGCTCTTGCTGCTACCTGAGCTTGAAGCGAGGACTTGCCGAGAGAGAAAGATGGCGTCGGCACCTTTGGGAATTATATGGATAGTAGGCGTGACCAATGCTGTATTACTCCAATAGAAACTCTTCTGGAACTTTACTCTCACTCTATTGGCCACAGGCAATGATTATGCCCCAAATGGAGTAAATATGACTACTTGAGAGGAAAATAATAACTCCGTAATAATTACTCTGGGAAAATGACTCCCCAGTTTTTCCTGTGTACAGGCAAGGCACGCCCACTCATAACTAGGGTTGGGCACCGAAAACCGGTTCTAATAGGAACCGGTTCCTAACTTCCGGTTCTGGAAGTAACTTTGCATTTCGATTCTTAATTTCGATTCTTAAAAAAAAATATATATATTATTATTATTATTTTTTTACTTTGTTAATTAATACCCTAGTTACAGTACAGCAACCAAATTAAACTGTATCAAGTCAACTGAAAATGTGAATAGTAGGAATTCTTAAAAAAAATTAAAAACCGTTAGGCGCAGAGACTTGCATCGGTGACTCAGGAAAGACAATGCATGTGTGTGTGCGTGTGTGTGTGTTTCCCGGTGTGTGTGTGCCGCTCCAATTGCATGTCCAGTTCGTTGCATGCCGAATAAAGACCCCCTAAAGAGGTCCTGCATTACACACGCAAGGCCACAGCGGGCCAATTAATTCATAATCAACACAGGCCCGCCCGACACAGCTACTAAATATAAAAAAAAAAATTTCACTCACCATTGACGACTTACTTCTTACAAGGAAATAGTGTCCCTCGTAAATAGACTCCCTCCCATCTGATCACTTGTAAATTAAATCCATCCTTCGATATTTTCTGATGAAAAAGGTCTCCATTCATCTTCCCCAGCCAGCCCACTCAGAGCGAGACTAATTCGGCCCGTCTGACCTGATAGTCCGATAACCTTGGTCGTGGGGGTCTATCTGGGGTTGCTTGGTAGGTTTCAATGCAACTCCCGGTTCTCCCTGGCCACAGGTAAACACATGTTTCGCGAATCCTCCCCCAAACTCCTAATACTACCTCTGATTCATGTACAAAGAGTCGTGTTGACGCTTCCGCCCTAGCCGTCTCATTAGCTGGCGCCAATCTCTGATTGGATCTTAAGTTTGTCAACACAATGTGGCACGGTGTGAGCGCCAATCAATCAAGTGCACCTAACCTCACTACCCGCTTTTTTTAAACTCAAATACCCTATTTTGATTGGATAATTATATTCTTAAGCCCAACCCGTGCAATATTTTTGCAGTGACTGATTGACAGCTGGCCATTATGTGTTACTGTTATGTGATCAGGCCAGGTCAGAGAGCTCAGAGCTGTCATTTGGAAATGTTTGAAGAAAAATAAAATTCACTGGCATTGTTTTTTTCATATAAGAAAACATTTCTAATAAAAAAAAATATATAATAATAATAATAAAATAAAATAAATATACATATGTATATTAATAATAATGTATATATATATATATATATATATATATATATATATATATATATTTTTTTTTTCTCTGTATATTACTAGTGAAGTACTGCCTCACTAGTTGTCATGCAATAACCTCCACTGGTTGAGCTATACTGTGGATGAAAACACACAGAAAGGTACACCATGCCTATATTAATGCTTTATTTATTTAAACGAGACGATTTAGAAATGTGTCCATTGGAAATACATTGCGATTTCAAGAGGTTTGTGGACCACGCGGGAAACAGCAATGACGTAATCACTACACCTCCCTAAACAAGCTGCCCTCCTCCGTCACATGGCCCCCCTGTGGCCTGTGCTTAGCCCCAGTGGGACGGGGTGCACGGGCTGCAGTGGTGACGCCGGTGACGCTCACGTGTTCCTCTGCCAGCAGCCGCCAGTTCGGTTCCGTCACACTGCCGTCTCGTCCTCGCTGAGAAGGATGCGGGAAATTGAGTGCTCAAACGTGGAGACACGCGCACGCACATAAACACGTAAACACACATGTGTGTGTGTGTGTGTATGCATAATACACGTTATGCAAACACGGCTGTGGATGTTTCTGATTATTTTTGTGCACTTGGTGTAACGGAGTTGACAGCAGCCTCGATTTTTGATCTCCAAAGTGTTCTGAGATCATAGTAGGTTGTACAATGACTGTGTGTATGTGTGTGCTTGTATGTGTGTGCTTGTATGCGTGTGTGTGTGCGTGCGTGCGTGCGTGTGTGTGTGTGTGTGTGTGTGTGTGTGTGTGTGTGTGTGTGTGTGTGTGTGTGTGTGTGTGTGTGTGTGTGTGTGTGTGTGTGTGTGTGTGTGTAGGTGTGTGTGTGTGTGTGTGTGTGTGTGTGTGTGTGTGTGTGTGTGTGTGTGTGTGACAAGCAGGTAGCGGAGGTATTGGAGCAGGTGGAGGCGTAGCATGGGTGCCCGGGTTTTATGATCTAAAGGCACTCCCATCATAATTGCTATTGTTAAGGTAGTTAGATGCAAATGTATATTTTGCGCCGGTGTTTGTGTCTGAAGTGTATGAGCATGTGAATGATGTGAGAGTGAGAGAGAGAGAGAGAGAGAGAGAGAGAGAGAGAGAGAGAGAGAGAGAGAGAGAGAGAGAGAGAGAGAGAGAGGGGGGGGGGGGGGAGAGAAAGAGAGAGATAGGGAGAAAGAGAGAGAAGGAGCGAGAGAGAGAGGGAGAGAAACATATAGAGAGAGAGAAAGAGCAATAGAGAGAGAGAGGGGGAGAGAGAAAAAGAGAGGGGGGAGAGGAGAAAAATATTTAGTTTTCTGCAAATAATATTCTATATAGACTTATAATAATATATAATATTATATAATAATACGCTATAATATAGAATATAATATGTTCATCTTCCTGACTCTTCATTCTTGGTTTAAGTATGTTGTTGTTGTTATTGTTTGTGGTTGTTGTTGTTGTTGTTGTTGTTGTTGTTGTTGTTGTTGTTGGTGGTGTTGGTGTTTGTGGTTGTGCTGCTTTGGGAGAGGCTAATACAATCAAGTGAAAACTAATATTGAATATTTACCAATCAAGAGCTGTCGCTGGTGGCTGGTTAGGTAATAGTGACATAGAATACAGTAGTCCGCGTGTGTGTGTGTGTGTGTGTGTGTGTGTGTGTGTGTGTGTGTGTGTGTGTGTGTGTGTGTGTGTGTGTGTGTGTGTGTGTGTGGTATTAAAGCCTGAGGGTGTTATATAGTCAGGAGGATCAATAGAAGGACAGAATGATTGCTCTCTCTCTCTCTCTCTCTCTCTCTCTCTCTCTCTCTCTCTCTCTCTCTCTCTCTCTCTCTCTCTCTCTCTCTCTCTCTCTCTCTCTCTCTCTCTCTCTCTCTCTCTCTCTCTCTCTCTCTCTCTCTCTATTGCACAAACAACCCTAACCTTATACAGCAAACTGACACTGTACACACACACACACACACACACACACACACACACACACACACACACACACACACACACACACTCTGTCACTCTCTCTGTCCGTCTCTCTCTCTCACACACACACACACACACACACTGTCACTCTCTCTGTCCGTCTCTCTCTCTCTCTCTCTCTCTCTCTCTCTCTCTCTCTCTCTCTTCTCTCTCTCTCTCTCTTCTCTCTCTCTCTCTCTCTCTCTCTCTCTCTCTCTCTCTCTCTCTCTCTCTCTCTCTCAATTAAATTCAAATAGGCTTTATTGGCATGAAATATTAACATACTTATTGCCAAAGCAAGTTCAACATACAAACAATAACATATATATTAAGCAATAAAATACCATAATATTAGTAATAACAGTAAAGACAATCAACAGAAACATATTGAATTACAAAATAATCATTCAATCGGGTAATCATTTTACAGATGTAGCCACTCAGGTACATGTATTTACAAAGCTTGTTCTCTTATTGTATGACAACCATCTACATATTTTGCAGCTAATGCTGTACACTGACTTTTCTCCCCACACATATATAACAGCTTTTGATGATCAGGGAGATGGATAAACTGTGGATAAATTTTATTTATTTTATCAAAGAAAACTTCTCTTAGATCCTTATATTTCTCACAGTGTAGTAGGAAGTGAGGTTCTGTCTCAACATCCCCCAGATGACAAAGTGAACACAGCCTGGCCTCTCTGGGCAGCCAGTTCTGCCTGTGACGGCCTGTTTCTAAGGCTAGGCTATGTCAAGTCAAGTCAAGTCAAGAGATTTATTTGTCACGGCATACAAGTATACAATGAAATGCGGGTGGTCTTGCCTGCAACGATGTGCAAATAACATATAATAGAATCAACATTGTGCAATAAACAGTAACATTGTGCAATAAACAAGTAACATGTTAGGGCATATCGGTATATGTACATAAGTTATTTACAGAGCATGGAGGACATACTGGGTCCTTTGGTAGTGTCTTTCTGTACATGCTAATTTATACAATCTCCGGTTATACTATACTATTTTTAAAGTGACCCATCTTGGTGGCCATAAGTGTGGGCGTATGCAGCATGAGTGTGTGCCTGCTCATGTTAAAGTGGCTGTTAGTGTGTGAGCGTGTACAGTGAGTGTGTTGTGCGTGTGCTCATGTGTGCTTGTGTGTGGAGAGTTCAGTGTTCAGGGCTCTGATGGCCTGGGGGAAGAAGCTGAGCCGAAGTCTCTCTGTCCTAGCAGCTGGTGTTCGCAGGCGTCTGCCTGACCTGAGCAGCATGAACAGGCTGTTGTTGGGGTGGTGTGGGTCTTTCATTATTCTGCAGGCTCTGGATTTGCACCTCTTGTTGTATAGAACCTGCAGGGGTGGTAGTGCAATACCCGTGGTACGCTCGGCTGAGCGCACCACTCTCTGTAGGGCCTTCTTGTCCTGTGCCGTGCTGTTTCCATACCAGGCAGTGATGTTTCCAGTCAAGATGCTCTCTACAGCTCCGGAGTAGAAGGACTGGAGTATCTTCCCAGATACTCTGAACTTCCTTAACTGTCTCAGGTGGTAGAGGCGTTGCTTCGCCTTTTTTACGACTGAGTCTATGTGTGTTGTCCATGTCAGATCCTCTGCGATGTGGACCCCCAGGTACTTAAAGCTGCTCACCCTGTCCACGGTAACCCTGTTAATCCACAGTGGTGTGTGTGTCTCCTGCTGTCCTCTCCTATAATCCACGATCAGCTCCTTGGTTTTACCAATGTTCAGGAGCAGGCTGTTGTCCTGGCACCAGCGTTCCAGTACCTCAACCTCCTCCCGGTAGGCCTTCTCGTCGTTGTCCGAGATCAGCCCCACCACCACTGTGTCGTCCGCAAACTTCACTATGGAGTTGAAGCTGAACTTGGCCACACAGTCATGTGTGTATAGTGAGTACAGCAGGGGGCTCAGAACACAGCCCTGGGGGGACCCGATGCTCAGGGTGATGGTGTTGGAGGTCTGACCCCCCACCCTGACCGCCTGGGGCCTTTCACTCAGAAAGTCCAGTATCCAGGCGCTCAGAGTGGAGCTCAGACCTAGCTCGATCAGCTTGTCCACCAGTCTGGTGGGGACTATGGTGTTGAACGCTGAGCTGTAGTCAATGAACAACAGTCTCACATAGCCCCCCTTCTGACGGTACAGGTGAGAGAGGGTGCTGTGCAGTACTTGGGAGACCGCATCGCCAGTGGACCTGTTTGGCAAATTGCATAGGGGAGGGAGGCACAAATGTGATCCTTGACCAGCCTCTCGAAACATTTCATGGCCACAGAGGTGAGTGCCACCGGTCTGTAGTCATTGAGACCTGCTGGGGAGGGTTTCTTTGGTACCGGGATAATGGTAGACATCTTGAAGCAGGCAGGGACCACTGACTCCTTCAGGGATCGATTAAATATGGTGGTGAACACAGGGGCTAGCTGGTTAGCACAGGACTTAAGTATGCGTCCTGCTATTCCATCTGGGCCAGCCGCCTTCGTGGTGTTCACCTGCATAAATGCTCTTCTCACACTGTGTACCGTCAATGAGAGAGCGTCCCCGCCCCCCCGCGGATGCCCCCCCCCCCTCCACAACAGCCGGCGCACCAGTGACGTCACTAGCCGTTGAGCTAGCAGCGTCACTGTTTGCACCAAACCGCGCATAGAAGGTGTTGAGCTGGTCCGCAAGGGAGGCGTCGTCGTTCCCCATTGAGGGGGCGCTGACTTTGTAGTCAGTTATCATCCTCAGTCCCTGTCATAAGCCTCTTGTGTCATTCTGTGCCATTTGTGCCTCCATCTTGTCGGCATACGTCCTCTTAGCAAGTTTATCAGCCTTGCGCAGAGTGTAGACTGTTGTCTTGTACTCTTCCATGTTTCCTGACTCTCTGCCAAGGTTATAAGCAGTGGTGCGAGAGTTCAGAGCTGCTCTGATAGTACTGTCCACCCATGGTTTCTGGTTCGGGAACACCCTCGCCTTCTTTGTGGGGACAATACTGTCAGCGAGTGTTGTTATAAAGCTCACCACAGTGTCTGTGAACTCGCTGACGTCACTGGTGCTTCTCTCGAACATTCCCCAGTCAACGTCATCGAGTGCGTCCTGAAGCGTGGCCTCTGATTGGTCGGCCCATCTTTTTACCTCACGTGACACGACGGCGTCACGTGATCTTTGTTTGTAAGCAGGGACCAACAAGATGGCGGCATGATCCGACATGTTCGTCGCTCCCGCTAATGGTGGAGCCGGTACAGCCTTGTAACGGGGTGTAACAGTGGTCGAGTGTATTTCCTCCCCTTGTGGAGCAGACGATGTGTTGAAAGAAAGACGGCATGACTTTTTTCAAATTCGCCTGATTGAAATCCCCGGCTACAATCATGGCCGCGTCTGGATGCTTGATCTGATGTGTGTTTAGATGGTTGTGTAGTTCCGCTAGCGCCCTGCCGACGTTCGCTTGGGGAGGAATGTATACTGCAGTCATGATTACTGCAGTGAACTCACGTGGAAGATGGAAGGGACGACATTGGATCGAGAGGTGTTCCATGTCGGCGGAGCATGAACGGGAGAGTATCTGCACCTCCCCGGGGCTAGTCCAGCCGTTGTTGGTCAAGAGGCAGAGACCCCCGCCGATGCTCTTCCCGGAGGATGCTGTACGGTCCGCTCTGAAGATGGTGAAGGAGTTGGAGGGAGAGATGCTGTGATCCGGAGTCACTGGTTTCAGCCAGGTCTCCGTGAAACACAGGATATTGCAGTCCTTCATCTCTCGCTGGAATCGGACCCGTGCTCGTAAATCATCCATCTTACTCTCTAGCGAACGTGCATTCGCCAGGAAGATAGATGGAATAGCCGGACGGTAAGCAGATCCACTCAGTCTGTACCGTGTCAATGTCTTTCTTAATTTTATATCATTCACAGTGGTCAGGTATTCTGCCACCGTGTACTCTCTGTTTAGGGTCAAATAGAATTCTAATTTACTTTGAGATTTGGTTGATTTGTTCCAATAATCTATATAATTTTCTTTTTGTTTTGAGATTATTTGGTTGGGCCAGATTGCTTGGTGTCTGTGCTGAAGCCCTGTTTGTGGGCAGAGATTTCTGACTAGCTGGCAGAGGGGACTCTTATCTGGGTTCATCTCTTGGCTCTGAAGGGCTTTGTAGTGGTAGGAGTGGGGGTCACTTGATTGGAGGTGTGTATACAATTTGATGGCTCGCTTTTGAATTTGAATAATTAGAGGGTATTGGCCAAGTTCTGCCCTGCATGCATTATTGGCAGTGTGTCTGTGAACCCAAAGTAGGTTTTTGCACAATTCTGTAATGGATGTTTTTCCCATTTTGGGAAGTCTTGGGAAACACTTCACTGCCATATAATATTATTGGATTTATTACGGAATTTAGAATTTTGAGCCAGGTCCTAATTGGGATGTCAATTGGAATTTTACTTTTGATGGCATAAAAAGCCCTTCTTCCCTTCTCCTTCAGTTCATTCACAGCCATGTTGAAGTTACCATTATGATTTATTTTCGATCCCAAATATGGGTAACCTTTTGTGTTTTCTAATATGTGTGTGCCTAATTTAAATGTATTATGTGAACTCTGAGACTTGTGTCTCCTTTGAAAGACCATGACTTTAGTCTTCTTCATGTTTACGTTCAGAGACCATGTCTGGCAGAACTGGTGGAGGATGTCTAGGTTCTGTTGTAGACCCTCTTTAGTGGCTGACAGCAGAACTAGATCATCTGCATACATCAACAATTTTACATTGGTATCGTGCAAAGTCAGACCGGGTGCAGTAGAAAGTTCTAATAACTTTGCTAATTCATTTATATATATATTAAACAATGTTGGGCTTAAATTACACCCCTGGCGGACTCCGCGACCCTGGGTGAAGAAATGTATTCTTTTATTGCCAATTCTAACAGCACATCTGTTTTTTGTGTACATGGATTTGATCAAGTCATATGTATTTCCTCCAACACCACTTTCTAGAATCTTGAAGAAGAGACCTTTGTGCCAAATTGAATCAAAAGCTTTTTCAAAATCGACAAAGCAGGAATATATTTAGTTTTTGTTCTGTTTCACGTGAATGTCAATTAGGGTTTTAAGAGTGTATATATGGTCAGAGGTACGATAATTTGGTAAGAATCCAATTTGGCTTTTACTTAGAACACTGTGTTCTGTAAGGAATTCTATGAGTCTAGTGTTGATGATACTTGATAAGAGCCGACGGGCTTGTCTCTAGTTATCTCAGGTCACTTACTTGAGATATAACCCTTTGGCCGCCCGATATCCCCCAGCGAGGTGCTAAACTCACTAAGTTCTCGGGTCAATTACTATTTCTGTCAAGCTTACTTCATAGTCACTGGTTTAGTTATATCCAGTTGATATGAAATGTAAGCATAGAAGAGTTGTTAACCTCTTCTTTGTTTGTAATAAACCGAATGTATGTCTAGGAGAACTCTTATTGCCTATAAATAACAATAATATCATTATTATCATTATTATATCATTATTATCATTTTACGTAATGCCTGTTAGGCTGCTTCTCTGGAAGCCTGATGATCTTACGTCACCACCACCACCATCATCACCGTCCTCATTTGTGAGGGAAGGCCTGTTATACTACTCATTTGAAAGCTTGGTTGTATTACTATTTTTTAATAAGTATTACCACTGTTAATAACATATATATATATAATATATAACTTTAGCTGAAAAGCATTAACCAGCCATTGATTCAATCTGTATAGTCACCTCCAGGAATTTGCAGGGCGCGGCCAGTCTCTTGGCCCATTGCTGGCAGAAAGCAGTGCTCGAACTCAATGGATTATAAAAAGTCATTTTTATTTAAGAAAGTTACAAAAAAAAGGACAGTATTGGAAATGTCCAATACAGTTTAAAAGATTATATAACAAAACGTCATATTCTATAGGATAGCATTGCCTATGCTGCCTGGTGTCTGCAAGCAAACCCTGTTTGAAAAACTGAAAATCTCAACATCTCAAAAATCTTATCTGGGATCCAGCGAGCTGGTCCTTATATACGGACTCAAGACCTTGTTGCTATTGGTCCAAAAACAGTGATGTCACTTCTACCATCCAATCAACACATAATTCAGCAAGGATGAACCCCCCCCCCCCCTTCTAGTTGCTACAGCAACCGGGGAAGCAACAGGTCACGTTTTTTGGGAAAGACCCTCGGTCTGTTATCTGTTTCTAGCTGGAGCAGAGGCCCCAAGGTCTCTACACATTCCTCTGGGGTCCAGTCAGTATTGAGATGGAAGCAAATCCCCTGTGTAATGTACAATACATGAATACACTTCTTGCATGAATAGTCTAAGACGCCTATATATACATATACAGATATATATACATAATCATTTATATCATAATCATAATAATACATCATACATGTGGTTTTTAAAGTGTTATGATGGCACTCTCTTCCTCCTCTCTCTTCAAGACATGCAAGGGTTAATTTTGCAGGCTGCTCTGTCTAGGTTAGTGCTGTGAGCTCAGTGCTCACCTCCCTACACATTCTTGTTCAGCCCAGAACTCTAACGGAGACTGGAGCACCCCCCTGCCTCTGTTTCCATTCTGACTGCATATTCCATTAACTGTAGTATAGTTTATACAGGTTATATAAGAATGCAAAAAGACATCCGTCATATCAGCGGCCTACTCGTCCTGTTATCAAGTTTATAATACATTTACTTTATATTTAATCCTTTATAATGCTTAATGTATTATATCATACAAGGGACAGAGAGAGAACAGGATGTCAATTTCCAAAAGGGTCACTGTTGTTCTGTGGCACTTCACAATACTACATAGAAGTTTGCCCAAATTACTCATCACACAGATACCTCTATAGTTTTTTGGGTCATATTTATCTCCACTCTTGAATATTGGGGTTATGAGTCATTCATTCCAAACATCAGGAAAATAGCCTACATTTTGTGTCAAATTGAATAAATTTAAAATAGCCAGTTGGAATTTTTCAGAGCTGTGTTTAATCATTTCATTGAATATGCCATCTGTACCATAGGCCTTTCTAGCTTCAAGGCACTGGAGTTTTGATTTCAGCTCTTGTTCAGTGATTGGGAAGTCTAGAGGGTTTTGATGATCCTTTATAATATCTTCCCATTTTTGTAACTTTTCATATATCTGGCTGGTTTCCATTTTTGTATTCAGGGGTACAGTTGCAAAGAGTGATGTGAAGTGGTTTGTACAAACATCACCATTTTGAATAGCCATTTCTTCCGGCTTATCTTTATTAGATGAGTTCCAGTGGTCCCAGAAGGAGTTAGAGCTTAAAGAGTCCTCTATTTTGCATAAATGTTTATTTACGTGTTTGTTCCTTTTAATTCTGATGGTCTTTTTATAGTGTTTCAGTGTTTCACAGTATTGGAGACGTAAGGTATCATTGTGTGGGTTTACGTGTTTCTGGTTTGATATTCTTCTTAACTGTGTTCTAAGAACTCTACATTCTTTGTCAAACCAGTGGTCATTTTTAGTTTTTCTCTGTTTGTTACATGATAATTTTAATTTGGACTTTATTGCAGTTCTTTCAAATATATAATTTATATGTTCTACAGCTAGGTTGACTCCTTCCACACTGTTAGAATATGGCGTGGCTAGGGATGTATCTAACAGTGATTGTATCCCATCACTGGCGATGGCTCTCTGGTAGTCCTGCATGCTGTTCTGGGACCATCTGTAGTATTTGGGGATGTTATGTAGTTTACTGGGCTGTGTAGGGGGATTTTTGAGGGACTCAGTTATTTTCATGTATGCAGTGATCTGACTGTGGTCAGAGAGTGGGGTCAGAGGTTTGACTGTGAATTAACTGAAAAATACTGGATCCAGATCTGTTATCATGTAATCTACTGTGCTGCTGCCAAGGGATGAGCAGTAAGTGTACCTTCCTTGTTAGTCCCCTCTCACACGCCCATTGACAAGGTAGAGACTCAGTCGTCTACAGAGCTGTAATAAGTCCTTCCCATTTTTGTTTATGGAGGTGTCATGGTTATTTCTAGGGGACAGGTTTACATGGTTGCATATGGTGTGGTCAGATATACATTTGTCTCTGTGTACTGGTGAAATCAGGGTGGGATCCCGTTTGGGCATTAAAGTCACCGCAAACAAGCACATGACCTTGACTTTGATAAAAACATATTTCTGACTCAAGGTTGGAGAAGATGTCCTCTGAGTAATATGGAGACCCAGAGGGTGGTACATATATTCCACAGATAAAAAGATCTCTTTGAGAGGGGATTACTTCTTTATTTAGTTTTAACCAAATATGATTGTTCGCGGATTTTAGAATCTGTATTGACTGGTGGAGTTGTGATTTGTACCAAATTATCAATCCCCCTGACTAATTATGTTTTATTTTATTTGATGGCAAAATGACTTCTTTGAAGTGTGGAGGACAGTGTGTGGCTACATCCTCTCTACACCATGTTTCAGTTAGAATTAAAAGGTCATTGTTTGATATAGCCTGTAAAGTCTAAGTCTCTACTCTTCAGGCCAAATGTTGAAGAGTAAAGACCCTGTATGTTCCAACAACTGATAGCAAATGATTGCATTTTTGTACAAAAAATTACACCTGTGCATTTCCTTGTTACATACATCCATGAGAACCCTGTCCATATGGGAAAATGCACAGGTGTCTCGTATTGGATTGGTCAACAAAGATGCCCTAGCCAGACGAGTATATTAGAAATGTAAAGCTGAGAAAGGGTAGAGCTATTTTCTTCTCTGCTATAATGCATTGCTGTCTGCATTTTCATCATTATTATTGTTCAATAAATACAATACATATTGTTTGAACGCTTTTCCTGTGTCTAATATTATATATATTTCTGTTTTGACCTGATGTGTAACAAAACCTCAGGTCAAAGTATTTATGTAAGTATATTTATTTATTTACCATATGTATGGATACATATCATCATGCATCAGAGGTAGAACACACGATTGCTAAATACATTGCGTTACTTGAGATGACTATCGGCTCTTATGTCTCTCCCAGATGGCCTACCACTAGTGTCATACTGTAATAGTGAACCAACACCAGTAGTTATAACATCATTTCCAGCTACTAAGGGTAAGTCAAATATTCATATCTACAGGATTTGACTTGAACTGGCTTATATTATGATGGCTGATTTGAAACTAAGGTGTGAATTCATTTCCTGACTAGGTGCTAGGTGTCACGCTGCACCTTGGACAGTGTGACAAATGCACCCATTTCATTGGCTGTCACTCTGTTACACCTATACACGGCTGGCCGCGGCATGAGAGACATGGGTACAAGCCACAAGACCAGGGCGCTAGACAGATTATATCCATTATTTCAGATAATCGGCTGTCCTAACTGGCTGTCAACTTGCTACATTTTGACCAAGTACACACCATGACAATGACGTATATTTTTACCTCCTTTAGTCATGAGGAAGCACAAATTATTAAATTATGATTAGTAACTATTAGTGGTGGGACTCGATTTTTTTTACTCTAATTAATTCGAGACTTTATCGTTAATAATTAATCGAAATTAATCACATTTTAATCGCATATCAATATTTGATGTAAAAAGCTTTTTTTTTTATTCAAATGGATTTGGTATACGAGTGAAGCAACGAATATACATTATACATACGTTTAAGCAGCAAAATCCTGTATTAGCTACTACACAGACCAACAGCTCAATGCAATTTTTTACAAAGTGCAGCAATTTTAGGAATAATATATATAGCACAAAGGACCTTTTGTAAACTCAAGCACTTTCGAGGTAAAAGTAAAACACAGTACTTTCAAGTACATTCCAGAACAGTTGACCATTGAAAAAAATAATCTAGATTGTTCTCTTATTTTTTCAGTATTCTGTATGAACAAACCAGACTAAGAAAAAAAGTCATTTGCGATTTATTATACTTTATACTTATAGCACATGCATGAGTTTGGTCTCCTTTGAAAGGTAACATTCTTACACAATAAAGAAAAATCATCATAATTTTTTTTTACTTTTAATGATTTCTGTAGTTAATTAATAGAAATTAATGCGATAAAGTCCCAGCCCTAGTAAGTAAGTAAGTAAGTAAGTAAGTAAGTAAGTAAGTAAGTAAGTAAGTAAGTAAGTAAGTAAGTAAGTAAGTAAGTAAGTAAGTAAGTAAGTAAGTAAGTAAGTAAGTAAGTAAGTAAGTAAGTAAGTAAGTAAGTAAGTAAGTAAGTAAGTAAGTAAGTAAGTAAGTAAGTAAGTAAGTAAGTAAGTATTTATAATGCACCTTTCATACATGTCATGTAGCTCAAAGTGCTGTACACAAACATAGGCATATATAACGATAAAAGCAATAAAGTCACAGTGATCAGTTAAGATCAATGGTTAAATTTTTTTTTTAACACTTTGATCGCCATGGGTTAAATTCATAACTTACCATCCCTCGCCATCTCTATTTGTCTATGGAGAAGTTCCCCTTCTTTGCAGGGCTATAACTTTTTAAATTCTATTGCTAAATTGCCATTATTATGGCCCATTCAATGTCCTATATGTATTGTTCAGGGTGTAGCAACGTTAAACTTTTTCATTCACATATTCATACTAAAATATGGTCTAAAGTATAAGTATGTTTTTATCGTTTTCTGCAGCTTTCTTCAGAACGTGATTTATAGCCCTAAATGCATTATATTGATGATCAAATACAGTTTG
Organism: Notolepis coatsorum; assembly: GCF_963971535.1. NCBI lineage: Eukaryota > Metazoa > Chordata > Actinopteri > Aulopiformes > Paralepididae > Notolepis > Notolepis coatsorum. The sequence continues at coordinate 99,468,394 of NC_140175.1, forward strand.
GTAGGAATCTGTGCGAGATAAAACATTTCAACTGGATGTGCTTCTAGGAGTTACTACATATCATCTGATGATGACCGGATGGGCGGGGGATCGTTTATAATTCCGTGGGCAGCGTTAGATGATTCATCCAGAGTGGGTCATATGTTCATCATAGCAGTTTATATGGAACACGTTAGAATATAACGCTGAATCTTACCGTGGCTTCCTCGCGCCGCTGGCAGATGAGCGTGGAACAGAATTTTTTCTATTATGGGATGGAGAAATGCCCGATCCATTTCCAGGTTGTATAATAGTATATACGTCCAAATCATGTTGTTTTTTCGAGTTATTTGCACCGATCGATGTTCACTGTGTCAATACGGAGTCTCTCTAACGATAGCGAGTGCCCGGACCACATATGGATGAGCACTACCGGTTCAAAGGGTCATTTCCGGTTGGCGATCTGCCGATCGGCCACCAGATGGCGCTCTTGAACCGCTAGAGAGTTGAGTGGAGCTTTGCAGTGTGTCTCAGGGCTCCGGAAAGGAAATATGATTTCGATCACAGATTTTTGAATTATTGACATCAAAGACGAGTTACGGCGTCTTCGGCAGAATGAGCATGGCTAGGAATGACGTCTAAACTCGTCCACGGCGATCATAGTGTTAAAGAAAAAATTACGTAAAAACAGTCAAGAAAGTTTGGGAGAACAGGTCTGCACAAACACGTCCGTTCAGTAGCAACTGGAAGTAGGAAGTGCACTAAACCAATGCACTTGTACTTGTTCAGCAGCAACCGGAAGTAGGAAGTAGGAAGTGCACTAAACCAATGCACTTGTACTTGTTCAGCAGCAACCGGAAGTAGGAAGTAGGAAGTGCACTAAACCAATGCACTTGTACAGTAGGTAGCAACGTTAGCTCTCATAACGTTAGCCAGTTAGGAAGTAGGAAGTGCACTAAACAAATGCACTTGTACTTGTTCAGCAGCAACCGGAAGTAGGAAGTAGGAAGTGCAGTAACTATATATGGAACTTACAGTAAGCCAGGAGTATATTTGAGACGTTGATTGAGGCCATGTCCAGACAAAACCGATTTCAGTCGTATCAGTCAAAGTATTTGATCGTATGCACCTTTCATCCACACGGAACTGCGTTCTGGGAGCCTGAAGACGATACTTTCTGAGCCCATGTCCAGACTAAAACGATTTCGGTCGTATCAGGCAAAGTATTTGATCGTTTGCACCTTTCAGCCACACGGAACTGCGTTCTGGCAGCCTGAAGACGCTACTTTCTGATACCAGTTCCCAGAGTGCGCAATTCTGAAGATGCCTGAAGACAGAGTCCTACTACCATCGACAACAGATTGACATCTCCCTTAATCCGCATGCAAACCCAGACAAAAAAAGAAACATGATACATATATGTCTTATGTCCTGGCTAGAAGTGTTTATTAAACACCGGGAGTTATTATTAAACAACAATGACATGTTCGTGTTACAGAAGCTATTGAGCTTGATCGGGAGGCTACTGTGATGCAATACACGATACTAACTAAAGATTAGCGTCACATAGCTGGCCTTTTTCTGAAAACCCAAGCACATATTGTTCCATAGCATACGCCTTCAGTTTATGACAAATCCTCTCTTACCTTGTCGATTAAAAAGCCTCCATAATTTAGTAAATAAAGGAGTAGCCAGCCAGCTAGCATTGATGCTATTCAAAATGCTATCCACATTAGCTAAATAGCTAACCAACTAAATACAATGGTATCCTGAGGTAACGTTAAATACAGACAACGTTTGCTAGTCGAAACACACACAGGAACAAGTTAAACATCAATCAATTAATTGATTCCAACAGGTAGTTTGAGCTGCATGTGAGCCACGGTCTTTCTCTCCTCTCCTTTATATATATATATATATATATATATATATATATATATATATATATATATATATATATATATATATATATATATATATATATATATATATATATATATATATATATATATATATATATATATATATATATATTGAAATTCTTTTATTGGGATAACCACATTGAGATACAGTATCTCGTTTTCGAGAGGGTCCCACATTTTGTGCAATGTAATTCAGAATCAGAACACATGGCACACAACAACAACAAAAAAATCAAATAAATAAAGGACACATACAAAAACACAACAGAGCAAGTACACATTGTAAGAGGATATGTCTCATTATAAGAAGATAAAAGGATATGTCTCAATCTCCATCATAATAGGCCCACTCCACGCAGGGCAAACAAATATGCTTACCCCGCGATGACACCGCCAGGCAGCCGCCGCGAGAAAGGCTCAACAAAACATTCAAAGGGTGAGTAGAATACAGGATGTAATAGATATTGAGCTCCAGGACTGGCAGGAGAAGAGGAGCAATCAACCCGCCCAACAAGCGCCCCAAATCAACCAATCGGCCCCCCCTGCCTAAAAATAGGAGTAGAGCCAACTAGCTAACCCGTAACACCCGCGTAAAGGACGGCTGTGCCCCACGTCCCCTCACCAGCGCAGGAGCCCCACCACGGAAGCATATACACTTGACCATAAAATTAGAACAAAGAGCATTTTTAAAGAGATAAAATGAAGATATGGATCGAATGTTCACCGGAAGATTGTTCCAGTCCGAAGGGACTTTGAACATGAAAGATTTCTTGGCCATTGCTATTGAAAATGGAGAAACTGTGAAAAAATACTGTACAGAGTGTCTTAGACCAGGGGTTCCCAAAGTGTGGGTCGCGAACCGCCGCGGAGGGGTCGCCAGATGATTAAAAAAATAAATAAAAAAATCTAATTTTTATTCTTTTTTTTGCAGTCAGGCCACTGAACTTAGAAGCAGGCCATGACAGTGTTTCTAGTTGCAGCAGCGCAATAGTTAGATAACCTACAGTAGGTGTGGAACAACCAGGAGATCACTGCAACTCACACAAGTTGGAGAACTATCTCTCTCTTTCTCTCTCTCTCTCTTGCTCTCACACACACACACAAAAGGAGCCGCATGTGATTGGTGGAGGCGGGACCTTTACAAAAAACTGTTGTTGCTAATCATTGACACATGCTAGCCTGTAATAATCCCCCCCAGAAAAATCTACTTTGCATTTGATATATTGCAAATATATGCCATCACACACACATTTAAAGGGTTAGAATTATAAAATTAATATGTGGTGTTATGATCAGGGCTGAAGTTGAATAAAAGGTTGTATTATTTTCAATCTGACATTACAAAAAAACTGAAAATCCATCAAAATCAGTGTTGTTGCTAATCATACATAATGCTAGCCTGTTTTTTAACAATAATTTGTGATGCCATCACAAACACTGGCATTTAAAGGGTACAAATAAAAAAAATGCCTGCACCAGAATGCAGGAAATGAAGTCTTTGTAACAAGAAATGTCCTGGTGGGGGACCCCCAGACCCCCTGCTTAAAAAGTGGCCTGACTGGGGCTATATTTTGCACTATATTTCCTGGCCTGAATGATTTCCCCAGTCCGGCCCTGGTTAAAAGCCTCCAATGCTTATTAGTGTGTGTGCGTTTGAATTTCCATTTATAAAAAAAAAGAAAAAAATATATATATTTAAAAAAGAAATTTGTATTATTTTACCTCCTATAATAGTGGGGGTCGTGGCTCTCTGACCCCGTTATTTTTGGGTCGCGGCCTGAAAAGTTTGGGAACCACTGTCTTAGACGATAAGTGCAAGAAAAAGGGACCATCAACTGTTTTAGATAAGCAGGATAGTCAGAATGGATACATTTGAAGATCAATTGCAGCCAATGTCTCTGTCTTCTTAAAGTAGGAGAAGGCCAGTCTAAGGTTTGATACATAGTACAATAGTGGGTTGTGAACGGACAGTTAAGAACAAATCTGCATAGTCTATTGTAAGCCACATTTAGAGGTGATAAATGGGTTTTTGAGGCAGCTTGATAAACAACATCAGCATAGTAGTCCATTATTGGCAAAATAAGTTGTTGTGCAAATTTCTTTCTAACAGTGAAGGAAAAACAATGTCTAGCTCTATAAAGGTCTCTAATGCTGCGATTCATTTTAATAACAGTAGAGGTAATATGGAAATTGAATGAGAGTTCGGGGTCAAGCCATACTCCCAGATACTTGATGCGTTCAGCTTTTTGCAGAGGTGTATTATCGGCACATAAGATAACGCATGCCTTAGATTCGATTGCCTTCAGTTTTTTCCGAGTACCAAAAATCATAAAGTACGATTTGGTTTTGTTTAGTCTTAGTTTATTTTCAGCAAGCCATTTCTGTAGTGTCTTAAAGTCAGATTGTAAGGCTGATTGAATCTGTGCTACATTATTTTTGGATGTATACAACATTGTATCGTCTGCATAAAGATGAACGCTGCAATCAGAACAAACAGAAGGTATATTATTTATAAATATTGAAAAAAGAAGTGGACCAAGGGTTGAACCTTGCGGCACACCACATTCTTGGACCATTGTATCCGATTGGAACCCTTGGATGACAACACATTGTTTTCTATTATGAAGGTATGTATTGAACCAGAGTAATGCATTGCGTGATAGGCCAACAGAGTGAAGTTTATGTAGAAGTAGGTGGTGGTCAACTAAGTCGAAAGCTTTGCTGAGATCGATAAAAATTGCACCAGTTAATTTACCATCATTAGTTGCAGAAAATATGTCATTTGTGAGCTTTAATAGAGCTGTTGATGTTGAGAATTTTGACCTAAAACCAGATTGATGAGGTGATAAAATATTGTACTTGTCAAGAAATTTAGAGAGCTCCTTTAGTCTCCTTTGGAGACTAATGTTACGTTAGCTCGAAAAGCACAGAACCGGCCGACACAAGTTAAGCTGCTAGCAACAGACACTATAACACGTCCGGTCGTGTTATAAAAGAGCGACGTCTAAAAACAGGAAAGTAATTTATTTTATAAATTTGTGGCACGCACTTGTTATCTTGAGACGGTTTCGTTTTTACGGAAACCTTTTTTTAAATGAAAACTAAATGAAAACGAAAAAGATTAAAATCGTTTTAGTCTGGACAAGGCCCGAGACCGGCTCTCAGAGTGCGCAATTCTGAAAACGCCCCCCCTTGCATCACCGTCTTTACTAGTGATACGCGTCTTATGCTGAACCGATGACGCGATAGCCCACCTCTCCCTTAACCCGCATGTGCAAACAACAATGGCATCGTACAGAGTAGTTGCGTTCGTGTTACAGAAGCTATTGAGCTTGATCGGGCTTTTACAGCTAAATGTACTGCGCCTGTCGACAACAGATTGACATCTCCCTTAATCCGCATGCAAACCCAGCCAACAAAATAAATAAACATGATACATATATGTCCAGATATGTCCTGGCTAGAAGTGTTTATTAAACACCGGGAGTTACAGTATTATTAAACAACAATGGCATCCGAGTAGTTGCGTTCGTGTTACAGAAGCTATTGAGCTTGTGGTATAAATATTATCATATCATTATACATCTGTGTTACAAATAGTATTCTATCATAGAGGCCCAGACTATAACATGATGTGTGTCTCTTCAGAGCCATAACCCAAGGTTATGGGAACTGTTAGACAAAGCTGTTTTCCTTCCAGGCTATAGTCATAATATAGTCATACTATTAATTTCTCTAACCAGCCATTTTGTTCTTCCTCCTTCATAGACGTCATTTCATGTATTTAATTGTATGTCTGACCAGAGATCGCTCTCACTTCTTGGTCAGACATTTGTGTGTACAACTAACGATTATTTTGGTAGTCGACTAATCTGTCGATTATTTTTTCGATTAGTCGACTAATCCAGGGGTTCCCAAACTTTTCAGGCCAGGGCCCAGAAAATAAGGCGTCAGAGAGCCGCGGCCCAATGCACATCGTCTGGCTTTTTATTTTTATTTTTTTGCCAGGCGACCGATTTTTTAAGCCAAATATCACTTCAATCCTATTAAGTTAGTTCAAGTTAGTTATTCATTTATATGTGCTATTTATGAGAGGGCTAACTTGTTGCAAAATAATAATGATAATAATAATAGCCTCATTAAAATACTATTGTTGCTTCGGTTGTTTTCAGCGTTTTATGTGCATAATCTGTTATTTAGTTTGAAATGTTCGTTGAAATAAGTAGATTTTTCGTTTTTGTTTATTTATTAAGTTAATATAAAACCATATAGTCACATTTTAGAATACAATAGAATATAATTTTAGAATACAACTAGAAACACTGTCCTGGCCTGCTTCTAAGTTCAGTGGCCTGACAAAAAAAAAAAATAATAATTTTATTTTTATTTTTTTTTAATCATCTCGCGGCCCACCCGTGGCTGCTCGCGGCCCACCTTTGGGTCGCGACCCTGACTTTGGGAACCACTGGACTAATCTAACGATTATTTCTGTCACACCCTCCATCTCTGCTTCCTGTGGGCGCGGCTCCTTTTCCGGGCTCTTAGCAGACTTCTTAGCTTAACATAACAGACCGACAGTAAGTTTGGGGGAACTAATGGGATAACTGGGGTTGCAACAAAAGTGCAGCTAGGGCTAAAAACACAATGAAAAAAATGTAAAAGGTAAAAAAAAAAAAAAATTATACAACGCATTGACGCAAAAATTCTGCGTTGACGAGTTTTTATGATCGGCGTCGTCGATTATGTCGACTAATCGTTGCAGCCCTAGTGTACACTGTTTTCTGATTATGAACTGAGCATTTTCCTTGTATAGCCATATGAGAGAATAAATCTATGATCATTTTTATACAGCTTTGGACTCAGAAATAGTTTACTGCCGCTCAATTACCTGCTCTTATAATATTTTCCACCACAAGCTTGATCTGGCTTTTACAGCTAAATGTACTGCGCCTGTACTACCACCGTCGACAACAGATTGACATCTCCCTTAACACATTGACGACCGGCCCTAGCCATCTAATATGTGGCTGGAGGACCACGCTTTGTAAACAAACCGATGTACTTTTGGATAGCTATATATATACTTTATAGTATTGCTATCTGTCCATTCTTATTGTCACTTGAGTGCATAAACCGTGCCTTCATAATGGCTTAAAGAAAATAAAGATCCATCGGTTGGTTGTCATTTTATAGCGTCGTGAATATAAGCTTTATCGCAGGTTTCCTCTCGTATTTTTTCTGGAAAGCTATTTATAGGGCTAAAGGCTAGTCACGTTATATCGAACAACATTTCTGTTGTATATATACGAATGAAATAAAACAAACTGCTTAGCATCCGGACTATTACAGAGCATCTATGGATGAAATGGGGGCGGCGGGGGACGCAGATTAGTATTATTGATTAGCAATACGCTCGTGGGGTATGTCTGGGAGTGCTTGCATTCTTTCATTTATTTGCATTCATCTAAAAAATGTTTGGACCTTATGGTGTTCTTGTTCTGTTCTTGACTTATTGTTATGTTGTCTTCTTGACTTGTTTAAAGAAGACCTGTACGGCCCATGGGGACATTAACGTGTGTTGTCGGGCCCTATAAATAAATTTGATTTGATTTGATTTGATTCAATACAGTGTGCGTTCAAGTAGCCACATTCACTGATCGATCGCTTGCGTTTTACAACAATGTCCAATCCAGCTGTAATTTGGGGGAAGTGTGTCCTACCGTCAGCCCATGTGATCGCCGGCAGCATTTCCCCATTATTCATCGGCATCTGGTAGATCGATATGTCCATTGGCTGATCATAAATCCCATTATTCCAGGCTGAAATCTGCGCTTCGAACCGTGATCAAAGATGGAGGATGTTCGCTTGGGATCCAGGCTCAGTTTGCCCATAGACAGTAAAAGAAATTTTTTCCCCATTCGCCCTCAATGATACTGCAGTGGAGCGATGGTGCCCCTAAGGGGATCTGGCCGGTATTGCATGTCGCCGATTTAAAGGAGGCGGGTACATCTGGAGAGTCGATCGGGGATCTTGATCCGTTTATTAATATGGAATAAAACAATAACAATTTGCCACGAGTTAACTCGTGGCTCTGGTCCTCAACGCATGGCACCGAAACCCGAGTTAACTCGTTGTTGGGCGGCAAAGTGTTAATCCGCATGCAAACCCAGCCAACAAAAAAGAAACACTCCATTCTGATTGACAAGCTGAAAGCAATTGGTTTTGATAGTCTATCAGTGAGCTGGATGCAATCCTACCTTGAGGGGAGGGAACAGATGGTGGAGGTAAACAGTACCCTACCCCCCCCCCCCTCACAGTGAGCTGTGGTGTTCCACAAGGAAGCATACTAGGACCGCTACTGTTCCTAATTTATGCAAATGACATGTCGTCAGCTTGTGACTGCAACTTGTTCTTGTTCGCAGATGACTCAGCCCTGCTGGTCTCTGACAAGAACAATAGGTTATAACTATAACTTAGTAGTGGTGACGCTCGGCGTCACTCATGCACTATCCTCGCATATGTGCACGCGCACTGAATAAAATTCCACAATGTACCTTTATCCCAGTATTCATCTGACCACACCCCTCGTTAGCTTACCTTCATAAGCAGGTGTGTGGTCACCTGTTCTCCTCCTTCCCAAGCTTTCACCACAAGGTGAGGTCAAGGGCTGCAGCGGCATCGGACGCCGAGCGTCACCACTACTAACAGAACATGGTTATAGTTATAACCTATTGTTCTGTATCGTAGTGGATCCGCTCGGCGTCACTCATGCACAAGGGAGGCCGAGCGGAGCCACCGGCCGACAAATACACCCCGCTGAAGGCCCCCCACAACCATCAGAACAGGGAGGGCCGAGCCCCCCCGACCCCCCCTAATGGAGGGTACCCCCCCTATTGGAGGTTTCCCGGGAGGGCGACGGACCCGACCGTGCGAAGAGGCACTCAAGCAACTCAACGCACAGGGTGAGCAGACCGTGGCCTGACCCCACGACTACACACACGCACAACCCGCATGCCACCCGGGAACGAACGGAGGGAACAACCTCGTTACTGCCCCCAGAATCACGGGGTCAAGGCCAGGGCAAACCCAACCCCGTGGCAAGGCCGTAGCAGCGGAGCGCGAAGGAAGGCCCAGACCCACCAAAGGGACTGGACCCCCTGGAACGGGGGCCCGGAGAGGTCCATGATGCCAGCATCAAGACCCCACCAGGTGGGCACTTAGTGACGCCGCCCCCCACATCGCCAGCGTATTCGGACAAAGGCCCCTCAGCCGAGCGGGCCCTGTCCCCCCAATAGTACACCGCCTGGCACACTGACCCTGCAGAACAGGCAGTCAGCATGGCCGTAAGCACACAAAAAAGGTTAACCAACGGAAGCAGGCAGTGCACCGGGGAAAAACCAGGCAACAGGCTGTTAACCCGAGCCTGGAGACTGCGGACGAGTCAGGCGCCAGAGGGGACAGCTGAATACAGCCGCCCCGGCGGAAGGGGCGTATGCTGGCGTTGTTGCATGACCAAGCCTCCATTTAAAAAAAAAGAGGCAGAGAAGGCTGACACGATTGGCAGACGTCATGAAGGTGCAGGGGCACCCTCAACCGGGTAACCCGGGAGTTGACACTGCTCCAACACACCAGGGAATCAACCACCTTGGTGTTACCCAATGCGGTGGTTGTTCCTATAACCCCTCAAGAAAAAACTCCAAAACACACCTGCGGGTATACACCGGCTATACCGCAGTACAAGTGTTTCAGTTTTTCAAAAAAGGGTTAACCCAGGCCTACGGGTCGACGAAACATTACTTCGGACCGGGCCCGGCGATACGGGAAGCACAGGATCACCAGAGGAGGTCAAAGACCACCCCAACAGGCCCCTCTTCACCATGCGTGAGAGAGGAGCGAAAAAGAATGGAGAACCAGCCCTAAGCACACCGTACTTGGTATTCCCAGGCGGTCTCCCAACCAAGTACTAACCAGGACCAACCTGTGTAGCGGCCGAGATCTGACGAGATCGAGCGTGTACAGGTTGGCATGGCCGTAAGCCATTACGACAGTGCTGAGTAAAAAATGTACCCAACCAGGGTCTCCATAGTGCTTAACCCTGTGACACCCGGACCAACCTGGCATTTTTCCCCCTGAAAAAAGCCCAAGTCCCTCAGGGTACCAGAACAGCAGATCTGCATCCCCGGTGGACAACGGGTTCAACTGATCCGGACCAGCGTGACTAGAACCAGTCCCGTGCCCTAACCACGCCGACATGCCTACTCCAGGAGAAGGGGCAGATATGCGTGTTGATCTTAAACATGAAAAGAAGGCGCCACCCAGACGTTCGGGCGAACCGCGCCCGGTGGCCCACCCCCAGGGCGTGAGACCCCTCTACATATGTTCAGATCCATTCCGTCATCATCCCCCAGACATGAACGAGAATCCGTTGATGACAAAAATCCAGGTCGTTGGATTTGGTCGTCGGAAGAGGAAAAACCTCCATCCCAGTTGCTTTATAAAAACGCCGTTTTAACCTCAAGCAACCAAGGCGTGCCAGTCAGTTGCCTGTTTACAGAACACCCCGAGCTAGCACTATACGTGCGTCGGGACACACCCACATCAATGAACAGGCTATTTAGACCTGTCATTGAATCCCCAAGGCGCCATGGGGAACGACAAGAGGGGTGTGACACTTCCTAACTCCAACTATTTTTAGTAAAAAAGAAGGAAGCACCAACAGTATGTATCCCAGTCTACACAGCCGGGGGTACATTTTTTTTCACATTTTACATCCCACCACCCTCCCATAGGAAGGAGACGGGAATCCCCAGAGAGACTTCCCACGCGAGCTGTACAGATTGAAAAGAATATATTGCACCTTGAGCCATGTAAAAAATTGGATTTAGGGCTCTCCGGGGAGGAGGCACTGAACCCATACACACTCAATAATCGAATTGAATCGAATACATACACAATAGAGTAGGACTCCTTCTAGAGGGTCCACTCACCTTGACAATCTGAGGAGGAGGCACTGTACTCTGAAGGAGGCTCCCTCACATGGAAGGAGGAGTCCCGACTCACAGAAGGCCCGAATAGGAGCTTGGTGAGGAGGAGCCCTGACCACCCCCCGAAACAGATCCATCACATGGACCTGAACAGCACACGGAAGTCCTACCAACAGAGACGCGCACAGTGACGTACTCTATGGCGGGGGAATTTCTGCGGTGCACACGCCCAATATTCCAGGGCGTGGGACCAGGAAACTCCCCCCCCCCCCCCCTCACCCCGTAACGTGCCGAACCGCAACGTGACAGGAACCTTGAAGGACAGGTGGGTTTACCCCTGACCAACAGAAAAAAGGGGGAGGAAAGGTTACCAGTTCACCCCTTTACGACCCCACACCCATGATACGATGTAATGACAAAAAGAGTATGACGCAGTCATAGTCAGCTCCATGAAGCGTCTAACAGCTTCACACAGCGCATGTGCCAACCTGCTATCTGATTTTTACTAAGGAAAAAACACAGAATAGAGAGGGCCCTCCAAGAGCCCCGGTACCAGACTTACACATGTGCTTCTGTGGCCAGCCCAACCCAGTTGTAGGTCACACGACACACACAACCCATTATCACCTACAAAAAATGGCAAAAACACTCTACAGAGGAACGCCGTTTTTCATAATGAGAGAATACACAATTCTCGATTAGTATCGGCCACTGGCCTTGCTAAGCACACACGAAAAAGTGACCAAACAATCTTTTCTTTAGGAAAATAAAGTTTCTCAAGCGGTTAGCACAACCCCAACAACTAAGCCAAGGGTTACATCGTATCCCTACCACACAGTGACACAATATAGTGTAACAACATGTCTGAAAGGAGGATGAAGAAGTCCCCAGGGAACCGGGGGGAAACACAACCCTCCTACTTTACCCTTAATACGGCCAGTTAAACAGGTAAACCTGTTAATATGTGAACACACTGTTCATTGTCATATGTCACTAAGCATAGCTTTATAGGTTAGTTCAACCCGCTTAGTTGTGAGTACACACAATGTGTCTCAACACAACAAACCAGATAATTTTCACATCTGTAACAATAACCCGATTTGCATGGAGACCAGTGACAAGACAATTCACACATAACTCGCGTTGTATCCTAAATGTAGTGCAGCAACACTCGTTTTGGAAAACATCGTTATTTACAAAACATTTAGAAGGGAAAGCAAGAAGAAGTGTTCAAGGTCTGGTCAGGACCTTGCCTACCGGGAGCGCAGATCAACCGAATTGCAGTCTCTAACATGGCACCGAAGTAAACACAGCCTCCTGTTCAGCTCGCTGCTCCAACCCGCCGCTACGGTGCTCCTTGTTGACGCAGTCCTCGCTGGCCTGGCTCCGGGCAGGTTCGACGGACATCCTCTGTCAAAGATGACGTCGTAGTCAAGAGTGTTTAAAACATGTTATAGTCACAGCACGTTCAACAGTGTAGCATTAAGCCAACGGCCGCTCTCGGCCGATAGCAGCAAGCTAACATTACCTAGCCTAGCACAACAGGCTTGGTAAACACAGCGAGCTAGCGCCGCAGCTAAGAGCTGACTGGCTAACACAGTAGGCCACAACTAGCACGCAAGCTAATTAGCTACCACCAGAACTCGTAAACAACGATACAACAAGTCACACTCAGACATGCCGCCGTTCTGAAACTCTCCTCACCTTTTAAGAGAGAAGAGAAACGAGATGTTAACACAGTTTCACAACGGTGAGTTTACCAACATCCGGCGGCGCCAGCACAAATCCCATCTGGGCTGTAGCTGACTTGAACATGGATTTTCCGATAATGAACATCCATGCTCACATTTCCTCGTTTAGGGTAAACTCTCATTTGCATATGAGAGACGGGGCCTATACGGTGACAGAGAAGTACCCACGCATCCAGAGATCCTGAGATCACCAGTTTACTGGTCGTGGCCCACTAGTTGCTATAATGGGCTTCAGACCAAGGTCCTCCGCTGTTGCCTAAGAGGCTGAACAAAAGGACCCTAATCTGGGGCCGGTTTCCGTAAACATTGTCAGCCAGCCCCCATAGCACTAACAGACAAGTGGAGCTCGCAAGCAAAACATTACTCACCAACCTGGAACCCACCGCTTCTCACAACAGACGGTGCGTCACTACAGTCCAGCTGTGTCGCTGAAAAGTTTTACCGCAACCAGCCACAGCAAGGAAGACTGCAGTTGGGAGACATGTAGCGGCGCGCTCCCAATACGAAAACCGGTGGAGGTTGTTTAGAATGATCACCATCTTCCAGACACTCCAGTGACGAAGACAATATCGCCGTATTTTCTCGAAAATAGTGAGAGAGAAAATAAAGATATGATGTCAACGTATCTCTTGTTTTCCAACTCTTCTCCTACTATCACATCACGTCAAGTGGGGATCTACCGAGGCACTTCCTTGTGGTGAAAGCGAGAAAGGAGGAGAGCAGGTGACCACACACCTGGCTCGCTGATAACAAACTATCATTACACCTGGGTAAAACAGAGTCCATTCTCTTCGGATCAAATAACAAACTCAGCAAGACCGACGGCTTCTCAGTCACAGTGGGTGACAATATTGTCACAAGGAAAGATGAAATTACATACCTAGGTTCCATCCTAGAGGCTAATCTTTCCTGTGACAAAATGGCATCCAAAGTAATAAAAAAAGTCAACCAACAAACTCGATTACCGGATCTCCTCTCTGGTAAACAAGAATACCCTGAAATATATCTTATTCAAGGGTACTACGTCTATGCTTGCACCTCAAAGGCGCTAAAAACTAAATTATAAACATCTCAAAACAAACTGGTCAGACTACTGCTTGACCTTACTCCTAGAACCCACCTCACCCCTGCCCACTTTGACAACCTAGGATGGCTTAGAGTAGACGACAGAGTACAGCAACTTGCAATGGGCCTGGTCTACAATATACACTACACGACCAAGGTACCCATGTACATGTCAAAATACTTCCCAAAGGTCAGTGAATACCATGATCACAACACCAGAGGGAGCTACACAAATCATGTTAAACCCAGATTCAGCTCAAACAAGGGACTAAACACGTTTCGCAATTATGCCACATCAATGTGGAACACCCTACCCAAAGCTGTAAAGGAATGTGAATCACTACCCACTTTCAAAACCACTCTCAAAGAACACCTACGGGAGACTGCAATTCTAAACTGGCCCCTGTAAATGTCCTAACCCAACCCCCTTCAATGTACAGTAAATGACCAAGTATGGTTTTGTCAATATTCCAATGTACAGTTTTGCTTGTACAGTTGTACAGTGTCCCCCACCCACCCCTCCTACCCAACCCCCCACCCACCCAACTACCTCCAATGTACAGTTCCCCCCCCCACCCAACCCCCCCCCCACCCAACCTCTTGCAATGTACAGTTTATACTCTCTTTTCTAGACTCTTTTTGTATCACAAACAGTACTGTATTTGCAAATCTGGTATGTCATAAATGTATAGATGTAACAGTACTGTCTATCTGTATGTCGTGTATGTCATATATGTTATGATGAATTGAAAATGGGGGATCCTGATGTAAACAAGATGAAAGTCTCTCTCTGGTCTGCATCCCCTTAACAATTGTATGTATTGAGCTGTACTGTACTATACCCATTCTGCAATCTGTTAATAAAGTTTTCAATCAATAAATCAATCAATACTATATGTCTTATATGTCATGGCTAGAAGTGTTTATTAAACACCGGGAGTTATTATTAAACAACAATGGCATCAGAGTAGTTGCGTTCGTGTTACAGAAGCTATTGAGCTTGATCGGGAGGCTACTGTGGTACAATACACAATACTAGCTAGAGATTAGCGTCACATAGCTGGTCTTTTTCTGAAAACCCAAGTAGTAGCCAAGCACATAATTGTTCCATAGCATACCGCCTTCCTTTTGAGCGGCGGTCTCTGTCTCTCGCTCCACTCCTTTGGAAAACTAACGTTACGGTAGCTCAAGTTATCGAAAACAACGACACCACTACCGGTCAAAATAAAAGAGCAACGTCTAAAACAGGAAAGACATTTATTTTGTAAATTTGTGGCACGCACTTATTATCTTTTTTTAAATGAAAACTAAACAAAAACGAAAAAGATCTAAATCGTTTTCGTCTGGACAAGGCCTAGTCTGTCTAGTAACAGGCTGGTATCAGGGAAGCCAAAGGATGTGACACTAAAGTGTGAAAACAGATGGCCATTGTTGAAAGACAGCTCAAGGTGGGGCAGGAATGACTTGTTAATTCTAGATGGGGGGGGGGTCCTTGGGTTGGGAACAGGGGGCGTGGACAGTGGCGGCCGGTGGGTATTCGCCACTAGGGGCGCTATACCAAATATTTTGTACAGTACAGTACAGTACCACGCAACACTCATGGCAAGACGTGAGCGATTTGACTCACGCTCACGGCAATGAATCGGCTCTTATGAACGAGTCGCTCAGCTGTTACTACAACAACACACAACCAGTCAAATAAAGTATAGTCTAGACTCTAATTCACAACTTGAAACACAATATATAAATAGAAAAGTTAGAAACAAAACTCGCCCGTCTACAAACACAGGCAGATCTCTCCCTCTCTCCTTCTCTCTCTCACACACAGCGCGACGTGGAATCGATTCGTTACACAATCAGACCTATTATATACCAAGAATAACTTCAGTATGAGTACAGGGCTGTACACATATTTTGCATATTGTTAAACGAGCCAAGGCTAGCTATTAAACTATCGATATGAATCGAAAATCTGGGACCCTGATGTAAACAAGACAAACGTCTTTCTCTGGTCTGCATCCCCTTAACAATTGTGTGTATTGAGCCGTACTGTATTGTACCCATTCTGCAATCTGTTAATAAAGTTCTCATTCATTCATTCATTCAAACATAGACGATCTCTCTGTCTCTCGGATCAATCAAATCAAATAATTAACACATGTATGTTGTCATTTTAAACAACTCACCATTCATTCATTATGCATCAGCAGCATCAGAGAGCATTTTAGTAGTTACATTTTCAACAAGATTGCTGCTATTTAAACACTTCATGGAAACGGGGTAACGTTAACCTTATGTCGACTGTAGTATTGTATGACCTCGACATAACGTTTAAACGTTAACGTTACTCCGTTCCATGCACTAAGTGGCCAGCTAAGCTAACGGAGCTAACAGCTAGCAGTACAACGGCATCAGTAGACAACGTATCATGTATTAAACTAGAGTTAAGATCGCTAATCTACCTTGTTGTTGGCTTGTTGATAAAGTATATCCACTCCATGGCATTGTCCATCCAGCCTGTGTTGATGTCCATCCATTGTCCACGGTGGCGACTTGCTTAATGGTGATCTCAGGTTGGTGTGGTCCAAGTAGTTTCAAGTCTTTTTTTTCTTGCATTGTCCGTCTTTCAAACGGTGTTGATTTGATGGATTTAACAGAATTATCCAATTCCATGGTGGTAGCTTTAGCTAACTATAAATCGAAATGAAAATACTCAGTCCTTGAATAAACCGAAGGTGTCTTTTCTTGAACTGTAGTTGCTGTTGTTACTTGTTGACGAGTCGACTGAACTTGCTGACTTGCTGTGATAAGAAGAACTACCTCCTCCTGGCGCGAGAAATGCGGCTATGGAAAAAAACTGGCATCGCGTCGGCCAATCAGAGAGCGTCTCCGCGAAATGCGGCTATGGAAATTCTTCACGGAAGTTCACTTTTGCTGCCTAGACCGCTTCAAATCGCGCTCGGATTCCAACATAATAGTCATATTTCAACGCACAACGCCGTATGCACTGATTGGCTGTGACGGAGACAGCGATCAAACTGTGACGCGCAGTCAGAGCGCTATCGCTTCTTGCCCGGGCGAGAAATACGAAAAAATAAAAAAAAACGTCACTTCCTGCCCATGAAAACGCTGTTTTTTTAATTTAGATAATAACGTTATATTGTGCATTGGAAATACAAACATACTTAAAATGAGTAAATATTATTCATTTTAAACATGTTTATATTATTTATAGGGCTATAAAACAAAAAACTAAAACGTTTTTTTTTCTTCTTCTCTCATTTAACAGGTGAGCCGCCACTGGGTGTGGATAAACTATTCATTTGAATCTATTGGCTAGAATTGTTATCGGGGCAAACCATTCTGTGATTTTAGGAGGGACCTAATTTGGTAATAAAAGGTCTCACTCGGGGAGGAGGAGACAGAGAGAAACGTAGCAACAGTTTGAAGGAGACGCTTGTCATGTCATCAACCACTTGAATAAACATCAGAAAAAGACAGCTCTCGTCCGTTTTCCTTTGTTCTTTCAGCCTTCATCTTTTAAACACAAGAAATACCTATTCAGAGAAGGAAGTAACTTCAACAATTAAATACAGACGAGAATAAGAATATATATAATAAGGATTTAAAACCTTGATCTCCAACCATTGTCAATCAAGTTCCACGCATTTTTGTTGAATTAATCTGTTATCCTTACTTTTGTCTCGCCTTGTCTTATTGTTATGATTTGATATGCTGTGTGATATATATGCCTTATTTCTTTCTGTATGTACACTCGACGTGACTCTAAATTGCCTTTCATGTTTAAATAAATATGAGAATAATTTTATTCACACTAGAAGCACCATAGGCCTGAGTCACTGGGAGTTAAGATTTTAAAATCGAATTAGCTACTCTTGCACCATAATTCCAACTGTCCCCTCCTTTCATGACTTTTCCTAAATCATTATAATTTAAATGCTAGCATAGCTTTCTAGACAACATGTTTTAAATAGTTACAGACATGTTTACTGTCTTTTTGTCACTCAAACACCCTCTTTCCTGCCACAGCGTGCAACAGCCAACTGCATCGGTATCCAGAGGTGTGTGAATGGCTTTTCTCCAGACCGCAGACCTGGCCCTTTCATGCATGATTCACGTGCAATGATTACCACTCTACTTTAAAATCACTCACTTATGTAAACTTAAAACCTGTTAAGCTGTAGCCCTATTTTCAGAAATGTCGCCTAAAGGTGCATGCCTAAGTAAATGGAAGATTGCTCCACTTCTACAATGTCAATTTGCATGCTCTTGGTATCTAGGAACATCTAGGGACCTGGGGGTATGTATTCCAAGTGTCAGAAATATTGTGTCTGTTACTAGGCTTGAGTAAATTGTAATGAAAAAAAGGAGAATATAAATGATGATATTTTTTTGCATCTCTTTGTAACAAAGAGATTTTCCACCATGAGCTCATTCACCACCTTATTGAGATCAAGTGTACAAAAAATCTAAGCTAATTAATAAAGGGAATATGATTAAATAGAAGGATTTGTAGATACAGTAATAAATGATAATCGATTTTAATTATAAATTCATATTTGACCTTGAACTTGACCTTATTATGGCCAAATCATACATCTATGGATAGGGGAAAGGCTCCTCTTTCCAATGGCAGGGTTAAATATGGATTTTGTCATTTCCTCACGGTTTTACGATAAAATAGATATAATGAGCATTTTTCCGATAAATTCTTATTTTCGGTAAATCTTACAAAACATCTGTAAAAATTAAAATATACACTTTGACTGCTGTTTTGATAGGGTTATGGTCTTTACTCTTGGCAAAAAAATTCAAATGTTTGCCACTTCTTTTAATACAATATATAGATAGAATTAAAGCCCTATTTGTTGCCTGTCAATTGCCCTTTCAGGTGACAAAATCCGTTCAGCGGTTCTCGAGTTACATGCCGATATGTGAGGCGTGCGCCAAAGTACACATTACCACACCCGACCTCCCAGGGCTCTAGCTCCGTCAATCATTTGACGATCTCGAAACATTTTGCACAGGGTTGTAGCAAATGAGTGTGGCTTTCCAATGATACCCCATGATATGATAATTGGGGATCTAATATGGTCTCTATTGATTGATTTATGATAAAGAAAAGCAGGGTCCCCCAATTGGGGGACCTTACGGCTTAAGGGGAGACACTGCAGGTGAATAGGGTAAAAAAATTAACTAATAGATATCACAATGAAACTTCCCCAGTTGATTACTTATATTAAGACAAGACTTTTTTGTATTACAAGTTTTCTGAAATTGTATGTTTAAATATGCAAATGAGGCATGATCTACTTAAATATGCACTAATTTGCATATAATTCCAGGACAGAAATCTGAACATTGGATAAAGCCATTTTCAAAATTATAGTTTCATTTTGTTGACATATTAGAGCCAAAGGTTATTACAGAGGGGATTTTGGATATCTCTTTTTATCACTCCATAAATCAGAAAATACTCCATTCAGTCCATTTTTATGGTAAAATTCCATATTTCGCCATGTTTTTAGGAATAAAATGTGATATAAATCAGGGTATGAATGCGATATCAACAAACCCTTCTGTAAATACCTTCAGAACATAGATATGAATAGAACTGGAAGGTTTGGTGTATGTGTGTGCTACTGAAGTGGAGATTTCTGGCTCAGAGTATGAGGAAAAACTCTTAAAACTCATTTTTGGGAAAACGCCTTCAAAGTTCTGTATTGTAAAATGCCATACTTTTTTTTTTAAACAGATATTTACTAACACAATACCTAATCAAACCATTAGTAATAGACAACCTAAACACATGCCTGATAACTGAATAATAATAATAATGATGTTATTGAACTGAACAGAACTACACACAGGCTACAAACAGTGTAGTACAGTGTAGTACCCCCTAATAGGCAAAAAATATTTGAATAGATATCACTATGAAACTTTCCCAATTTGTTATGTACATATAAACTAAGAAAAAATATATTGCAAGTTTTCTGAAATGTATGTTTATATATGCAAATGAGGCACTTCCCCATTAAATATGTGCACATTTATGGATGCAATAAGGCAAAATGATGTAAAATAAACAACTAAATGTGTGTTATTGACGTTTTATTGTCACTAGTTTCATAGAAGACATGTTTAGGAAGCAAAATATAACAAAATCTCAAAATCAACAAAAAAAGTATATTTGACTATTCACCTGCAGTGTCTCGCCTTAACAGGTTAACTACAGTAGTGTGATGAAGATGAAGACGAGGAGGGTAGTATCTTCAAAACAACATGAGTACGCAATTATTTAAAATCATGGGAACAGCCTGTCCTCACATTATTATCAGAGACAACCCAACGTAATGCAAAAACAAATAGGCTGGAAATGTTTCTGAAAGACCGGAATATAGACATCTGCTACTCATAAAAGTATGAGCAAAGCATAATGGCAGATGGACATTATCATATTATATAAAAATAAATAAACAAACATGCCTACTGGACACAATTACAACCACTGAATAAAGTACAACATAAATCTGTGTGCCTTGTCTTCCACAAACAGATGCCTGATGAACCACAGAGAATCATCGGCTGCCCCCTCCCCTGAAGGACTTGCACAACTCCCACTGCCTCAACAGAGCAAACAACATTACGAAGGACAGCTCACCCCCTGGCTTCCACCTGTTCGACCTGTTGCCATCGGGCAGGCGTTAGAGGTGCATCAGAGCCAGAACAAACAGGCTCAGAGACAGTTTCTTCCCCAGAGCCTTCCCCACCTTGAACTCTATGATGCACCAATAATCCCCCCTTCCCCCTCCTCCCACACTGTGCAACATCCTACCCCCTCAAGTGCAATATCCACAGTGCAATACCCACCCACTACCGTCTGACACTGTGATCGTTATTTTGTGTATTGTTATTTTGTATATTGTTGTTATTTTGTATATTGTACAGTATTGTAACATTGTCTTATTGTATAGTATTTTATGTTTCTTGTATAGTATTATATGTTCTCTTTTATTACTTTTTTAAATGTGATTACTGCACCTTAAGTTTGAGTCCCAAATCTCGTTGTATGCAAATATAATAACAATAAAGTACAATCTAATCGAATCAATGATGCAGATCAATTATACAAATACATGTATTGGAATGATTAGTGTCATTTTTGGTCTTTGAAGAAAAGATAGTATATGGAGCATAGACTATATAACAGCTTCACAGTTAGGCTAGGAGGTCCTGACATCACTTTGCATGCGTCTCAACACTATAGAGGGGAGACATGGGGGTGAATAGCCTATTTTGGGCATCACAGGTAAAATGGTCAGAGACAGCAAGCTAGGAGGATGGTTTTTTATAAACTATAGGATAGTTTTCTTTTTCTTGTGTAACTTGGAAATGTTGTTGACACAGCCTGTTCACATGTTGATAATAATCCTAGATATGAAACACTTTTTTCTGTGAAAGCATTCACTGCTTCTAGGCACATCGGCTCCGCAGTCACAATCATAGGTTGTCATTCAAAGGTTGACAGAGAGGAGCGTCAGTTGACTCAGTTCAGCTGATGAATAAAAGCCTCTCCAACACTGTTCTGTGGAAATGCCGCTGGACAAGGCTTCCAAGAGCATTGAGTTCACCCAGCTGAGGACACGACTCTCCTCTTATGTGCTGCATGCGCAAGTTATTGGATCTTTTAATTCTTCACATGGAAATCCACATAAATCATCAAATTAAAGTATTGAGATGTGTTCAATTAAGTTGTTTTCTATTCAAGAAAAGACAGTATGCAGCATAATACTGTAGATATGCTTATTAGTTGTTGCCTGTTTATATCATCTTCAATTTCAATGCGTTTGTAATGCCTGGTGTGGTGTGGCAACCCCAAGCGCACCATTGGGCTTGGTAATTGAAGGGCATTATGTGACGGCACAATGGCTAGGCTCTGCCCATATTTGGGCTTCCACTTCCAGGCGCACCTGCGCAACTACTAGTAGGCCATCAAGACCAGCCAGCCAATCATGACGGGATGCGCGTTTTGAGGAAAGTGAGGAAATAGGGGGCAAGGGACACACGCACACTCTCTCACATCAGGGGGGAGGAGACAGACCGGTAAGAGGAGAAGCTGCCTGGCAGACAGACAGATTTAAGTTAGATAAATGAGAACAGTAGAGTGTTTGTGTTTGATTTAAAGTAAAGCAAACTATTATTTTTGGAACCACAACTGGACTCTTGTTTTATTCTGCAACCCCGACATCTGGAGTTGCTACACTGGGTAGCTCCTGAGGCAGAGTGCATTGCTTGCATGGTTTATTATAATAACAGGAAGCATTGAGTATAAAAAACATATGTCCATTGCATTATTTATACCATTCATATCCGAATTCGGGCTCATCCATAGACGTGAATCCTGGAATATGTTTCAAGTCAGTCAACAGTATTTTATTTGAATCCTTGTCCATTCAAATAAATATTCATTATAAAGTTACAACTTTTGAAAACAAGAGGGCAATTCTACGCTCAGAGCCTCAGGGAATCAACTCTCTGGCTCCGGTTTACAACATGGAAATGCCATAGTCAACCTGTTGTCGGATACATTAATTCCTATGCTTCCGATCATCCTTCCTATGCTTCCTATCACCCTTCCTAAGCTTCCTAATATCATCCCTATGCTCACCCTTCCTATGCTCCTAATATGCTTTCTATCACCCTACTGTACCTTTGCTTCATAACTGTAAATATATCAAATATATACAGTATATTAATATATAGGCTATATATTTTTTTTTGTGAATTTGTGGTGAATTTGTGGTATCTAAATGCATTAGTGGCCAGCGTCTCCGGTGATCTGTTAGGTTAGGTAATCACAATAAAAAGAATAGAACCCGCACACTCGTATTCTCCAGAATAAACGTAATTTATAATGTTTTCGTCAGGTCCATGAGGGGTAAACGCTGGAAACACGGTCAATGGAAAGTTTATTCTGGAGTATATGAGAATACGGGTTATATTCTCTTAACTAAACATTAAATACAACTTAATTTCTTACTCTAAACATATTCCTAAATGTGAAATAATTTTCACTCACACAGTGCCTAACTTCGGCCGAAAAATTCAGCACCATGGACGGGTCTGCTCAAACTCATTTATTTTGGGATGACATGACAAACGATTTGGTACCATCTGCGTGGGAAAATTCTAGATGTGATCTTTTTTATTCCTATACATCCCTAGATTGTGTTTTGATAAGATAAGACAGTTTGGTTTTGTAGCGCATTAGTGGTTAACGAAAAAAAGTCTCCTAGCTATAGTCAACCTTCCAACCACTAATAAGCTACAAAACCAAACTATCATATCAAAAAACAATCTAGGGATGTATAGGAATAAATAAAATCACATCTAGAATTTGCCCACCCAATTGGTATCAAAAAAGTGTTTGGCACAAGAGCTACAGTATTGATTCGTCAGGACTTCCAATTCGCGATCAGAGAATTGAAGCTTCTGTTTTCTGTCTGCAATTGTCCTAGGACATGCATACTGTTGCATGGGCAGTATTTATACTATTTGACCATATCAGGGGCAAATTGCAGTCAGCTGCTCCGTGAGCCAACAGTGCTGCCAGATATCGGGTGCAAATTGCACTCCGCGAGCCAACTGTGCTGACAGATATCAGGAGCAAATTGCACACTGTATGGGCCTGTTTGCGCTAGTATATCATCAAATCACACGCAGTTAAGGGTGCTATTAGCAGGCGCAATCCATTCTTTGTGAATTCGCCCCTAAGTGTAGTATCGACCGTGTATCGACGGTCGATATGATTGTAAGTTCAGTCTTTTATAATTGGTTGGTCCAGTGACGAAACAAATAATGTCAATGAAAACCAGTTGAGACAAAAGGTGACTCAAAGGAAGGAAAATTATAACAGGAAGTAGTGGAACCCCTCTCACTCCTAACATGTACTAACAGGGAGGATAGGATCCAGTGTCAGGTGTGCCTCCTGATTTAGCTCAAAATTCATTAATCAATCATTTTGGGGGAAAATCATTATTTTTGTTCCTCACCTTGTGGAAAGTGGTTTTGGATTTTTGGACACTCTATTGGCTGTGTGTGGCATTCATGTGACATCACGTCCAGAATCACGTCCATGAGGAAATACCAAACGCTAATAGTTGTTGTCGTCATCGGAAATGGATAATCACAAGATACATTCAGACAAGGCGGTTAGGTGGTCGAGCGGAGATTGCGTTCGTCACCAGCCCCGGAGCTGTGAGCTTGGTTCGCCTGTTCGAATCCAGCTGACAGCTCCGGGGTTGTCACCAGCTTGGCTGGCCGTCTGCACTGATACAATTGGCTGTATCAGAGGGTGGGAGAAGCTGGCGGGGTGGGTCCGGGTCGTTGTAAACAGCGACTCCTACAGTTCGGTCGGGGCGCCTGCTAAGCGCGGATTGGACGTGAGGGGGATAGTGTGGTCCTCCCACACGCTACGCCCTCTCAATGAGAATCCGCGCTGCCAGGTGAAAAGAAGCGGTGATTGGCTGGACGTGTGTCGGAGGAAGCACGTGGTAGCCTCCACTCTCCCAAATGATCTGACTGTGGGGGGTAAAGCGCAGCGACCAGGAAGGGACTGGGAATTGGCATACGACTAACATTGGGATGGGAGAAAATCGGAGGAAAATGGAGGGGGAAAAAGACAAAAAAAAAAAAAAAAAAAGGATACATTCAGACAGTGTTGGATCTAACAAAATGTATTTATATGGACACGTTTATGGAAAGTTCAAGCAGGACCACAAAGCTTCTCGAAGAAGGGTTAAACGCAACACGCGACGGCTCTTCAAATTCGTACGTGATGTTCTACGGCAGCAAAAAAGTAAGTCTCAGCCTCAATATACTGTTCTGTAGAACTGAAACTGATTGAATATGGCCGCCCCACCATGAATCATTTTCACCAGCCGCCACTGCTTGTGTAACTTGGAAATGTTGTTGACACATTCTGTTGATATGCTGATAATAGTCCTAGATATGAAACACTTTTTTCTGTGAAAGCATTCACTGCTTCTAGGCACATCGGCTCCGCAGTGACAATCATAGGTTGTCATTCAAAGGTTGGGAGGAGAGGAGCCTCAGTTCAGCTGATGAATAAAAGCCTCTCCAACACTGTTCTGTGTAAATGCCGCTGGGCAAGGCTTCCAAGAGCATTGAGTTCACCCAGCTGAGGACACGACTCTCGTCCGATGTGTTGCATGCGCAAGTTATTGGATCTTTTAATTCTTCAAATGGAAATCCACATAAATCATCAAATTAAAGTATTGAGATGTGTTCAATTAAGTTGTTTTCTATTCAAGAAAAGACAGTATGCAGCATAATACTGTAGCTATGCTTATTAGTTGTTGCCTGTTTATATCATCTTCAATTTCAATGCGTTTGTAATGCCTGGTGTGGTGTGGCAACCCCAAGCCACCATTGGGCTTGGTAATTGAAGGGCATTATGTAAGATAAGATAATCCTTTATTGATCCCCTTGGGGAAATTCGGGTGTCAAAGCAGCATGGGGGGGGGGGGGGGGTACAGGGTGGGGGATGCATAGCTTCACAGTCCAGTATCTATATACACTATAGATACACTTAAAGTGCGGCCCATTGACAGCAGGAATGGGGATACACGTTGGCACTGAAAGTGTTAAGAGGTTAATGTATAACTTTCATATGAAAGGGTCTATGGCAAATTTCATTAGAAGTCAAGAGCAATTTGTAAAATAAATAACAAGGAATACAAAGTGCATTACAATATGTTTATTTATTTTGTTTTATT
Source organism: Notolepis coatsorum (assembly GCF_963971535.1). Lineage (NCBI taxonomy): Eukaryota > Metazoa > Chordata > Actinopteri > Aulopiformes > Paralepididae > Notolepis > Notolepis coatsorum. Next base: position 99,493,917 of record NC_140175.1, read on the forward strand.
TCTTTCAAGTTCTCACGGCATGGTGATTTTGGATGAATCCATGATTGGAATGGTGCAATGTAAAAATAAAGTGCCAGTAAAATTAAAGAACCTGTGTGCCCCGTAATTACTGGGGGGAGCTACAGTGAATGTCAAAATTATTAAACATTAAACGTTCCATTAAATGAGCTTCTGTTGTTTAATGCATTTTGAGCTTTTGTTTAATGGAGTGTTGCCTGTTTGCCCTCTCTTGTGTGCTCACTGTTATGGGAAATGTTAAAGGACGTTCCCATAACATCACACAAGCCTTTATGTGACATTTCAAAGCATTTGATAATTTGGTATTGCGTTGGAAGTATGTACTGTGAATGGCGCACTCAGAAAATGGAGATTGCGGGCGAATAAGTATGGCTTTATGAGAGTTGGATGATTCCCCATTAAACAAAGTCAGTAGGGAAAATCCATAATTAAACTGCAGGGGTGCTAATTTTGACGTCGCACACAAACACAAAACATACTGTACTACTAAATACATTCATTTACCGGACAACATATTTTTTTTCTATTTTAGACCAAAGATACTGTACTACTAAATACATTACTAGACAGTAGAGTAACATGTATTTAATTTCTGTTTTACACCAAACATACTGTACTACTAAAGACTGGATTGGACGTTGTGGACAGCGACTCCTACAGGTCGGTTTGGTGACGCCCGTGCGGCGGAAGCAGGAAGTAGCGGGGGCAGCGTGAGCCTCCCATGCGTTACTCCTCGCCACTGAGAGTTCGAGCTGCTGCGGTGAAAAGATGCAACAGGCTGCCTCCTCGTGTACCGGAGGGGACACGTGATGCAAGGCTTCTGTCCTCACTACAACCGACCTGGGAGGCATAGTCTAGCAACGTTCAAGACAGGGGAGGGGAGAATTGGATAATACTAAGTTGGGATGGGAGAAAACATTTAAAAATTGGGAGAAAAAGTGGATAAAACCCCCCCAAAAAAAACACTGCACATACTCTGGTGCAGTGTGTTACTATACGGTTTGGACCGTGTATATTATCATTACTACTTGCACTTTGTTCTATATTCGTATTACTACTTATCCTACCTGTACACCCCCCCCCCCCCCCCCCATGCTGCTATGACACTTGAATTTCCCCAAAGGGATCTATAAAGGAACACTTCACTTGACATGACTTGACATTACCAGTCCGCAGAGTAATATGTATTTAATTTCTATTTTATACCAAAAATACTGTACTACTGAATACATTACCTGTCAGCAGAGTAATATGTATTTAATTTCTATTTTATACCAAAAATACTGAATACTGTACATTACCTGTCAGCAGAGTAAAATGTATTTAATTAATATTTTATACCAAACATACTGTACTACTAAATACATTACCTGTCAGCAGAGTAACATGTATTTAATTTCTATTTTATACCAAACATACTGTACTACTAAATACATTACCTGTCAGCAGAGTAACATGTATTTAATTTCTATTTTATACCAAACATACTGTACTACTGAATACATTACCTGTCAGCAGAGTATCATGTATTTCATTTATATGTTATACCAAACATACTGTACTACTGAATACATTACCTGTCAGCAGAGTAACATGTATTTAATTTATATTTTATACCAAACATACTGTACTACTGAATACATTACCTGTCAGCAGAGTATCATGTATTTAATTTATATTTTATACCAAACATACTGTACTACTAAATACATTACCTGTCAGCAGAGTATCATGTATTTAATTTATATTTTATACCAAACATACTGTACTACTGAATACATTACCTGTCAGCAGAGTATCATGTATTTAATTTATATTTTATACCAAACATACTGTACTACTGAATACATTACCTGTCAGCAGAGTATCATGTATTTAATTTATATTTTATACCAAACATACTGTACTACTAAATACATTACCTGTCAGCAGAGTATCATGTATTTAATTTATATTTTATACCAAACATACTGTACTACTGAATACATTACCTGTCAGCAGAGTATCATGTATTTAATTTATATTTTATACCAAACATACTGTACTACTGAATACATTACCTGTCAGCAGAGTATCATGTATTTCATTTATATTTTATACCAAACATACTGTACTACTGAATACATTACCTGTCAGCAGAGTATCATGTATTTAATTTATATTTTATACCAAACATACTGTACTACTGAATACATTACCTGTCAGCAGAGTATCATGTATTTAATTTATATTTTATACCAAACATACTGTACTACTGAATACATTACCTGTCAGCAGAGTATCATGTATTTAATTTATATTTTATACCAAACATACTGTACTACTGAATACATTACCTGTCAGCAGAGTATCATGTATTTAATTTATATTTTATACCAAACATACTGTACTACTGAATACATTACCTGTCAGCAGAGTATCATGTATTTAATTTATATTTTATACCAAACATACTGTACTACTGAATACATTACCTGTCAGCAGAGTATCATGTATTTAATTTATATTTTATACCAAACATACTGTACTACTGAATACATTACCTGTCAGCAGAGTATCATGTATTTAATTTATATTTTATACCAAACATACTGTACTACTAAATACATTACCTGTCAGCAGAGTATCATGTATTTAATTTATATTTTATACCAAACATACTGTACTACTGAATACATTACCTGTCAGCAGAGTATCATGTATTTCATTTATATTTTATACCAAACATACTGTACTACTGAATACATTACCTGTCAGCAGAGTATCATGTATTTAATTTATATTTTATACCAAACATACTGTACTACTGAATACATTACCTGTCAGCAGAGTATCATGTATTTCATTTATATTTTATACCAAACATACTGTACTACTGAATACATTACCTGTCAGCAGAGTATCATGTATTTAATTTATATTTTATACCAAACATACTGTACTACTGAATACATTACCTGTCAGCAGAGTATCATGTATTTAATTTATATTTTATACCAAACATACTGTACTACTGAATACATTACCTGTCAGCAGAGTATCATGTATTTAATTTATATTTTATACCAAACATACTGTACTACTGAATACATTACCTGTCAGCAGAGTATCATGTATTTAATTTATATTTTATACCAAACATACTGTACTACTGAATAAATCACCAGACAGCAGAGTGACATCTGTCAGTCCACCTTCCTCGTATTAATCAGTGTAGAGAGATGGAATAGTGAGCAGAAAGACGATTGTCATAATGAACTATGGCTCATCAAGTACCAAATCAATTGTTAGGGTCTTAGTTAAATAGTTGTAGTATGAACTATGGCTCATCAATTACCTAACTTGCGGCGACAGTGGCTCAGAGGTAGAGCAGTACAGTAATCCGGAGGTTCCCGGTTCGATTCCCGCACCTCCCGGGCATCGTGTCTAAAGGGGGCTTTCTCACTCACCATTCGGGGTCGAATCAGAGCCCGATCCCACCCAAAAAGGGTGTGTCCGTCCTAGTGAGAACGCTCCCCCCCCCGTCCCCGGGGACGCTGATTCGCTCCAAACCTGGACCGCTGAAATAAGTGGTTCCGGGTGCGCGCCAGTGGGAGCGGGGGGCGTGGTGTGTGAGCTTGTACCAAAACACGGGAGAGGCAACTAGCTGACACACAACGTCATTACTGTAATGCTTTCATGCTTGCTTGAATTTTTGGCAGATAAAAACATACAGCAACAACTGGACAATACCCACAAAAACTATGGGCAATTTGGCGAGTTCAGACCTTAACCAAACAAGCATGTTGAGCCTCACGGCTCAGTGGATGAAAACATGAAGCCACATTACAAGCACAAGACTTCCTAGCCCCTTCTGTGACTGCGATGTGCAAGCCAGGGGCTTTTGAATATGCAGTCACTCACAGCTCCATAGTAGCCAGGCTAATTTGGACCACCAAACACTGCTTAAAAGCTCGGGGTGGGTCCGAAATATATCAGATATAAAGCCCCTGGCTTGCACATCGCAGTCACGGAAGGGGCTAAAGACTTCCCTGGCTCGCATTAGGCCTGGCAACTTTTTTTGCCATTGCTATGTCTACTATACATTGGTTTCTTGTTCGAATGCATTTATTTCTATAGACCAGTGGTGCCCAACCAGTCGGCCGTGATCGACCGGTAGATCAATGACATGCAATATAATTTATGCGAGCAATGGGCTAATGTTAGCTGCTAACTAGTAATAACCAGACTAAGCTAATGTGGTAAAATCCAAACATAAGATCATCAATGATCTAATCAAACTAAGGTATTATATTTAGGGATAACAGCTGCCTGAGTGAATCAACACAAGAATCCTCCCAACAGATGGTGTCCCGGGCCACTTAAAATAGCCGGCTGTAAAAGCTAAATCTGAGTAGTAACTTGTGTGTTTACTGAGGTAGAATGTTTATAACAATAGAACCATTTGGTTCCTAGGGTGGGACAGGAAGGATTTCAGATAAGTCCTAGCAAACACAAAGAGGTGATGAGGTTAAAAGGGTCAAAGCGCCCATGAAGTGTTATCAGCTGCTTTACGGCCTGGGGGACACACACACACACACACACACACACACACATAGACTCACACACACACATTCAGACACACACACACACAGACAGACAGACACACACACACACACACACACACATAGACACACACACCCACACACAGACACATAGACACACACACACACAAATAGATACACATACATATATATATATATATATATATATACACACACCCAGATCAGAGATATGAGCATTTTGTACAGATCTTAACTACAGTTTGCAGAAATTCAATGTCTACAATTAGTTAATGTGTCTGTGCTGTTTCAATTTGATTAATTGATGGTTTTATATTCTGATCTATTCTCTTCTATCCAGATCTACTTTAATCTGTTATTCAGTTATATTCTATTCTAAAAGAATGATTAAAGTCAACAGACTTAGTGATAAAGAAATATATCTGTGTTTATGTGGGCAATTGTAATTCAAATACAGATATTAGGAAATGAAAATAATGCAATGTTTACAGTATATTGTTGCCTGTAAGGACAGCCTCTGATTGCAGTTATGTGAAGGGGGTTGGGCTATTAAGCCAAACCCCTATTTTTCAAATACCAGATTAGCAGTCCTGTGATTGGAGGAAATAATGTGATGATGTCATCAACTCCGAGACACTGGGCCTTGGCTATAAGATGGGGGTGATGGGGGGAAAGGAGGACTCTGAAACAACAACCGACAGGACAACACCATCTCACCCATCTACAGCAGGCAACGAGGACAAAGGAACTTCTTGGAGGGAAAATCAACTCTTTGTTCACTAGCCAAGGGAACAAAGACCATCAACAACTTATCAACTATCATTCTTTATACTGTAATATTAGTCTAGTTGTATCACTCACGGCATAGTGTTTGTGATCACAACTATAGCATTTTCTTATTGTAATTTGTATACACTCTTAAACTTTGATTAAACAACTGTTATACTACTTTCCTCCTAAATTCCTTCTGCCTGCACCGCTCAGTTTGAACAGAAGTGATTCCCAGAGCTTTAAGGTATTGAATCACAACGCAGAGTACCAGCAACCCGGTTCTGAAGCAGAGCAGAACCGAAATAGCTTGGGAAATCCACTTCATTTTGGTGCCGGACTTCAGTGAATCAGAGCGCTCGTGTTATCACCACAACAAAGAAATTTTTTTTCTCTACACGCCGGTCGACGAGGAGAACAACTGATCGATCGATCGTCTTCAAGTGACTGGGAAAGTTACTGAGAGGTGAGTGGGATGATGTATGGGTGCTCTATTCGAACCACGGAGGGGGTTGCTAAGAATTTAACCTCATGTAAGCATGATGTAAGGGGAAATTGAATGTTCTGGCTGGGGAAGGCGGCTCTGTAAACACTGTGCGTAGTATTTTCTAAAGTAGAGATTTAGCACAATGAACGGAACAAGTAAGGGAGTAGGAACATGTATAGATTCGTGCTCAGAGTTAAGCCAAGGTAAACAGGTGTGCGTTGTATGTCTTAGAAGTAGAGGCTAAAGCACGGTGCGTCGTATTTTCTAAAGTAGAGATTTAGCACAAGTAGGTCTGGTTTAGCCTTGGGCACGGGCGGGCGTGTTGAAATTAGACTGCGTTAGGCGGTAACAAAAAATAGTACTTACGCGCCGCTGTGCGGCGTTCGAGAGACGGTAATGTGCGAGAATGCTGATTTTGTATTTTTTATTTGTGTTAGGAAGCGTGTATGAATGTATAGTTGGCGAATGTTTATGGTTAGGAGTGATTGGTGGGATGTGTGAGAGTATAGTTGTGTTATTATGTAATTTAAGTCACCGATTGGCCGTGGGGAAATGTAAGGATAACGCCGGTTTTCCGAGGCCCGTCGAACGCAGCAGCGGTTAGCTGTTGTATTAGCCTCTGAGGCACCGGAGGATACGGAGGGAAAAGTAGACGTAATTCAAATGTATAAGGTCGATCGATAGTGTCTTGGTATTACGGGGATGTGTAAGGCACTTAAAAGTTTTCATATTCGTGGCGGATAAAATAGATGTGTAATGTTTAAGGTGATTGGGATTTTCTAGACCCGACCCGGAAGTCGTTCTAAGCTCGCCGGTGAAGACGACGGAGGGGTCAAACTAGTGTTTTGCTATTATGTTTTTATATTTCTGTTTAGATCACTACACTGGCGTTTTGAGGGAAATAGGATTCTGTTGTGGGGTATGTGGTGCTATATTAACGTTGCGAGGAGACGGCCCGCGCGGCGGAACGGGTCGTTGGGAAGCGTTTTTATGGGATCATGGGAGAAGCTAAGCTAATGCTACCTAGCCGCGCTAACGGCTGAAGCGGTCACCGGTTGTGACGTCATAAGGGTGCGCGGTCTGACGGCCTACGCGCGCTGGATTGAAGCTAACGAAGCTAATATGCTAAGCTAACTGTGCTGACGTCATGGCATGACGGGGCTCTCGGGATGTCTCGCGAGGGGGCGTCCATCTTGGGAGGGGCGCCGGCGTCCATCTTGGGAGGGCACCGAGCGTCCATTGTTAAGGGGAAGGTGGAGTTTATTTAGGAATACAGTAGGGGGCAGAGGTGGACAGGATGAATATGTTTGGATTCTGCTCACAGGACGTTTTCATTGTACACTCTCTCTCCCCCTCTCTTCTCTTTCTCCCCCTCTCTTTCTCCCCCTCTCTCTCTCTCTTTCTCTCTCTCTCTCTCTTCCTCTCTCTCTCTCACTCTCTCTCTTTCTCCCACACGCACCTTTCTCTCTCTCTCTCTCTATTTCTCTCTCTCTCTCTCTCCCTCTCGCCTCCCCTCCCTCCCCCTCTCTCTCTTTCTCTTTCACCCCCCCCCTCTCTTTCTTTCCTTCTCTCACCCTCCTCCCTCCCTCTCCCTTTCACCTCCCCCCTCTCTCCCTCTCCCTCTCACCTCCCCCCCTCTTCCCCTCCTCTCCCTCTCTCTCTTTCTCTTTCACCCCCCCCTCTCTTTCTTTCCTTCTCTCACCCTCCTCCCTCCCTCTCCCTTTCACCCCTCTCCCTCGGCCCCCCCGAAACGATTTCTCTTTCTCTCCTAGTTTAGGGCCTGTATATAGAGTTTTTTTTTATGGGTTTCAAACGCGGTGTAGTGCTAGGTATATTGTTTATTGCTGTTTACTGTAAGGTTTCAAAGGCGGTAGGCTGAGTTTGGGACTTATTATGTGTATGTTGTTGTTCCATATTCAGTTTTATTGTTATTTTTAGGGAATTTCTAGTGCTGGCAGTGGTGTTGGCTGGCGTTGGCGCTACGCTTTGTTCGACAAGGCGCTCGTACTTCTTTCCTTACATTTGGACGGGGGCTCCGTGTCAGTTCATGTTGGTGGGCCGTAAGTCGGAGCATAATTACTCTACTCGGCTGCGCCTGCAATGGGGGTGTGGGTAGACAGTTCGTCGTGGCTCACTGTCTGCCTCCACGCTTTGTGCGCTGTGTGCGGCTCGTTGGTGCTCGCTGCCACACTGCGCACAGTTTTCATTTTACCAGGGGTACGGGGACTGCTAAACGTCGTGGCGGGGGTGGGCTCGCTGTCTGCCACCGCGCATTAATGGGGGGCGCTATGCGTGCACTCGTCAAAGGCTCGCTGCCACACTACGCGCGTCGAATTATATTATGTGTGGGTGTTTGGGTGACTGGTTACAGTGGTGTCTGGGGTGCTGTATGTGTGTGGCAGTGGTTGTGAGTGGAATGATCTTTGAATATCCTTGAGTAGGGGGCCCGGGGTTTCGCGTTCCAGGTTGCAAACTGGGGGTGATGCCGTGGGCCACAGGACGAGTTGGCCAGTGGAATGTCATTGGTCGGCAGGATTTTCAATGTAGGGATGGTGTCGCCGCCTGTGGTTATGAACGGGTTGTGTGACACTGTTCTAAATGCACGGGGACTTCGGTGACATAAGGCACTGAAAATTGATTTCTGTTCCCGTGAGAAGCGCGTTATTTTAACACCTAAGGGGTTAGGTGTTACGGGGGAAATATAGTAACTGTGTGAGAGATTATGAATGGAAAATATGTATGTTACTGATATGTATAATGTAATATGAGCGAAATACATACTAGGCTTTCACGGACAGAAATAAATATAGTTACACATACACATAGTCATTTGCAAATAACGATTAGAGTAAAAGTGAGATTATTCACCTAAAGTACCATGTCCGATACAGATGTTTAGAAATGATAGGCTGTAAATAACAAATTTCTGGTTGACCAACAGAAGGAAACAGCTGATGCGAAATAAGTTCCCCGGAGTTGTGTTAAGGAGGATCAGGACAACAGGATTGAGAGTCTGGGTTTCCAATGGAGACAACTGGAAAAAGATTAAGGCTGTGTCATTGATAAATCAAAAACGAAAATTGCACAAATGCTCTCAAGTGATCGTAGTATAGGAGATGCCCGACATTCCATGCTTAAAGACAAATGATGGATTGTGAATGGGAAATGTCACTGAAAATTAAGTGTATTTTTTGCTTCTCTCTTCACAGCTGCTCCAGGACGGATGGCCAGCGCTGACAATTCCGAACCCCAACAGGGAAATCAAAGAGGCTGTTGACAGTCAGGGGGTATAGTATCACAAGGCCGAGATTATCAATTCCTGTTTACACCAATATAGAAGTGTGAGTGAAATTAACTCAAGTTTGGTAAAAATAGTTTGAATACAGAGAAACTTGCTTTCCAAACGGTGACGTTACGAGTGGTTGAAGAAAAGTGAGAATGGAAAATACACAGATAGGAGCAACCGGAGGGTTAGATGCACTGACCATAGGAAGGGTAGACAATCTGTCTATTTCAACGACTGGAGATGTCACAATAAAAGTGACGAAAAGATGGCCAAAGATATTAAGGCCATTACAGAACCTTGTAGTTAAAGGAGGCCGGTATAGAATGCGTACCCAAATCAAGATAAGGCCGATAACCTCTGCAGACATTACATTGACCGAATTGGACGTTGACTTGATTGACTGGAATGTGATCGACTCCCCTCTAGTGTCCAGTGAGACGGAGGGACTGGAAATAATGTCTTTTACTCCGCCACAAGGAGTCGTTGCAGCAAGCGACCCAGAGACAGCTGTATTACCCGAGTCAATCCACGCTGAAGTGTCCGTTGCAGATGACTGCCAGTTACAAACGTGCCTCCCTCTCGAACAACAGCTAGCCGAGGCTAGACGGGTAGTGGACTATCTCCAAGGCCTAATCCAGTCCACACAGCCCGGAGGGGAGACAGGTTCCAATCGCCTCTCTCCCTCTCCCTCTGGAGAACCAGATGGGCAGAGACGGGCCCAGTTGGGGCCACAAGGGGGTCCCGTGCCGGAACAACAACAAACCCCAATAAGACCACCCACGAGGTGGCAACCACGAGGAAAGGGTCAAAGCGGCAGAGGCAGGAATCCGAATGGCTACCGTGTGCGGCAGGTGCATTGTTGGACGTGTGGGACCCTCGGACACATTTCTCGGGACTGTGCAGAGCGGGACCATCTATCCACAACAGGGCGTGTTTGTACAGAAACAGGTGGCGGGCCCCTCCCAACCACGGGCCCCTCTCAAGGAACTGTGACTGGACCAAATAGGTACGTGGCTTTCTCCTCCGAACAGGCTCCAGGGAACCATGGCGATGATGGCATACCACCAGGACATGTTCTGGGCCCGATGACCCCAGGGTCATCCGGTCACAGGCAACTGACCCACCGGGTCCCACAACCCGGGGGAGACCGCCAGTGTTGTTGGATCTGTGGAGTGAACGGTCATTTTCAAGGGTCATGTCTGCAGAGGCCACCGGCAGAATAAAAATATATGCAACTGACTAGGGTAGAGGTGGGATATATTGAATGATAAAATATGCTCCTAATTAGATTAGAATAAAAAATAAGAATAGATAGAGGTGTTAGGTGATTAGATTATGAATGAAAGTTACTAAAAACGGATGTATGGGTGACTGACAAATGCATGAACTAATCAGACTAACAAGAGGATCAAATTATGTTAAACAGTTAATCAATATTAGACAGTGTGATGATGTGACACTGCGGCAGCTAGTGATCAGTAAATTATCCATGCTTGGTCAACATTCAGATTGATCAAAGGGTGGACTGCATGATTAAGAAATTGAAAAGACTCATAGTTGTTTCTAGTATTTTATAGTATTGATAGAAGCGTATTAACAGTTATGAGCAATAAGATAGATGTTTATTTACTTTTATTTTTACTTCTCTTTTCTAGTGTGTTACGGGCAATTCCTGACTTAGGCCGGGAGCGTACATTTTGTTTATTCACTTGATTTCCCTTTTTTGTTTCTTAGTTAAAAATGAGCTCAGAAGAAAAAAGAAAAAGCTCACAAGTTTGGTTTATTTTTTTATTTATTGGTTTGGCAGCGTTTTCTTTGTGTTTTGTTTTCTGTTTTCTGTTTTCTTTCTGTGTGTTTTTTCTTAGGGTACCTGGCAAGCTGGGAGTGATCTCGACACATCAGGACGGGGTAGTATATGTCTGTAAAATGGACTGGGAACAAAGTGAAGGAACATGAGCTAGTTATGGATTTTTGTTCTCCGCCCATTGAATACCCAGTTTTAGGGGCTGGGGGTGTGTCGTGATTGGTAAAAGTGTTGGGAAGCATGATTCTCTGTACATTAATGAAGCTCAATAGGTTTGGTCGCTATTGGCCAAATTAGTCTTGTGTAGGGTGTGAACATGTGCAATTGATAATTGGCTTGTGGTGTGGGAGATGTGTGTTTAAGGCGGCCTGTGATTTGTTGCCATACACACAGGTTACTGGGAGAGTGGATGTGTCGGTGCTGACCGTCCGGTCCGGGTGCGGCTGTTCAAAGGACGACGGTAACGATGTTTCATTGTGTATTTCACATCGAGAGGTGGAGGAGTATACTGTTTTGACAGCATAATATAATGAGAGCCATGTGAATTTTTCAGAATTTTGAAAATTAATGATCTAAAAACCATGAAATATATAGATAAATGATTTGGAAAAGAAAGTTGTCAAAGCTCAGACCAGTAAAGAGAGTCTGAGGGAGGAAAATTATGGAAATTATGGATTCTCAATCAATTGTTGTGGTAGAAGTGATCCCCACTGTCCCCCGAAGCGATATGTATTCACTGCAGGATACGGATGGGAGAGGACACTGGCTAGTGTCTACCCAGCGGTTCCATGGGGAACCACAACACTGCGGAGAACCAGGAGACGCCTACCTCTCGGGCCGGGAGAGTCTTGGCCAACGCAGTGACCGAGTCTTGAGGCTTCAGAGGGAAACGACAGACAACTAACGAGGAGACAGGCGGCTAGGCCTCAGCAACAACTCCGGCTGTCAACAGAAGCAAGGCCTCAACCATTGACCAGGGGGTCAACCAGTGAAAGGGTTGAGCAGCCAGCAACGACCTCCCCAACACGATGACAGCAATAGAAGATACAGCAGGGGGCTCTACCCCCTAATAGAGGTCAACACGATGACAGCAATAGAAGATACAGCAGGGGGCTCTACCCCCTAATAGAGGTCAACACAAGTCAAGATGTTCTTGACAGAAGATGGGGTGCAATAGAAAGGCAATTTGCTTTCTAAATTCCACCTCTCAGAAAGTGGAATTGCACCCAGCAGTCGTGATACTGCATCAGCTCTGAGCAACAAAGAGGAGGCCGGGTCAAATCTAGAAAACATAGACCCCCCCTCCTCAAATGCTCCAAGCCAGAATTTGACAACTCACAGTTGAGACCAATGGAAATTGATCTTGGTACGAGAACAAGTTGTTACACGATCACAAACTGAAATGGCTAATTTGAATTTTAGGATCTGAGTGTGGCAAATCAGATATATATTTTATCCTAATAAAATGTCTTAAGTGTTATCTAGATAGTAGTGTGTAGAGATTGATATCTATGTTTGACATATTAAGGATAGGTAAACTATCCAAGTGGGGACTGTGGTAAAATCCAAACATAAGATCATCAATGATCTAATCAAACTAAGGTATTATATTTAGGGATAACAGCTGCCTGAGTGAATCAACACAAGAATCCTCCCAACAGATGGTGTCCCGGGCCACTTAAAATAGCCGGCTGTAAAAGCTAAATCTGAGTAGTAACTTGTGTGTTTACTGAGGTAGAATGTTTATAACAATAGAACCATTTGGTTCCTAGGGTGGGACAGGAAGGATTTCAGATAAGTCCTAGCAAACACAAAGAGGTGATGAGGTTAAAAGGGTCAAAGCGCCCATGAAGTGTTATCAGCTGCTTTACGGCCTGGGACACACACACACACACACACACACACACACACACACACATAGACTCACACACACACATTCAGACACACACACACACAGACAGACAGACACACACACACACACACACACATAGACACACACACCCACACACAGACACATAGACACACACACACACAAATAGATACACATACATATATATATATATATATACACACACCCAGATCAGAGATATGAGCATTTTGTACAGATCTTAACTACAGTTTGCAGAAATTCAATGTCTACAATTAGTTAATGTGTCTGTGCTGTTTCAATTTGATTAATTGATGGTTTTATATTCTGATCTATTCTCTTCTATCCAGATCTACTTTAATCTGTTATTCAGTTATATTCTATTCTAAAAGAATGATTAAAGTCAACAGACTTAGTGATAAAGAAATATATCTGTGTTTATGTGGGCAATTGTAATTCAAATACAGATATTAGGAAATGAAAATAATGCAATGTTTACAGTATATTGTTGACTGTAAGGACAGCCTCTGATTGCAGTTATGTGAAGGGGGTTGGGCTATTAAGCCAAACCCCTATTTTTCAAATACCAGATTAGCAGTCCTGTGATTGGAGGAAATAATGTGATGATGTCATCAACTCCGAGACACTGGGCCTTGGCTATAAGATGGGGGTGATGGGGGGAAAGGAGGACTCTGAAACAACAACCCACAAGGACAAGACCTCTCCACCCATCTACAGCAGGCAGCAGAAGAACAAAGGACTTTTTGGAGGGAAAACAGACTGCTTTGTTTTGTCAGCCAGACGACAAAGACCATCAACAACTTATCAACTATCATTCTTTATACTGTAATATTAGTCTGGTTGTATCACTTACGGCATAGTGTTTGTGATCACAACTATAGCATTTTCTTATTGTAAATTGTATACACTCTTAAACTTTGATTAAACAACTGTTAAACTACCTTTCCTCCTAAATTCCTTCTGCCTGCACCGCCCAGTTTGAACAGAAGTGATTCCCAGAGCTTTAAGGTATTGAATCACAACGCAGAGTACCAGCCAACCCGGTTCTGAAGCAGAGCAGAACCGAAATAGCTTGGGAAATCCACTTCACTAACTAGCGTTAGCCGTTAGCTTAGCGTTAATCCTGGAAAATGCTCAAAGTGGACTCCACGACACCAGTTCCATTCGTGAGAAAAGGGGGTGGGTTATATTGACAAGGCTTGACAACAGAGGTTCAAATATAACTTCATATTTATTGGTTATTTGTTTCTTTATATCAGCATCCAGTTTCCACCGCCGTGTGTTAAAACTCTTCCTGTGTTGACGTTCGAGCGTGACATCATCGCCTACGGAAAGCTTACGCGCTCAAAACACAAACCGTAAACAAAACCGGGAGCGCACCAAGACTGCAGTGTGTACACAAACTAGAGGGGGGAGAGGGAGGGGGGAAGTTCGCACCCAAGGACGGAGCGAGGACGGAGTGGAGCTGGTTCGACCCCGAATGGCAGTGAGAAAGCCCCCTAAGTGTCCTTGAGCATGACACCTAACCCCTAACTGCTCCCGATGAGCAGGTTGGCACCATGCATGGTTTCCTCCGCCATCGATGTGAGTGAATGGGTAAAATGTGAAAAACAAACTGTAAAGCGCTTTAGATAAAAGCGCTATATAAATGCACCATTTACCATTTTACCATTACCTAACAAATCAGTTGTTAGGGTCTTCTTAGTTGAATAGTTGTAGTCTGGACTATGGCTCATCAAGTAGCTAGCAAATCAGTTGTTAGGGCCTTTTTGTTTTTGTACTGATTGAAGTATTTCCTGTACAATGCTATAAACACATCTCTATAAACACAACAATAGTATTCACCAAAAGGCTTTGGTCTTTGATAAGCACTTGATATAAAGAGTTCTACGGAAGCAGAGAACAGCCACATCTTTATTTATTATTGTTTTCTCGTTATCTCAATATAACAAAGTCCGCTTTCTCGTGATAACAACTTATTATTTTGTTATCTTGATTTAACAAAGTAATTATTCTCATGAAAACTGATTAATTTATTTCAGTACGTTGTTCAGTACAGCAACAGACAGCCAGCCAGTGGCAGCTCTTGAAGGCTGAAATCAGGATGGCGTGATCACATGCTTCTGGATAATTATCCCACCAAAACAAAAGTCTTCTGTAAATGAATCCGTTATCACGAGAAAGCTATCTTTGTTATATCGAGATAATGAAATAAATGAATCCGTTATCACGAGAAACCAATCTTTGTTAAATCTAGATAACTAAATAATAAGTCGTTATCACGAGAAAACGGCAATAAAATAAATAAAGAAGTGGTCGTTCTGGGTTTCCATATAGAGTTCCTTTTGCATTCTTGCATTAATTTGCAGGACAATCATTTCGATCAGTTGACAAAATCCTGCGACTATGGAGTAATTTAGTCAAAACACAGAAGTGGACGCAGGAACAATCGCAGACATAAATACATAAAAGAAACATTTAAAAAATATATATATATTTATTTTTTACATAAAAACGAAACAAAACATTCAAAATCACAGCACCAACACAACCGCCATCAATAAAAAATGCGGGAACCTGCTAGATCACCCTGTGAATAAAATGTTTCTAATTGCTTTACAACATTTGTATTTTTTTATTTTTTTATTTGTATTATATCTATGGCAAAACCTCCACTTAACCGAGGTTGTCCATGTGACAACTTCCACCTGCTGACTAAATTACTATATTACCGGTAGTCGACCAAGAATAGCTTGGGTCAAAGCCAGCACTCGGTATGAACCATCAGGTTGTACAAGTCAATAAGCCAGGTTAAGTGAGGTGCCTGGTATGCTAAGTGCTTCAGCCACAAAGACACCCTCCGATAAAGATCTCATCCTAAACGACACTTAAAAGGAATGTACTGTGGTCCATTTGCGCTAGTAAGGGCTGCAGTGCACACAGGGTTTTGAATGGACATGTAAAGGTGCTGTGCTTATGACTGGATGTGCTCGAGAGGTAGAGAGAAAAACAAACCTGCTAAATGACCTGAAGCGCTTCACCTTGGAGAGAGGGAGGCGATGGGGGGGGGGGGGGGGGGGGGGGTAAGAGAACAAAGAACAAAGACACAGGGAGAGTGAGAGATAATGTAGGGGGATAGGGAGGGGGAAAGAGAGATAGGGAGAGAGGAGTTAAGGGAGATTGAAGAGAAAGGAGGAAAGAGAGAAATAAAGAGGTAGACAGACAGACAGACAGACAGACAGACAGACAGACAGACAGACAGACAGACAGACAGACAGACAGACAGACAGACAGAGGAACAAATTGTAAAGCGCTTTGGAATAAATGCGCTATATAAATGCAGCCATTTAGATTTAGTTAGATAGACAGACAGACAGACAGACAGACAGACAGACAGACAGACAGACAGACAGACAGACAGACAGACAGACAGACAGACAGACAGACAGACAGACAGACAGACAGACAGACAGACAGACAGACAGACAGACAGACAGACAGACAGACAGACAGACAGACAGACAGACAGACAGACAGACAGACAGACAGACAGACAGACAGACAGACAGACAGACAGACAGACAGACAGACAGACAGACAGACAGACAGACAGACAGACAGACAGACAGACAGACAGACAGACAGACAGACAGACAGACAGACAGACAGACAGACAGACAGACAGACAGACAGACAGACAGACAGACAGACAGACAGACAGACAGACAGACAGACAGACAGACAGACAGACAGACAGACAGACAGACAGACAGACAGACAGACAGACAGACAGACAGACAGACAGACAGACAGACAGACAGACAGACAGACAGACAGACAGACAGACAGACAGACAGACAGACAGACAGACAGACAGACAGACAGACAGACAGACAGACAGACAGACAGACAGACAGACAGACAGACAGACAGACAGACAGACAGACAGACAGACAGACAGACAGACAGACAGACAGACAGACAGACAGACAGACAGACAGACAGACAGACAGACAGACAGACAGACAGACAGACAGACAGACAGACAGACAGACAGACAGACAGACAGACAGACAGACAG
>NC_140175.1:99513310-99523310 GCF_963971535.1 Notolepis coatsorum
CATACTGCCCTATAATTTGTCACATCATAAGAAAGGGGAGTGGCCATTCACACATTTAAACCAATTAATTCAAACTTGAAAGCTAGCCCTCCCCTCTTCACTACGATGTTCACTATTGCTCCCTAGTGGTTACATCTGAAATTACATTTCAAGTTTCTTTAATAGTTGTCATACAGAAGTACAGAATACTTTTATACAAAATGCTTCTTTCTGTTACGCTCCAGAGACTGTGCTAGACAAAAAAAGATAAGTGTGAAATAAAATAAGTATAGCATGTAAAAAATAGAAGTCACGTACATAGAATACTTGTTATTTTCCAAGAGCTTCAAAGGATATTAATTTACAATAAAGTCAATAGAGCCACAATTTGGCTCCTGACCGTCTGGCTTGGAGAACAAAATATTCCATATGTTGGGATCTGAATGATTTGAATGTGAACAGACTATCTGTTCTGTCTGTTGACACCTTAAGTTTCCTTCTGTGGGAAACTCACACCTTTCAATTTCCCAGGAGCGAGGTCTCCAACAGACAAGACATATAATCTAAATGGACTTAAAGTAACATTATTGTTAATAACTAATATGATTAAATATACCTCAATACATTAAGGGCGGGACGACACGAGTAACTCACGATATGGTACTGTGGCGGATTTGGCTTTCGATAATGATAATCTCACGATATATATATACGATATCTGCGATAATTGATATAGTGCAAGGAATCTAATCTACGATACATCGTGATATCTGTGTAACTGAAGAAGAAGAAAAAATACCCATAAAAAGGCAGAAAGCAGGAATTGTGTATTTATTCACAGAATTGGCATGGAAGATTATCAGATTAGTGTGCATCACAAACCATCTGCGATAAAAAAATATATATACAATATATATATGTAATCTTTTATCTAATAAGATAACATTGTCAGTCTGTTCACCTCATTCCAATCATTTTAATTGCAGTAAAGTGGGCATTAGCCTGTTCAGCACCATGGACAGCAGCCCTCCAACAGAGTTCACCTGTTCACCCCTCCTCACCTGCTCCATTCTGCTCCTGCAATGCCACACCCTTCATCATTCTACTTGACATTGTTTAAATATGTAATATTATATGTACCTATTTGTAATACATATACACATTGTACACACGACTTGGGCTGTCATGAGACAGTACTTTTTCTGTGTGAGCTGAAAACGAAATAAATAGTTTACATTGTTTGAATATGTAATATATGTAGTGTATCTATTTGTAATACGTACACATTGTATGCAGGGCTGTACGTTAACTTTTTTTGCACATAGCACTGGTGCTACAGAGGTTGATAGTTTTGTAGCACAGGCCAAAATCTTGTAGCACGAGTATAAAACGTCTCTAAAATCTCTAAAAACAACCACAAGTAGTGCAGTTCATTACTTAAATTGGTATGTGACTGGCAAGGGACATGCATCTTGCATACAGGGCACACAAAATCCAAACTTTAACAAGAAATGCTTTCAAACTAATTCTTTCTTTATTTGCTCCAAAAAACCGAAGTATGTTGTGAAGTGTATTATGAAATGTATAGATGTAGCAGTACTGTCTATTTGTATGTCGTGTATGTCATATGTTATGATGAATTGAAAATGGGGGACCCTGATGTAAACAAGATGAAAGTCTTTCTCTGGTCTGCATCCCCTTAACAATTGTGTGTATTGAGCCGTACTGTATTGTACCCATTCTGCAATCTGTTAATAAAGTTTTCAATCAATCAAGTTAACTTTGAACCTCGGTTGTCAAGCGCGTCAATGTTGTGTATGCATCTGGGTGGCATCACAACGGTGTTCACTGTGCCTTTAAGATGGCACGGTGGCCTTACGACAGTGCTGTGAAGTACCGTCAAGTGTTGTAGTAACGTCAGTTGGGTTGGTGTGCTGTTGTGTTCTATAGATATCTATGGTTGTGCACAGCTAGCCCCTTTCGTGACTGCGATGTGCAAGCCATGGGCTTTTGAGCATAAAATAAAATGTCTAACCTTACGTCGTAGTCCGGTGCGTTTTTGGAAACATTATAGACTATAGTCATAACAGATACAGTGCTTTGAGCACACGCGCACACGGGGCTAACCGCTAATGTTAGCTAGCAAGCAGCTATATAGCTAAAACGCTAACTGTGATTTCAATGTGTCCTTGCCTTAGACTCGATGGTTGTACTAGGGTTGGATGCAGTTCCCCGTTGGTCAGTCTGTCTGTTTTC
Organism: Notolepis coatsorum; assembly: GCF_963971535.1. Lineage (NCBI taxonomy): Eukaryota > Metazoa > Chordata > Actinopteri > Aulopiformes > Paralepididae > Notolepis > Notolepis coatsorum. The sequence goes on from NC_140175.1 coordinate 99,515,546, forward strand.
CATCTTCTGCTGTGTTTAATGTTATCTGTTTGTGAGTGCTTCCTTGACTGATGGCTAGTACCGCGGGACTTTTATTCAACATTCTATATTTCCGCGGGTTGGCGAGTACTGCAGGAACTTTTATTAAACATTATATATGTCCGCGGGTTGGCCAGTACTGCGGGAACTTTTATTAAACATTCTATGTCCGCTGGTCTTGTGCAGTGCTCTCGTGGCACTGTCAACTCACCAAGTGGATAGTGTGGCGCCGTGGCCCATTCAACTTAATACCGTCACACTTTTCTTTTTCTTTTTTTGCCACACGGCCCATCGCACCAGTGCTACTGAAGTCAATCCATTCATCGCACAGACTGACATCAGTGTAGCACGTGCAACATATATATCGCACTGTACAGCCCTGGTACATGAGACTGACACTATCTCCATGTACAGCATTACGCATTAAGGTATCTACCAGCGATGCATAGAATCCCAGCAGATCATATTTTACAATATTTTACTTAATGACTGTATATCCATAAAACTATATCGGAGGCAAAATTGAAATAATTGAAATACGTGACATTTATTTATCAATGCAATTTCTTTTGCACTGCAGTTTTTTTGCACTGGACTGTATAAATCCTTGTATATCCTCCTTTACTGTACATTTTACTGTATATTTTTGGACTGTATATTTTTGAATGTATATACATATTTTAGAATGTATATACATATTTTAGAATGTATATCTTTGACTGTGTATTCTTATTTTCGACTAAATGGTAAATGGCTGCATTTATATAGCGCTTTACAATTTGTTCCTCACATTTGACCCGTTCACTCACATATTCACACACCGATGGCAGAGGCAACCATGAAAGCTGCCAACCTGCACATCGGGAGCAATTAGGGGTTAAGTGTCTTGCTCAAGGACACTTCGACACGCTGCCCGGGAGGAGTGGGAATCGAACCGGGAACCTCTGGATTACCAGACGACTGCTCTACCTCCTGAGCCACTGTCGCCCCCCCTCCCCCAAATGTTTATTGTGTCACAATGTTTATTGTGAGCGATCTGTGGTGCTGAATTCCCCTCTGGATTAATAAAGTACTTCTATTCTATTCTATTTTATTCTATGACTACAGTGTGAGCGACCCAACTGAAAAAAGGACCCCGGTCATATTGGGCAGCCACATTGGGTAACATGATATACATAATGACATTACTGCATAGCAGTCTAAGCAGTAGTAATCACTGAAGTAGTTGTAAACAAACATACTAGTACTTGCTATAAATTAGACAAACCAATTGAGAATGATGCTCAAGGGTTCCACAATACATTTAATTAATATTATTGCAAAAAGTACACATGATTTATGCATGATTTGACTGTGAGCTTTAGCCGTTTCCTCTCTCCGTGTTATTGAACGTAGCCCCTTGTCATGCCATCCTACAACATCAGACATCAATATCAGCCGGGCCCTGTGGGATGGTCATGAATGCTGGAATCCTCATTCATCATCTCTGCTATTAAGTTGTGTGATCTACGCATGACCCTATTTGAGTAAATCTATTTCTGTCTGTACATTGCAGAAGCTGTGATACCCCTATATACAGTATAGACACTACTGATGTCCCTATATACGGTACAGCAGCTACTGATGCCCCTATATACAGTACAGAAGCTACTGATGGCCCTATATACTGTACATGTACACAGTCAGCATGTTTGACAGGCTATGAAATTAGCAGTAATATCAGAGATAGCAAAGTGCTCCATGCTGAAAAATGATTGTCATTTCTCACATGCGATTCCTTGGTGTGGCTTGTGTAGGTATGTGCATTTAGTGTGTGGTTGTATGCATGTATGTGTGCATGTGTAAGTACTGTGTGAGTAATATGTGTGTGTGTGTGCGTGCGTGCGTGCGTGCGTGCGTGTGTGTGTGTGTGTGTGTGTGTGTGTGTGTGTGTGTGTGTGTGTGTGTGTGTGTGTGTGTGTGTGTGTGTGTGTGTGTGTGTGTGTGTGTGTGTGTGTGTGTGTGTGTGTGTGTGTGTGTGCACTATTAGATAATCATTAAGTAAGTAGCTTCATGCCTCTGGTGGGGGTATGATGAACCAATCAATTCTCATCGGCCGGACTGATTGCCACAGTTGCAAAACTCCTAAGGGGGCCAATCAGAACAGGTGACCCTGGACAACCCCCTCCCTCCCACTGACCCCACCCACAGAGGTCACAGCACCCCGGGTCTGTGTAGATTGGTTATGATAATGTTTGTGAAGGCCAATCATAATTTCCCAATCAGAGCTATAGGGGAAGAGATGGGAAAGGGAACCCATTAAGGACTGTAGCCGCCAGAACACTGTTGATGGCAGATCCAGTTAAATCACTAAAGTCATTACGGTCCTTACCTCTAATGGGACCCTCTCACACCTCAACCTATTGACACGCATTTCATTAGTATAGTCATAATCATAGAGTTATGGTTCTGCTCATTAGGACCAACAGGCGCATGGTGGGTATGAACACGGACCAACGCGCACACCGCTGCCAACTTGCGACTCTTATCTGTGTTGCGTGACCCTTCACCCAGCATTATCATTATATCAGCTGCCCTCGGAGCCATATATATATAAACGCCACTTTGGCATTCGTTTTAATCAGATGAACGCCTGCAGGAAGGTGTCGTATGGCAATATGATACCGGCTCTTACAATAAGACCAGAGAGTATCAAGTCTGCGTCAAGACCAGAGTATATCAAGTCTGCGTCAAGACCAGAGTATATCAAGTCTGCGTCAAGACCAGAGTATATCAAGTCTGCGTCAAGACCAGAGTATATCAAGTCTGCGTCAAGACCAGAGTATATCAAGTCTGCGTCAAGACCAGAGTATATCAAGTCGGAGTCAAGACCAGAGTATATCAAGTCTGAGTCAAGACCAAGACCAGAGAGTATCAAGTGAGTCAACACCAGAGAGTATCAAGTCTGAGTCAAGACCAGAGTATATCAAGTCTGAGTCAAGACCAGATAGCATCAAGTCTGAGTCAAGACCAGAGAGCATCAAGTCTGAGTCAAGACCAGAGAGCATCAAGTCTGAGTCAAGACCAGAGAGCATCAAGTCTGAGTCAAGACCAGAGAGCATCAAGTCTGAGTCAAGACCAGAGAGTATCAAGTCTGAGTCAAGACCAGAGTATATCAAGTCTGAGTCAAGACCAGAGAGCATCAAGTCTGAGTCAAGACCAGAGAGCATCAAGTCTGAGTCAAGACCAGAGAGCATCAAGTCTGAGTCAACACCAGATAGTATCAAGTCTGAGTCAAGACCAGAGAGCATCAAGTCTGAGTCAACACCAGATAGTATCAAGTCTGAGTCAAGACCAGAGAGCATCAAGTCTGAGTCAAGACCAGAGAGCATCAAGTCTGAGTCAAGACCAGAGAGCATCAAGTCTGAGTCAAGACCAGAGAGCATCAAGTCTGAGTCAAGACCAGAGTATATCTAGTCTGAGTCAAGACCAAGACCAGAGAGTATCAAGTGAGTCAACACCAGAGAGCATCAAGTCTGCGTCAAGACCAGAGAGCATCAAGTCTGAGTCAAGACCAGAGAGCATCAAGACTGAGTCAAGACCAGAGAGCATCAAGTCTGAGTCAAGACCAGAGAGCATCAAGTCTGAGTCAAGACCAGAGAGCATCAAGTCTGAGTCAAGACCAGAGAGCATCAAGACTGAGTCAAGACCAGAGAGCATCAAGTCTGAGTCAAGACCAGAGAGCATCAAGACTGAGTCAAGACCAGAGAGCATCAAGACTGAGTCAAGACCAGAGAGCATCAAGTCTGAGTCAAGACCAGAGAGCATCAAGACTGAGTCAAGACCAGAGAGCATCAAGACTGAGTCAAGAGCAGAGACCATCAAGACTGAGTCAAGACCAGAGAGCATCAAGTGAGTCAAGACCAGAGAGCATCAAGTCTGAGTCAAGACCAGAGAGCATCAAGTGAGTCAAGACCAGAGAGAATCAAGTCTGAGTCAAGACCAGAGAGCATCAAGACTGAGTCAAGACCAGAGAGCATCAAGTGAGTCAAGACCAGAGAGCATCAAGTCTGAGTCAAGACCAGAGTGCATCAAGTCTGAGTCAAGACCAGAGAGCATCAAGTCTGAGTCAAGACCAGAGAGTATCAAGTGAGTCAAGACAAAGAGAGCATCAAGTCTGAGTCAAGACCAGAGTGTATCTGAGTCATGCAGAGGTTTGGTGAAGAGAGGAGTCCACTTGGCTCTCATCTGTGTCCTTGACGTGCTTCTACCAGGAGAAGAGAGGGGAGTTGGTAAGTGGTAAGATAGGGGCATTCGTCAATAGGTTTATAAGCTTATGCCAAGAGGGAATAATTGCAACATCTATTTGAACATATTGAACAACATGTGTTTTAACAAGACAAACTGTGTTTAGCGGTGTGAGAAAAGAGGTTTGAGTTTTGTGAATTGTGTCTATAGGTGAAATGTGTTTATGGTTTTGGCAAATGGGGGCTAGTTTTACTGAATGTGTTTAGGGAACTGGTCATTTGGTTTAGGGTATTGGGGTTTGTGTTTTAGCAATCGTGGACAACTGTAAATAGGGAATGAAATATTAATTAGAATGATGTGAAGATAATGAATGTATGTGATGGCATCTCATTCGATAGTTGGCCTGCAGAGATTCTCTCCAGTTGACGTCTGTTTTATCTAATGTCATTATTATGTTCATGGAGCTGTGGGCAACGGCACAATGGCATCTAAGGTCAGGGGAGAGAGAGACCCAGAGAAAGAGAGAGAGAGACCCAGAGAGAGAGAGAGACCCAGAGAGAGAGAGAGACCCAGAGAGAGAGAGAGAGACCCAGATAAAGATAGAGAGACCCAGAGAGAGAGACCCAGAGAGAGAGAGAGAGAGAGACCCAGAGAGAGAGAGAACCAGAGATAGATACCCAGAGAGAAAGAGAGACCCAGAGAGAGAGAGAGAGAGAGAGAGAGACCCAGAGAGAGAGGGACCCAGAGAGAGACAGATACCCAGAGAGAGAGAGACCCAGAGAGAGAGAGAACCAGAGATAGATACACAGAGAGAAAGAGAGACCCAGAGAGAGAGAGAGACCCAGAGAGAGAGAGAGACCCAGAGAGAGAGGGACCCAGAAAGAGATACCCAGAGAGAGACAGATACCCAGAGAGAGAGACCCAGAGAGAGAGAGAACCAGAGATAGATACACAGAGAGAAAGAGAGACCCAGAGAGAGAGAGAGACCCAGAGAGAGAGGGACCCAGAGAGAAAGAGAGACGCAGAGAGAGAGAGAGAGAGAGAGAGAGAGAGAGAGAGAGAGAGAGAGAGAGAGAGACCCAGAGAGAAAGAGAGACCCAGAGAGAGAGAGAGAGAGAGACCCAGAGAGAGAGAGAGAGACCCACAGATAGAGAGACCCAGAGAGAGACAGAGACCCAGAGAGAGAGAGAGACCCAGAGAGAGAGACCCAGAGAGAGAGGGACCCAGAGAGAGAGAGAGAGAGAACTAGCTAATGATGCTAATGATGGAGCATCGCCGTCGGTTGTGTGATAGTAAAGGGCTAACCTTCTGTATTGTCACAGTGAAAGGGTTAACCGGCTGTCGTGTGGCAGTGAAAGGGTTAATGGCAGTGTTGTAGTTGAGACATGAACCGAGACTGAGTCAAGACCAGAGAGCATCAAGTCTGAGTCAAGACCAGAGAGCATCAAGACTGAGTCAAGACCAGAGTATATCAAGTCTGAGTCAAGACCAGAGAGCATCAAGTCTGAGTCAAGACCAGAGAGCATCAAGTCTGAGTCAAGACCAAGACCAGAGAGCATCAAGTCTGAGTCAAGACCAGAGAGCATCAAGACTGAGTCAAGACCAGAGAGCATCAAGTCTGAGTCAAGACCAGAGAGCATCAAGTCTGAGTCAAGACCAGAGAGCATCAAGACTGAGTCAAGACCAGAGAGCATCAAGTCTGAGTCAAGACCAGAGAGCATCAAGACTGAGTCAAGACCAGAGAGCATCAAGTCTGAGTCAAGACCAGAGAGCATCAAGTCTGAGTCAAGACCAGAGAGCATCAAGTCTGAGTCAAGATCAGAGAGCATCAAGTCTGAGTCAAGACCAGAGAGCATCAAGACTGAGTCAAGACCAGAGAGCATCAAGTCTGAGTCAAGACCAGAGAGCATCAAGTGAGTCAAGACCAGAGAGAATCAAGTCTGAGTCAAGACCAGAGTGCATCAAGTCTGAGTCAAGACCAGAGAGCATCAAGACTGAGTCAAGACCAGAGAGCATCAAGTCTGAGTCAAGACCAGAGAGTATCTGAGTCATGCAGAGGTTTGGTGAAGAGAGGAGTCCACTTGGCTCTCATCTGTGTCCTTGACGTGCTTCTACCAGGAGAAGAGAGGGGAGTTGGTAAGTGGTAAGATAGGGGCATTCGTCAATAGGTTTATAAGCTTATGCCAAGAGGGAATAATTGCAACATCTATTTGAACATATTGAACAACATGTGTTTTAACAAGACAAACTGTGTTTAGCGGTGTGAGAAAAGAGGTTTGAGTTTTGTGAATTGTGTCTATAGGTGAAATGTGTTTATGGTTTTGGCAAATGGGGGCTAGTTTTACTGAATGTGTTTAGGGAACTGGTCATTTGGTTTAGGGTATTGGGGTTTGTGTTTTAGCAATCGTGGACAACTGTAAATAGGGAATGAAATATTAATTAGAATGATGTGAAGATAATGAATGTATGTGATGGCATCTCATTCGATAGTTGGCCTGCAGAGATTCTCTCCAGTTGACGTCTGTTTTATCTAATGTCATTATTATGTTCATGGAGCTGTGGGCAACGGCACAATGGCATCTAAGGTCAGGGGAGAGAGAGACCCAGAGAAAGAGAGAGAGAGACCCAGAGAGAGAGAGAGACCCAGAGAGAGAGAGAGACCCAGAGAGAGAGAGAGAGACCCAGATAAAGATAGAGAGACCCAGAGAGAGAGACCCAGAGAGAGAGAGAGAGACCCAGAGAGAGAGAACCAGAGATAGATACCCAGAGAGAAAGAGAGACCCAGAGAGAGAGAGAGAGAGAGAGAGAGAGACCCAGAGAGAGAGGGACCCAGAGAGAGACAGATACCCAGAGAGAGAGAGACCCAGAGAGAGAGAGAACCAGAGATAGATACACAGAGAGAAAGAGAGACCCAGAGAGAGAGAGAGACCCAGAGAGAGAGAGAGACCCAGAGAGAGAGGGACCCAGAAAGAGATACCCAGAGAGAGACAGATACCCAGAGAGAGAGACCCAGAGAGAGAGAGAACCAGAGATAGATACACAGAGAGAAAGAGAGACCCAGAGAGAGAGAGAGACCCAGAGAGAGAGGGACCCAGAGAGAAAGAGAGACGCAGAGAGAGAGAGAGAGAGAGAGAGAGAGAGAGAGACCCAGAGAGAAAGAGAGACCCAGAGAGAGAGAGAGAGAGAGAGAGACCCAGAGAGAGAGAGAGAGACCCACAGATAGAGAGACCCAGAGAGAGACAGAGACCCAGAGAGAGAGAGAGACCCAGAGAGAGAGACCCAGAGAGAGAGGGACCCAGAGAGAGAGAGAGAGAGAACTAGCTAATGATGCTAATGATGGAGCATCGCCGTCGGTTGTGTGATAGTAAAGGGCTAACCTTCTGTATTGTCACAGTGAAAGGGTTAACCGGCTGTCGTGTGGCAGTGAAAGGGTTAATGGCAGTGTTGTAGTTGAGACATGAACCGAGACTGAGTCAAGACCAGAGAGCATCAAGTCTGAGTCAAGACCAGAGAGCATCAA
>NC_140175.1:99528310-99531341 GCF_963971535.1 Notolepis coatsorum
TGAGTGAATGTGAGGAACAAAATTGTAAACTGCTTTGCATAAAAGTGCTACAGTATATAAATGCACCATTTACCATTTTAGTAAAGACAGTTTATTCAGATGCTGATTGAAAAAGAGTGTTTTTTAGTCTACGGCCAATGAGGAGCCAGGACAGAGGATTGATTGATTGATCGATTGATTGATTGATTGATTGATTGATTGATTGATTGATTGATTGATTGAAAACTTTATTAACAGATTGCAGAATGGGTACAATACAGTACAGCTCAATACACACAATTGTTAAGGGGATGCAGACCAGAGAAAGACTTTCGTCTTGTTTACATCAGGGTCCCCCATTTTCAATTCATCATAACATATATGACATACATGACATACAGATAGACAGTACTGTTACATCCAGACATTTATGACATACAAGATATGCAAATATACAGTACAACGCATGTCACATAGACCCTGGCGTTGGAAACTCTGATTAAGAGAATGAGTTTCTAAAAATAGAGGGGGAAGAAACTGTACATTGGAGGGGGTTGGGTAGGTGGGGCGGGGGGGGGGAACTGTACATTGGAGGGGGTTGGGTAGGTGTGGTGGGGGTGGGGGGGAACTGTACATTGGAGGGGGTTGGGTTTGGACATTTACAGGGACCAGTTTCAAATTTTTCCCGTAGGTGCTCTTTGAGAGCGGTTTTGAAAGTGGGTAATGATTCACATTCCTTTATAGCTGTGGGTAGGGCGTTCCACATTGATGTGGCATAATTGCGAAACGTGTTTAGTCCCTTGTTTGAGCCGAATCTGGGATAACCTGCTTAATTTCAACCACCCCCGATGGGAAGTGGGGTCTGAGAAGTTGGGGTGATGCGAGCTGACTTTGGCTGGAGATCAGGCGTGCCACTGCGTCAGTGGCGTAACTCTCTCTCTCAATGTGTGCAGGGGACAGATTTGGGGGCGTGGCGAGTGACGTCGATGGGGGGGGATTGGGGGGGGGGGGGGCCTCTACCTAGATTTTTTTTTTTTTTTTTTTTTTTTAAATACCAGGGGTGCAATACCGCATTTTCCCAGGCGGTGGCGCCATTTCTCCATGTAAACGACACACTGAGCTCATACAGAAACAAGTATTGTTGTGACAAATAATAAACAAATTTGAAAGGTTTATGGTGAAAGAACATTTATTATATGGTGCTTCAATTAGCAATTATGAACACAGTAATACAAGATATGCATGATAAAAAAAAAGACATGCTAAGTTCCTGAGAAACACTACTATACAATATACAATTTTAGCTCTTAATGTATCTATCACCTTTATCTATCACCAATCACTTTTAATCAAATTTAATTACAGGTACAAAACGTTAACATAAATCACTCTTATGCACTGGTACATAAGTTATATAACAAACCTGTTTAATAAAACTCTAACCCTTATGGTCATGCCTGCATCGATTGTGCAATAATCCAATACTAAAATACCTGAGAGGGCACTGGTTCCTATGTAGACTACTATACAATTTTAACTCTGTCATTATTATACTTAATGTATCTAAACTATATTATACAAGAGCCACATCTGTTCTTTCCTTAAAGTGACTTTTTATATACCTCATTCCTTTAAAGTGACTTCTCCATTATTTAAATTGACATTTTCACATTTAAACTCATCCAATGCTTCCAAAGACATGTTGTCTCCGATCATGGGCAGAGATGAATTCCTCACAGAGTTCTCTCATGTCAAAGGCATCAACTCTTTCTTGATGTATATGACAAACTGCCACACTGTTCAACCTTTTCTGCTTCATGGAGTTGCGAAGCCAGGTCTTCAACCTCCGGAGTCCGCTGAAACTCCTCTCAGCTTCAGCAGAGGATGTGGGAACCATAGATATATATAGAACACTAGATAGCTTGCCCGCGCTGCCGGCCAATGGAGAGCGACGTCACTGAACCGCCGCCATCTTGCTCCAGTCAGCCTTGAGTGAGAGTGAGTGAGCTGCACAGACAAAAATACTCATAACTCGCTGAAATATTGACGGATTTACAAACGGTTTGGTTTATTACAAGCATTATTAACGTGGCTATGATTCAAGCAGTTTGTAAAAAAAAACATCTTTATTTTTTTTTTATACGTATGCAGTATCATAACTACATCTTTGATGTTTATAGCAAATCAACCCGTTTGTAAATCCGTCAATATTTCAGCGAGTTATGAGTATTTTTGTCTGTGCAGCTCACTCACTCTCACTCAAGGCTGACTGGAGCAAGATGGCGGCGGTTCAGTGACGCTGGTGACTCCGCCTTAAGCTACAGTATCTAGTGTTCTATAGATATCTATGGTGGGAACAACCAGCAATAGCCTCACAAGGACTAGGCGACAGCGTAGCAAAACTTAGTTTGCTTTGAAGAAGTAGCTTTCTCCTCTTGGGCGACGGATTTTAACACACACCTTGGGCGACGTATTTTAACACACACCTCGGCTGACGACCCGAGCTATTATTATGCAAAGACAAGTACTTTAGCGAGTGGGTACTTGGCCTGTGCAGGGCAAGAATGCGACCCCCATCTACTGCTCTTTGCATAATAATAGGACAGGTAGTCAGACTCAGCTCTTTGGACGGTAAAACGTGGGAGGTACAATAACTGCATTCTGAAAACATGCGGGGGACACTTTCCGATGTCCCCGGCGTCAGTTACGCCCCTGCACTGCGTTCTATGAGTATGAGTTGAAAGTGCCTTGGTGGCACAAGCCGGTAGACAGGGGTGTAAAGTACTTGAGTAATCGTACTTCGTTACAATACTTAAGTACTGTTTTTGGGGATTTGTACTTTACTGTATTAGGTTTGTATACTTGTACTTTTACTCAATTACACATCAGAGAATAAAAACAGATTTTTTATTCCTTACATTAAAATGCAGACCTACAAAGTACAAAGTACAAATCTTGCAGGGTCCAACAAATTTAATTATTATATTTGTTTCTCTGGCCGAACTAACGTTAACGTTATTAATCCTGCGGCCACACTTTATTTAAAAACAGC
>NC_140175.1:99531541-99599802 GCF_963971535.1 Notolepis coatsorum
AAATGATTAGTAAAGGCACAGGGCGGGATCCACAAAGAATGGATTGCACGGTGCTAATTGCACCCTTACTTACAAGACGAAATACTTTCTCTGGTCTGCATCCCCTTACCAATTGTGTGTATTGAGCCGTACTGTATTGTACCCATTCTGCAATCTGTTAATAACATTTTCAATCAATCAATCACCTGCACGGTATGCAGCTTCCAGGGGAAGTACATACACCGGAAATTCTACCCCATAGACACTTGTATCTCACGGAGATACAACTGGGAACGAGGTTAGACAAGCAGATACATACCCTTTTCTTCTCTGTGCATGCATTAGGCTTAGGGAACAACCACACTGTTAGCCTAGCTTAGCGTCATTCACTGGAAGTAGGTGTGCCAGTGTAGCCTAGTTCCCAACAGTCACGAAATACAACTCCAAAACTTTCCTGTAAACATGTTGTGACCTGTGTATTTACCACGTGGGGGGGGGGACATTTACATTTTCTTTTCTAAGCAGATATATACTCGGAACTATTTGTTGCCGAACCACTGCTGCCTGGGCGCCGTTTTTCAAAAAGCAACAGGGCTTTTGAGGTGATGAACACCTACTTTCAGTGAATGACGCTAAGCAGAGCAGAAAAGGGTATGTATCCGCTTGTATAACTCCAGGGTTCTCCAGATGGCAAATAAGCTCATTTCCCAAAAAGTTGGCGTGTTCCTTTAACAGCTCTGGTGTCTTCCTCTCCTGCTGGTTGAGCTGGTAGCATGCCGCTGCTTGGCTGTGGTGCCAGGGAGGCTTCATGTTGATGCAGACAAGCATTTGTCTCACAGGGTCTTCATGGGAGAGTGGGGGGTGGGGGGGGGGTGGGGTGGGGGGATTGGGGTTGCTCGCCCAAATCTCATGCTGATTGTTGCTTGTTTGTTTGGGGAGTAAGTCTGTCCCACAGTGAAAGTGTGTGTGTGTGTGTGCGTGTGATTCCCTCCACTGAAAAGAAAAGCACACATTTATGCACACACACACACACACACACACACACACACACACACACACACACACACACACACACACACACACACACACACACACACACACACACACACACACACACACACACACACACACACACACACACACACACAAACGCACGCACGCACGCACGCACACACACACACACACACACACACACACACACACACACACACACACACACACACACACACACACACACACACACACACACACACGCACACACACACACACCTTTACTATGTGAAATAGAGAGTATAAGCAGGGAGGAAGAGGTAGGAGGGGGAACAGAATGAAATGAGAACAGTAACTGACTCTGGAGTGACAGGAGATAACCCACAAGCACGACACAGAAACGCAGATTACCAGACCTCACCGAAGGAGCTTCCAGGTGGATCATGCAGTTTGAGGAAATTACGTCACCTTTCCTACTATCGGTGGGCGACGTCAAGTCCCTGTTGACACGGTTGTTAGGAATAGGTGCTAGCCATGAGATCATGGCTGAGACATCGATGCGGGTAGCTTCCGTGACAGGGACATATTCAACGCACACAGAGCGGCATTATGGTACAAACTCAAACACCAATTCCCAGCACGTATCAATCCCAGCACGTATGCAAAACTGGCAGGGAATCCTATAATGCCGACAGAAGGGCAAGGAGACAACCCAGAAGATGACCCGTTGCAGAGAGCGATGTTTAGAGAAAGTGTGATGAGAGGGCTTCCAGAAGCGGTCAGGAACAGACTGGAAGATGTAGTAGGTCTATTAGACATGACTTATGCTTTGTTCTGTGCACATGTGATGCATAGCGTTGAAAAGCACAGGGCTCAAGAGCAGAAGGTCAGGGATCAGGACAGGAATGAAGCAAGGAATTTAACTTAGCAACAGTTGCAGCCTTAAAAGAAAAGGCTACAGGCAGTAATAGTATCGTCCGCTCCTTCTCCACCCACACAGGACCAGAGACCCCCACCCGCACCACAGGTAGTGAACAACTATAGCTATGGTTCACAGGCCTTAATTGATATGCTGGTACTTTAATTAGGAATACATAGTCACAGGTTGAAAGAAGAAATGTATGGTTACCAGTCCGGCACGCCACAAGTATGAAATCCCTCTACCCCCTAATCTTCAGATTCGTTCCCCGGATGTTCCCCAGACCCGCCCCAGACGACAAACATGACAGCCCAAGAAACGTCATTTCTCAGAAATTACCCCACAAACTAAGAGGTCTAATTGACCTGCTCCCACCCCGGTTGTCAACCTGACCGTTTCTCTTCTTTTATCATGTTTGTTCTCTGGAGAACGGCCTTGGACTACCTTGCTTAACCAAATAGCAAATTCCCCTGTCCACTGGATGGTTTATGTCAACCTCCCCTCCCGGCCTAGTTAACCCTTTCCTACCACAATTCCATGTTTCTAGCAAATCCAGTAAATATAAGTATAACAATGGCATAATACACATTTTCCACTACAACAGCAACAAGAAAAAAAAGAGAAAAAAAGCTAAATTTCCACTATCTAAAGTGTGCCTGTAGCCAAACACTTCCGCATGAAATTATGAGGGAAGGAAGAAGCACGGTACAAGTAACCAGGTAATATCCCAATAAGAGCAGAACACTAAGCAAGAACTAAATGTAACAGTCAAATGCAAAATCAAAGTTGAGTTTTAATACTGAATCCACAGGTGGTCAGAATACCAGGAGATCAACCAGCGAGGCAGATGGAAACCGACAGGGATGAGGCGAGATTCAGAGTCCAAGGGAAGTGGATCAAAAACAGAGAATAATAATAACAACAAGAGTTCTGACGGGATGGGTAGGACTATAGTTCAGGGGCGTCCATTTGGTATGGCAAGGTATGGCACTCGCCATACCTTGGCAAATAAAAATGTAAAAAAATTTTTTTTTTTTGATATTGTCAAAAAATTATCTCACTTTTACTAGGTGACTTTTACTGTGACTAACTGAAATATGCCCAAAAAAGAAGGAAAATGGACATAGGGACGTTTTTTTTATCAAAGGACAGCAGAGACAAGTGATACAGGGACACAGGTAAGGTCTGGCTTAGTGATTATAATAGTGCAGTTCAGCATTCAGTAACCCATACTTTTTGTGAATGTGTTTTTGATACTACATTCTGTTGAACACACACCTCAAAACCGTACCCCCCCCTCCTCGCCATACCTTGCCTTTTACTGAAAGGACGCCACTGCTATAGTTACTGCAGGACAGTCAGGTAATTTTAGGACTATAGTTCCTGCAGGACATGGGATGGTAGGACTATAGTTACTGCAGGACGTGATGGTAGGACTATAGTTGCTGCAGGTCAGAGTCATGTGATGGTAGGACTATAGTTACTGCAGGTCAGAGTCATGTGATGGTAGGACTATAGTTACTGCAGGTCAGAGTCATGTGATGGTAGGACTATAGTTACTGCAGGACAGAGTCATGTGATGGTAGGACAATAGTTACTGCAGGACAGAGTGAGGTGATGGTAGGACTATAGTTACTGCAACACAGAGTCATGTGATGGTAGGACTATAGTTACTGCAACACAGAGTCATGTGATGGTAGGACTATAGTTACTGCAGGACAGAGTCATGTGATGGTAGGACTATAGTTACTGCAGGACAGAGTCATGTGATGGTAGGACTATAGTTACTGCAGGACAGAGTCATGTGATGGTAGGGCTAGTGTAACTGAGGGGTACAATTCCCTGACTGTATTGAGAGTATGGTATCATTAAACCACTACTTAGTTATGTACTTTAATTACTGGCCATACAGTACACGGTATATATGATGAACACCCACACAATAACACGGCTTAACAAAGAAAGTCCTGTTTAGAATATTTATTAGAAGAGCATCAATAGTAGATTACAGTATTGAGAATTAGGGTCGCGCTTGTATGGCGAAGAATGTGCATAAATAGGTCAAGAGCGTAAGTCCATGAGCATATTACGATGGGGATAATTAATACCACCTGTAGCATAATAATTATATAAGGCACACTCGTAGGTCAGCTGGAGATACTAAGGGGGTTCCCTCCGGTTGTAAGCCAGCAGGGGAGAGGAATTGTCGGGAGCAAAAGTCTGGATCAACGAGGAATAAAGAGACTCCAGGTACAGGAGACGGTGCAATAATCCCTTGGTCCTTAGACAAAGCAACAGCTATACTCCGGTATGCATTGCAGCATGGATGAAAGCTAGCCAGCCTCTGGGTCCTAGAGGCGGGCTCGACGGGGCTCCTCACAGGGTAGATCCCACACGGTAGTGGGGTAGACGGTTCTCTGCTCCAGCAGCCACAGTACCAAAGCAATATAATCCAGCCGAAAAGGGCTCTGCATTCGTCGGTGTAGGTTATCCAGTGTACATATCCACACGGTTCTCGTCTAGGACTCCTCGGATGGCGGCACAAGGTTAGGCCGCCCAGCCTGGATAAGCACACTAGCTCGGTACGATGAACCGGTGGTAATGCTGGTCACTGTAGAACGGTAGCCGCACGATACACTATACATAATAGACTATTACTTTATAATAGAATAAGTCGAACTCGACGATACAGCGTTAAACTCTGACACTTTAGCTATCAATTCGCACGCGGTCTCAAGGCTCTATTTAGGGGCAAAACGGGCCCACTTCACAGCACGTTGTATCGTGGTGAAGGCTTCAGCTTTTAGTTACTAAGTCTAAGATAAGTGCTTCTGTATCCACCTGCGCCGTATTTATACGTAAGGTGAATAATCTAGTGCCAACCTTATTTCTGTCTCGTATTACTGCGCAAACCTGGGCATGTTGAGACATGTCTTAGCGGTGGCTTTGAACTAGACATTGGGGGTATGGCCGTTGGCGCCTAGGGGGTCGCTGTCCAATAGGAGAATGAATATTATGGTCTGGTCTGTACCTAGGTAAAGGGATATTCCGTGTATATGTACAAAGAATATACAAGGGATATCAGATGATATACAAATATTATACAATATATCTCAAGTAATAAATATATATATTCGGTTTAATATGACCCTTTGTAACAGCCGCCTCCTAATTAGTCCGCACCTAATTAGATAAGCAGAGACAGATTAACCGCCTTGTCCACTACTCAATGTCCGTTGTGAGGAGTAGGGCAATTCACAAAGTCAGTGGGTCATGGTCGTCATTAAGAGAGTCAGGGAGCCTTGGCAACTCTATCAGCCTCGCCACGGGTCGGGTGTATGTCCGTCCTTGGACGAGCACTTCTGCCGCTCTGACCTTTCCGTCGGCACCAGTGATCACTTTGCTTACGCGGCCGGCCGGCCACATAGCTCGGGGTAGTGACTGGTCTATAATCATGACGACTGTGCCCTCCGTCAAATTGTCTCTTTCTTTTACCCATTTCTGGCGGGTCTGTAGAGACGGTAGATAGTGGAGCAGGAAACTGTTCCAAAACTTGTCAGCCAATACTTGACTGTACCTCCACATTCTTCGGCCGTTCGCTTCCTCAGGTCTGTACACTGTCTGTGGGAGCGCGGGGTCCAGCCGCCCCATCAAGAGAGTGTTGGGGGTGACTGGGTCGACATCTGCTACATCACTTGAGATGTAACCGAGGGGCTTTGAGTTCAATACTCCCTCGATCTCCGTGAGGACTGTCGTGAGGACTTCTTCCGCCACGGTCTGGGCCCCAAGCACGGCGTACAGGGCTGTCTTTATTGAACGTACTTCTCGTTCCCAAGTTCCCCCAAAGTGAGGGGCGTTCGGGGGGTTAAACTGGAAATCAATCTGAGAGGGAGCGAGGTGGGTCTTATGTTCTGGGCCCATAGCTTGAAAACTCTCTCTCAGCTCTCTTTCTCCGCCTTTGAAGTTTGTCCCGTGATCAGACAATAATATAGACGGTTTTCCTTTCCGCGCTGTGAATCTCCGGAAGGCCATAAGGAATGAGTCCGTACTCATGGTTGGAAGGAGTTCTATGTGTATCGCTCGGGTGGTCATGCATTTGAATACAATACCCCACCGCTTCTCTGTCCCTCTTCCTTTCTTCACATATAGCGGGCCGAAGCAGTCCATACCGGTGGAGTGAAAGGGCTTGTCGCCGAGTCGGAGGCGACAGGGGGGTAGGTCAGCCATCCTGGGTATACTGGGCTGTGCTCGCCACTTGCGACAGTCTAGACAGGTCCGCTGGAAGCGTCGTACTGCTTCTCTTCCTTGCAGTATCCAATAGCGACGTCTGATCTCAGCGAAGACTCTCTCTGCCCCGGCGTGGTGCACGTCCTCGTCGTATTTCTTTATGATGAGCTCTGTGACCTTGTGTCGGCTGTTGAGAACTATCGGGAACTTGACGTCATCCGTTAAGTCTGGGGCCCTTCTCAGACGACCACCCACTCTGATGAGATTATGGGCGTCGCTCTCAGGGGCCAAGTGGAGCAGTCTTCTGTCTGACGGGACTGGCTTTGATCCCTTCAGACAGTCTAGCTCGTCGGGGAACGAGTCTCTTTGGGCTCGCTGTAGCAGAAGGAGTTCTGCTTCTTCGTAGTTAGCTGCATTAATGTCAGTAGTGGAGGGAACCTCAGGGTGGTGCCACAGGAATGTCTTTAACTGCGCACTCTCAAGGGTAGGGCAGTCGCCCATGTTGGGATCTGTGGGGACTGGTGTGTGCGTCAACCCACAGAACATAGATTTCTTCATCTCTGCCTCCTCTTAACTAGCCTCCCGTGGGGTGGGTGTAGGCCACTCTTCTTCCGGGAGCTTGAGGAACTCAGGACCGTCACTATAGAGATTGTGACGTGTGAGGTCATCCAGGGACATTCCCCGTGTGATGACGTCTGCTGGGTTCTGTTTTGTGTCCACGTACCTCCAGCATGCTGATTCTGTTAAATCTTGGATCTCTGTGATTCTGACTCCCACGAAGACCTTGTATCTACACGAATCGGACTGGATCCATGTGAGTACGGTCATGGAGTCTGACCACAGGATTGTTCTTTGCACCGGGATGGTGAGTTCACGTTGGATTAACGTGGCGAGTTGCGCTCCTACTAGGGCTGCGCAGAGCTCTAGACGCGGGATCGATTGTTGCTTGCGGGGGGCTATTCTTGAACGAGCCAGGATGAAGGCGGTATGTATTTCTCCTCCCTCCTCTCGGGCCCGCAAGTAGGCCACCGAACCGTAGGCTACTTCGGAGGCGTCGCTGAAGACGTGCAGGTCCATCTGACATGTCTCCAGCCGCACTGTGGGTGGGAAGTAGCTGCGGCGTATGTTGACACCTGGGAGCGAGCTGAGTTGTGTTTCCCACTCTCTCCATGTGGAAGCAAGGTGGTCGGGTATGGGGTCGTCCCAGCCCTGGTCCTTGTCCCACAGCTCTCGTACAATCATCTTTGCCCTGGTGGTGTAAGGTAGAATACATCCCAACGGGTCATATTGTCTGGCGAGTGTTCTGTATACACTCCGTCTTGTGGTCGGTAGTGAAATCGACCTTCCCTGCTCCTTGGTCAGGGGTGTGTGTCTATAATGGAGCGAGTCTGTTTTGAAGCGCCAGACTAGTCCTAATGTCATTTCTTGGGCTTCACCTGGGATGGTCGCCATCCAGGTCTCGCTGCTTGCTGCCTTGTCCTCTGGGGAGAGGCTGCGCAGTACTTGAGGGTCGCTGCTGGCCCACTGCCGGAGATCAAAGCCGCCTTTGATCAGGGAGGCGCGGAGCTTGAGTAAGAGGGCCTCGGCCTCTTCTGGCGTCGAGACGCTTTGCAGACAGTTGTCCACGTAGAAACTCTTTTCTACACTTTGTCGGACCTCCTCGTCAGCTGCTGGGTCCTCAGCGACATGTTTTTGCAGTGCGAACGTAGCACAGCATGGGCTGCATGTGGTTCCGAAAGGGAGGACTTCCCATTGATAGATGGATGGTTGCTCATCCCCGATCCTCTCTCTCCATAAGAACCGCAGCAGGGGCTTGTCCTCTTCCACTAGTCGCACCTGCAGGAACATCCCTTTGATGTCGCCGCTGATGGCCACCTTGTTCTGGCGGAAACGTAGCAACACGCCTAGTAGAGAGGGGCCGAGTGTTGGGCCGGGCAAGAGCTCTTTATTCAGATTTTGTGATCCGATCTGGTAGCTGCAGTTAAACACAATACGATCCTTGCCGTTGTGGTGGACCTTGTGGTGGGGCACGTACCATGATTCGGTCGTCTGATCGGCCTCTTGAATGTCAATTCTCTTTATGTGTCCCGCTGTGATTAGCTTGTCAATCTCAGCGCGGTACACAGTGGCTTGAGCGAGGTCTCTGGCTAGGCGCCGCTCTGTGTTCAATAGATATCGCTCCGTCGCTTCTTTTGAGGCGTGGAAGGTAGGCATACCCTCTCGCCTCAGGAGTGGAGTTGCGTATCTCATCACTCCATTGACTTTGACTCTCTTTGTCCCCTGCTCGAGGAGGGCTATGGCATAAATGTCTTCCTTGGAACGAATGTGTTTCTTTTCGTTCTTAAAGGGCATTGTCTCTAGTGTCCATAGCCTCTCGACGTGCTGTAAGAGGGTGGTGTCTTCTTCTGTCACTCTGGAGTGGAGGCAGCTAGTGGCTGCTGTTCGGTTGGGAGACCTGAAGAGGGGGCCTTGTAGTGTCCATCCTAGGCGGGTCTCGACTGCTGCTGGACAGCCTCTGGGCCCAATGTGGACCCGGTCCGTCGGGACGATGAGGTGTGCGTGGTCGGATCCTATGAGCAGGGTCAGGGTGGCGCCGTCGATGAGCGGTATAGGTAGTTGACGCAGGTGCACGTATTTATCGATCAGCTTGGCGATGGGGTAGGTGTACCGCGACAGGCCTATGTCTTGGCTGGTGAAAGCGTTAGTGATCCTATACCGCCTCTCTGGCTCCCCGCTTGCTGCGATAGTGAAGGAGACGTGCTCACCCTTTATCGTCTTCAGGTCTCTTCTTATAGTACGAATCGTCATTGTTTTTTCGCTCCCCCGCAGACCCAGCTGGGCTGCAGCGGATGCGAGGAGGAGAGTCTTTTCTGACCCGTCGTCAAGGACGGTGTAAGTGTCCATGACCTTGTCCTCGTAGCTTAATGTCACTCGGACCACCTTCAAGAGCACCCGGGAGCCCCCGCTGCTGGCGGGGTCAATATACATGACGCTTACTCTGGTGCTGCTTGAGGGTGCGGGTTTCTTCCTGTTGCTGTCATGCAAGACGTCCAAGTGGGCTCCGTCACACCGACTGCACCTCTTCTTCAAGCGGCACTCGGCTGCCATATGGCTGCGCGCACAGCGGTAACAGCGGCGGTTGGACTTTATCCATTGACTCACCTCGTCGGCGGTCATCTTCTTGAACGTGTCACATTGTGACAGCCAATGTTCTTTCTCGCAGTACTGGCATACAATCTTCCACTTCTCTTTCGTCGAGGGGGTGCTGTGGTTCTTGTTACGCGGTACTGATTCGGCTTGGTGCATGCCGGTCACCAGCCTGCGGTTATCGTTGGATCTCCGAGGTTCCTCTCTGGGGCTTGGTCCACTCCGCACGAACGTATCCAGTCGTAGGCTGCTGACTTCTCTTGGGAGGAAGTCGGCCAGGTCTAGGAGGGATGGCTCGGGACCGTTGGGATCACGGTGGTCTCTTTGCCGCCTGAAGCGCTCTTGTCGGGCGGGAGGAAGCTTCTCTAATATCCTTTCCACATTAGAGTTAGCGTACAGTTCGTGCCTACCCTTTTCCTTTTGTGCCCCCAGCATCCCTACCAGGGATTGTACCTTGATAGAGAGGTCATCCAATGAGCGATTGTCTGTGGCTGGGGGGAGACGGTCAATATTCCTTATCTCTTGTATCACGTAGTCCCATATGCGTCCATAACGTTGGTCGAGGGCTACTAGAGCCGCGGTGTATGGGGTACTTGAGTTGGAATATGCCAGCACTATATTATGCGCTCTGGGCACCTTCAGGTGCTTGAGGAGGATAGCATATTTGTACGTCTCATCGGGGACATCGGACATCATAGTCTCTAAGCACATCCGTAGTTCCGTGTACTGTGCTCTGTCCTCGTGTGTGAAATCCGGGAACGTCGGTGTGCCAAGGTACGATGCCATGGATGGCTGGCACATCGGTGAGCGTTGGGGGAGAGGCCTCCTGGGCGAGTCTCCCCGTACGTGTCGTCGTGGGCTGGTACTTGGTGGGTACCAAAGCCCGGGTACCCAGGTGCTGTTCCTCGGGGCTGGCGCTGCGTCAAACTCACCCTTGAGTTGAGTCGGGGGTCTGTAACGCAGGGCCTCGGGGGTAAAGTCTGGGCTGTACTGGACCTCCTGGTCCTGTGGAGTACGATGCTGCTGGTGGGCTTGACTTTCCTCCTCTTCCTCTTCCTCTTCCTCTGCTAGGTCTTCTAGATATTGCAATCGTCTATTCAGTCTCTTGGCGGCGTAGGCCGGTTCTTCCCGGTTGCTGGGTCTCGCATGGACCGGTCGGGGAGGGGGTTCGGAGACGTGTATAGGCTGTTGGCCGGGCTCCGGGTCGCTTGGTCGGGTAGGGGAAGGTGCCCTAGACCAGGGGTTCTCAACCTTTCTGCTGCCAAGGCACCCCTGTGTTCAATAAAATATTCCAGGGCACCCCTACATACGATAAAGACTTTTTCGGTCCTGTCTTTTTTGCTACAATGATGATACAATGATTCTTTATTTGCCATGCTGTCGTTGAGATGTTTTGTTGTTTGTTTGTCTTTGTTGCTTGTTGGTGAATCTGCAAATATGAATTGCCCCACGCGGGATCAATAAAGTTGTCTGAATCTGATGACAAAAGTGCTTGCTTTCAAAATAATGTTTATTTAAGAAAAAACTGAAAATCATGTATTTTTTTTTTAATACAGAAAAGGATCACTAAAGTGCTATCTGTTGCAGCTGCACTGTTCTCCATAAAAATAGCATATTTGGATAAGTTTGACAATTTCTCAAAAACAGAAAATCATGTATTTTTTTTAAATACAGAAAAGGATCACCAAGTTACCATTTCTCAAAAAATATAAATAAATACAGAAAATAAGCACTCGTTCACTCAGTGGACATTTCTAGCTCAATGCGAGGTCCGCTGCTGCTGGCTAATAATACGGTCAATACGTGGGGAGATCTTTGACAAGGCAACACGCATGTCATCATCAAGGCTCAACTTGGCCCTATATTTTGTTTTCAGAGCTGTCATGGATGAAAAGCCAGCTTCACACAGATATGTGGGGCTGAATGGTATCAACACCTTAACTGCAGCATCATGAGATACTTGGTACTCAGCACCACACTCTGAAACTAGCTCTCCAGGTGGTATCAGATGAGATTTCAATGAGTTCTTCCAAGAGTTTGGATGGAGATGTGTCAGGAAGCTTTGTCTCAATGTTGTCTGTAAAGTATTTTTTTATCCAGAGTGACTTAATGATTTTCAGATTTTTAGAAATGGTCAAACTTATCCAAATATGGTATTTTCATGGAAAACAGTGCAGCTGCATCAGATAGCACTTTAGGGATAATTTTCTGTAATCCAAAAAATAATTTGGATTCACTATAAAGTGCCTGTTCACTATAAAGTGCCACATTTTGATATATTGAGCTTTAAACTTTAAGTACATTTTTTGGAACACGCAACCTAAAACACCTTCCTCTCCCAAACCGTTCCTGCAATTGTTTTATGTTGCATGATGATCATGGATACATTTATTATGTATTGTATTTTTTATGTTTAAATATCAACATAATCTGTCTGTCCACCCTCAGTACATTTACTATCAATATAATATAGTAGTCTGACTTCATCATATATTTTCAAACGCACACACATAGAGGGAGAATTCCCCCCCCCCCCTCCTTCCAAGTCCTCCTTCCAAGTCCCCACCCTGCTGTTCTCTGTCGCTCTGAACAGGGCTTGTTGTTAGCTTATGCTAAAGGGACATTAATTCCGGTCTTAAACACAACGTGGCCACAAAGGAATGGCAAGGATTGCAAAGCATGTTATATACATTTGACCCGTTGCGGAATAAAACAGCAGGGATTTGTTTTGGGTCGCAAAAACACTATCCTTGCTGTGTTTCAATGTCCGCGTTCCAGATCCAGAGTACGCTACTACTGCTGAGCTGAGAGACGCTAAGCTCACTGCTCAGCCTGCTGTGTTGAGATGCATCCTTATTGGCTGTGTGCTGTAGAGCGGATATGAGTCACGACACCACGGAGTTTCAAAATAAGAGTATCATAATGACCTAAATGTTGCTAGCTTTCGGAGCCTAGTTATTTAGCTGGAGCTGCGCGTGGGCAGAAATGAGACCCGCTATAGGATTTTCAAAATAAGACTGTTGTCATTCTATATTTTTAAAGAACATTGCCAGGCATCTTGCGGAACCCCTGGCAGCTCTCCGCGGAACCCCTGTGTGCCGGGGAACCCCTGTTGAGAACCGCTGCCCTAGACCCTTGTCTTGACGATGCCCTGGAGCTCCGTGCGGAGAGAGGGGGAGTCGCCCTGGCAATCAGTTGCTCCATTATCTGCGCTTGTAGTCGGTCGCGCTCGGCTTCGCGCTTGATGTGAGCGAGGTCGCGCTCTGCTTCGCGCTGGGCTTGGGCTGCGTCGCGCTGTGCATTGGCGGCGTCGCGCTGTGCATCGGCGCGGTCTCTTTCAATATTCTCTTCCGTCTGGAGGCGTCTGGTCTCCAGGCGTATGCGGTCGTCTTCACTCCTTTGCTGCGCCTGGAAGCGCTCTCGCTGGGTCGCAGAGTGTTCGCGTTCACACTCTTTCCATGGTAGAGTGTTCGCGCTCACTTATCTGTTGCGCCCGGAGGCGCTCTTGTTCCATGGAAGAATGTTCGTGCTCGCTAAGCGGCTGTGCTTGGAGTCGATCGCGTTCAGTGGAGGCTGCCAGGGTGGCGATGAATGCCTGCGCCAGCATCTTGTCCGCCTCGCTGGGGGAAGACACTGATGGAGGTGATCGGCTTCTGACAGTGCTCGTTGGAGATCCGTTCTCCTGGTCTATCTCCTGGGTGCGCTTCTCTTCTGGTAGTGGGTCGGGTTCCGTCCCTGGAGCGCTTTCTTTATCCTGGAGCTCTCCGGGGACTGTCCCGTTGACGTTGTCGGGGGGTATAGTCATGTCATGTCCCTCCTGGTCCCCCCCGTGAGCTTGGTCAGTTACGTTAGAACCCACTAGGGTCTCTACTGGCAAGGTCGCCTGGTCGGTAGGGTTTGACATGCTTTTACTATCCGCTTTTTCCGCATTTAACGTCTGTATAAAGCTAGGTAGTAGACTGGCAGCGTAGTCCTCTAAGTAAGGAGGTGGCTGCCGTCTGCGCTGCGGGCGTTCTAGCTTAGGAGAGACGTCAAGAGCGTAAATCCATGAGCATATTACAATGGGGATAATTAATACCACCTGTAGCATAAGAATTATATAAGGCACACTCGTAGGTCAGCTGGAGATACTAAGGGGGTTCCCTCCGGTTGTAAGCCAGCAGGGGAGAGGAATTGTCGGGAGCAAAAGTCTGGATCAACGAGGAATAAAGAGACTCCAGGTACAGGAGACGGTGCAATAATCCCTTGGTCCTTAGACAAAGCAACAGCTATACTCCGGTATGCATTGCAGCATGGATGAAAGCTAGCCAGCCTCTGGGTCCTAGAGGCGGGCTCGACGGGGCTCCTCACAGGGTAGATCCCACACGGTAGTGGGGTAGACGGTTCTCTGCTCCAGCAGCCACAGTACCAAAGCAATATAATCCAGCCGAAAAGGGCTCTGCATTCGTCGGTGTAGGTTATCCAGTGTACATATCCACACGGTTCTCGTCTAGGACTCCTCGGATGGCGGCACAAGGTTAGGCCGCCCAGCCTGGATAAGCACACTAGCTCGGTACGATGAACCGGTGGTAATGCTGGTCACTGTAGAACGGTAGCCGCACGATACACTATACATAATAGACTATTACTTTATAATAGAATAAGTCGAACTCGACGATACAGCGTTAAACTCTGACACTTTAGCTATCAATTCGCACTTGGTCTCAAGGCTCTATTTAGGGGCAAAACGGGCCCACTTCACAGCACGTTGTATCGTGGTGAAGGCTTCAGCTTTTAGTTACTAAGTGTAAGATAAGTGCTTCTGTATCCACCTGCGCCGTATTTATACGTAAGGTGAATAATCTAGTGCCAACCTTATTTCTGTCTCGTATTACTGCGCAAACCTGGGCATGTTGAGACATGTCTTAGCGGTGGCTTTGAACTAGACATTGGGGGTATGGCCGTCGGCGCCTAGGGGGTCGCTGTCCAATAGGAGAACGAATATTATGGTCTGGCCTGTACCTAGGTAAAGGGATATTCCGTGTATATGTACAAAGAATATACAAGGGATATCAGACGATATACAAATATTATACAATATATCTCAAGTAATAAATATATATATTCGGTTTAATCTGACCCTTTGTAACAGCTAGGCCATGGTTAGTGCAGGTCAAGTAGGAGTGGCAGGATCTGAAATGACAAAACTATAAGTGAAAATTACAAGGACAGAGAAACTAACTGAATAAACGGCAGATCAAGAAACATGACACACAAGGCTGAGAGAGTGATTATGTGTGTGTGTACGTGTGCGTGCATTTGTTTTTTTTAACAACATTTATTTTAATTTTTTTGACATGACATAAAACTAGACACACAAACATTAACAGTAAATATCCACAATAAATCACAGGACTAATACAGTCCATTATTTGGATCAATATAAATGTAGGTTACAAGATATATACATAATACTTACAATACAATACATACATATGCTCTTGCTCGTTCTTCTTCCCCCCCCTCAGGACCCCCCTTGGATAATCCATCCATTATTTAGTTTCTAACCAAGGATTACAATTCATATGCTAACCTTTATTCTCTCCACCACCTCTAACCAGATTGCAATGCTGGCTTCATTGACACCTAAAATTCTTGCGGTAGATATCTCTAGATAAATCACATCGAGATAGGTAAGAACCCATACCTTCCGGCACATTTTATCCGGTTGAATACAGCGTGATGCTATCAGCTTTTTAGCAGCCGTAAGACCGGATAAAATTAGTCTCTTTAGCTGTATAGAGGCTGCTAACTGAGAAACATCATTCAACAACAATACAGAAGGCAGTACAGGTATGGTCAGAAATAAAGATTCTGATAATTGCGTGGTTACTTCTTCCCAGAATATCTTAACAGGGGTGCATTCCCAATACATATGCATAAATGTACCGATATCACCCCTTAGACCAGTGATTCCCAACCTGGGGTCCGCCAGGGGGCGCAGGGGGTCCGCCAGACCGCAGATGATTTGAGGTATATTTTTACCAGTTTTTCTGTAATTATTTTTTTCTTTCAGAGAAATATTTAATTAGCATATTTTTATCATCAGAAGCATGAATAGTCTCTCCACTACAATACAAAATAAAGATAAATAAATAAACATCTAGACATGATTTTTGAACGTTAGCAGTATGCGAATCAGTTGACTGTATCACTTTCCGTAGCATGCTGCAGGAACATGTTTGACAAATGAAAAGGAGATGACGGCAGCTCATCTGCAAAAAAGGTTAGGACCTACAGCAATCGCGATAATTACATCACCATGGGCTTCACTGAGGGACCAGACAAACGACCTGAGTGTGTGATTTGTGGAGAAAAGTTGGCAAACTTGAGCCTGAAGCCCAGCAAGCTGAAAAGACATCAGGCGTCTAAGCACCCAGAAACAGTTGGGAAAGACACAGACTTTTTTCTGAGGAAAGAACAGTCTCTCAAGGCGAACAAGCCTGTTGATGTTAGAGTAGCGTGGAGCAGGGGTGGCAGTGATTTACAGAAGGCTACCGAAGCCTCCTTTGAGTGTTCGCTTTTAATTGCAAAAGCAAAGAAACCAGTGGCGGCCGCTGGGTACTTCGCCACTAGGGGCGCTATACCAAACATTTTGCAAAATGCAAACATGTACAGTACAGTACCACGCAACACTCATGGCAAGACGTGAGCGATTCGACTCACGCTCACGGCAATGAATCGGCTCTTATGAACGAGTCGCTCAGCTGTTACTACAACAACACACAACCAGTCAAATAAAGTATAGTCTAGACTCTAATTCACAACTTGAAACACAATATATAAATAGAAAAGTTAGAAACAAAACTCGCCCGTCTACAAACACAGGCAGATCTCTCCCTCTCTCCTTCTCTCTCTCACACACAGCGCGACGTGGAATCGATTCGTTACACAATCAGACCTATTATATACCAAGAATAACTTCAGTATGAGTACAGGGCTGTACACATATTTTGCATATTGTTAAACGAGCCAAGGCTAGCTATTAAACTATCGATATGAATCGAAAATCTGGGACCCTGATGTAAACAAGACAAACGTCTTTCTCTGGTCTGCATCTCCTTAACAATTGTGTGTATTGAGCCGTACTGTATTGTACCCATTCTGCAATCTGTTAATAAAGTTCTCATTCATTCATTCATTCAAACATAGACGATCTCTCTGTCTCTCGGATCAATCAAATCAAATAATTAACACATGTATGTTGTCATTTTAAACAACTCACCATTCATTCATTATGCATCAGCAGCAACACAAACACGCACAGCTCTCTCTCTCTCTCTCGCTCTCTCTCTCTCTCTCTCTCGCTCTCTCTCTCTCTCAGATGATGTCAGATCCATTCAATAATAAACACATTTGTAAAGCTCGTTATTTTAAACAAGTTACCATTCATTGTCTGAGTGGTTATGTCCCACATGCGGCGAAATGAGAGCGAGAGAGAGAGAGAGAGAGAGAGAGAGCGAGAGAGAGAGAGCATTTTAGTAGTTACATTTTCAACAAGATTGCTGCTATTTAAACACTTCATGGAAACGGGGTAACGTTAACCTTATGTCGACTGTAGTATTGTATGACCTCGACATAACGTTTAAACGTTACCGTTACTCCGTTTCCATGCACTAAGTGGCCAGCTAAGCTAACGGAGCTAACAGCTAGCAGTAGCTGTAACGTTACAACGTTATGCGGCATCAGTAGACAACGTATCATGTATTAAACTAGAGTTAAGATCGCTAATCTACCTTGTTGTTGGCTTGTTGATAAAGTATATCCACTCCATGGCATTGTCCATCCAGCCTGTGTTGATGTCCATCCATTGTCCATACATGTCCCTCCACACTGCATCCATAATATAGCTTGTTGTTAGTTAGCCAACAAGCTGTGTGAGTGACTCTAAGCCAACCCGAGAAATGCGGCAATGGAAAAAAACTGGCATCGCGTCCGCCAATCAGAGAGCGTCTCCGCGAAATGCGGCTATGGAAATTCTTCACGGAAGTTCACACGCTGCTGGCTAGACCGCTTCAAATCGCGCTCGGATTCCAACATAATAGTCATATTTCAACGCACAACGCCGTATGCACTGATTGGCTGTGACGGAGACAGCGATCAAACTGTGACGCGCACGCAGAGCGCTATCGCTTCTAGCCCGGGCGAGAAATACGAAAAAATAAAAAAAAACGTCACTTCCTGCCCATGAAAACGATGTTTTTTTTAATTTAGATAATAACGTTATATTGTGCATTGGAAATACAAACATACTTAAAATGAGTAAATATTATTAATTTTAAACATGTTTATATTATTTATAGGGCTATAAAACACAAAAACGAAAAAGTTTTATTGTCTTCTTCTCTGATTTAACAGCAGCTGGCCAGCAGGTGGGTCGGCGCCCTAGCGCCCCTAGTGGTAGAGCCGCCACTGAAAGAAACCGCACAATATTGGCGAGCAGCTCATCAAACCAGCCTGTATCAAAATGGTTGAGAAACTGTGCGGCCCACAGGTGGCGGATAAACTAAAATCAGTACCACTCTCGAACAATGTAGTGAAAGACCGAATTGATAAGATGTCAAGTGATTGCGAGCAGCACCTGTCAGAAAAGCTTAGAAAGGGTCCATTTGCCATACAACTTGATGAAACTACAACTGTCGCAGACGAGGCTGTGCTCATCGTTTATGTGCAGTATATCGAAAATGAGGATCTGAAGCAGGACATTCTCAGTCAACCTTACTACCACCACTCGAGGTGAGGATATTTTTACTGCAGTGGATTCTTACTTCATGTCCCAAAACCTCTCTTATGAGAATTTTGTTGCATGCTGTTCCGATGGAGCTGCCTCAATGATGGGAAAAAACAAGGGATTTAACAGTTGCTTGAAACAGAAGGCCCCCCACTGCATATGAGGCACTGGCCAGCAAAAAAAACGACCTCAGTGAAACACTCGCAACTGTAGTCAAAGTTGTTAATTTCATCAAAGGACGCCCCACCAACAAGCGTCTATTTGCGCAGTTATGCGAGGATGAGGCACACCAAACGCTCCTGCTGCACACAGAGGTGCGTTGGCTATCACGGGCCAAGTGCTTGTGCGCTTCATGGAACTACAAGAGAAAATAGAAGAATTTCTTGAAACTAATAACCCCGCGCTTTCAGAGAAAATGACAGAGTCATTCTGGATCAAAACTGCATACCTGGCTGACATCTTCACTCTCTACAATGAAACGAACAAGCGTCTCCAAGGCGCAGAGGCCAACATCATGCAATGTAAAGAGGCGCTCAACGCATTCATGCGTAAACTGGATTATAGAGTCGGGAAAATGGATAAGGGAGAGCTGCAACAGTTCCCCTTACTGCAGAAGCAATGCAGAGATAACACTGTTCCCGTGTCTCTTCGTCGTGAGTTTACCAGCCATATGATCGCATTGCAAAAAGAGATTAAATCACGGTTCGCTGACACAGATGAATACCTATCCAAGGAAGCGTGGGTATTGGATCCCTTCATTGCCAAAGTTGAGGATGTGGAATACCTTGATTGCGAAGATGAGCTCACTGACATCCAGGTCGACTCTGTCTCAAAGAAGTATTTCCAGGTATGATAATGTATGTAATGCGTGTGTGTGGTCTGTCTGTGTGTCTGTGTGATTGTTTGTGCCTGTGCGTGTGTCTGTGTCTCTGTGTCTGTGTCACCGTTCCACCGTTGATATCGTATTGGATGTATAGGCTATTCTGCGTCTAATGTAGGCTAGGCCCTTTAATAATAATAATAATAATAATAATAATAATAATAATAATAATAATAATAATAATAATAATAATAATAATAATAATAATAATAATAATAATAATAATAATAATAATAATAATAATAATGTGGACATGAGTGTTGGACACATTTAGCCTAAAAATATTTCATCCATTCCTCCATTACAGGAGCACGGATTTAAGAAGTTCTGGATAGTGAAGGGACCCATCATTGCTCCGAGGCTCGCACTGCATGCCACCACCAGGATTATACTCCCGTTCAGTACCACATATCTATCGGAAACGGCTTTCAGTGCACTTGTCGCCATCAAGACAAAAGCGTGCAACAGACTTGACGTATACAATGACTTCAGAATGGCTGTCACGCACATTACACCTGACATCTCAGGCCTGGCAGCGCACATGCAGCCCAAGGTTCACATTAATGAACCTTCGTCACACCCAGCTAGGACAGATTCTCTCTGCTAACTACTGATTGGAATTTCCTGTCTCATATTTTGTTTATTTTGTTGCATTGATTTGTTCCATAAATGCAAACCGTTCACCATTAGGGCCTGATTTGAGAGGATGAATACAGGATTTGAATATTGGCCAAACATTTTGAAATACGGTGCAAGATGAGATTTGTTGATTGAAGGCACAAGTCAAAGAAGCATAGTGGGTCTAATTATGATGCATATGCCTGTGTATAAGCAGTTTGTTATTAAAATGACAAAAAAAAGTATTAAAATTACAAAAAAAAGTATTTTATGGTATTTTATTAGGAGGGGGGTCCAGATGTTTGGGGGTCCCTGGGGGAAAAAAGGTTGGGAACCCCTGCCTTAGACACAGGGAGCATAGAGAGTCTTGTTTAAGCCCCATTCAATTCAATCTTATAGGAGTCAGGTAAGTCCTATGAATAAAATTAAGATTAATCTGTTGATGATCCGGGTTGCGTGACGCTAGTCGAACGTTTGCCCAGACTTCATGCCAATCAAAATCTACTTCCAAGTCTGGTATATCCTTCCTCCAAACTGAGTCTAGGGGAAGGATTCCATACGAAGACGTAAGTAAGTGATGATAAAAGTCAGATACGAAGCCTCTCGATGTCTCCCTTTCATAAAAGAATTTGTGATATCTGTGGTGCTCAAGTGGTATCTTTAATGGGACTCCATGAGCCTTCAAAGTTGCTAATAACTGTATATAGAAATAATAAGTGGAGCTGGTGAGGTTAAATTTGTAATGTATGCCCTGCTTTTCCCATTTGGGATATCTGATAGGTCGTTGTGCAATAAGGAGTGCATTGTTATTGAATAGGGGAGAATGGCTATGCCATTTATGTTGGTTAGTAAATTATTTCTGTGTGTCACGCCATATCCAAATCACATGTGTAATAAGAGGGCCAAATTTTAAGTCGCATTGCTTAATTGATAATTTGGTGTATACTATATCCTGCAGTCTATGTGGTGCCACTATGTTTTCTTCTAATGTTCTCCAGGATACAGATGCTTGAGAATCAAACCAGGTGATCAGTGGTCTTAAAGAGAACGCTTTAAAATAGTGGTAGAATTCTGGAAATGCTAAACCCCCGTGGAATACTAGGGAGCGACGACGTGCCGGGGTCCGAGGGGAACGGGATGAGCACACGCCATCCTCCCGTGGAATAATAGGGAGCGACGGCGAGCCTCACCCCAGGAACGAGGATCACGAAGAGACGCCTTCCTCCCGTGGAATCGGGAGCGATGGCGAGCCGGCTTGACGTCTGGAGTGGGAACACAGAACGACCCGCCCAGGACTGGAGGGGAGTCTGCAACCTAAGTACTCTCCCGACCTGATTGCAAACTCCCAACAGGTGCGTGAAGGTAGAGGAACAAGAATGCCCAAGGGTGGGGGCTGGTGAAGAGAGTAGACAGGGAAAAAAGGTCCAGGGACAGGCGAATCCTCACACATGTTGCTGTATTCTTGTGTATAATTCGTCTGGAGTACCAATTCACAATAGATATATATCCAATTATTGAGGTCCTGTTGAGAGCAGAGCTTGAAAACACACATATAAACCCATACATATAATCCCCTATTCCCCTTTCCCTCCCTCCCTTACATGACCAGTCAGCCCAGAATGAGCCATTTATCCTTAACTTTCCTATGCAAATTGCCATAGGATCTAAAACTCTTAATTATACCTTAATAGAATGTCAACCGTGGCTTAGCCACTCTCCGTTAAAATAATCAAATTAAAATTAAAATATGCCTCAAATATCATAGTATATTCACTTAAACCTTATACGAACATGTATAAGTTAAAACACACCGAAGAATAAAAGAGATGTATAGAACTAAATTAGAGAAACCTCAAAGAGTAGAGAACATTTGCTTAAATCTTAAAATAACTTTGCCAAGCTTAAACACCTAGATGAAAAGGAAGGTGTTAAATACTTGTATGCAGTTCGTCCCCCAAACAGGGGTGGGCAGTATTCCGCTGTAAAGGCTGTTGTTCTTCCGGATATGATTCTTATGTATGGTCACAAATAGTTGTTTATGTTCCAGGGCATTCTGTATGCCACAGAGTGTTATTATTCCAGAATATTCCAATATGACTCCGAGCATTGAAAAAGTCCAGAGTATTCCAAAATGTCAACAACATAGCTCCTCACATGACTTGCATAAAACCCATAAAACTAGCGGGCCCAAACAGCGAACCTTTACAAAAATACAGTATCTAGCGTCACATATTAACCTATTTCTACACCAATGTTAACAAAGTTTATTTGATGCCGTTTTTGATGTCTAAGTTATAACGAAGTAATAAAACAATTAAAAAAAGAAGAATAAGACCTAGCCTCCTCCGCGTAGTGGGTTCCTCATGTAATCCTCTGCGTCTTCAGGCGAGGAGAGCTGGACCCTCATTCCATTTTTATCCATGATGGAAAGTTTCGCAGGGTAGCGTAGTGTGGGTTTGAATTTTTTCTCAAAAAGATGAGACATCACTGATTTGTAACGGGCTCGTAGGGTTACAACCTTGCGGCAATAATCCTTGTAGAAATACACTTGTTTCCCGTTGTGTTACAGAATACCCCTCTTCTTTTGTGCCGCCCGCATAATCATATCTCTTATTCCAACTTGACGTAGGCTAGCAATAATCACCCTCAGTTTATTGTTGTTGTCGTCTCAAATGCCAATTCTGTAGCGCTGATCCACTATAGGTGGTATAGAGAGGATATCTGGTCCTAGAATTTGAGCTAACACTGTCACGAACGAGTCGTGTGTGCAGTTAACTGATTCATCCAGTCCCACTATACGGATATTAAATCTACGGGAATGATGTTCGATTTCGAATATCTTATCTGTTAGCTTCTCATTGTTGTCATATATCTTATCCGCTAGCTTCTAGTTGACATCTTCTATCTTCTCCGTTAGTTCCACGATGCCGCCATGTAAAGCCCCATCGCCCATAACAAATCTCAGCGTGTGTTCGACCAAGTTGGCTTCCACTACAGTAGTGCGTTCGATATGTTCTGCAGCCGTTGCCCTTAAATCTTCAATTTTGTATTCGATAGATTCTTTGATAGCGTCAACCTTAGCGTCAACCTTATCAACTTTAGCGTCAACCTTATCAACCTTATCGGTTAAGGACGGTTTTTATTAGCTTAGCAAGATAATCTATGGAACGGGCAAGAGAATCAATATCGGTTGAGGTGGCGGGGACCGTGGAAGAGGTGGCAGTCTCAGCTGTTTTTTTCTCGATTTCTTTTGCTATATCTCTCACGGAGCTCGTATCCACAGGCGGATCTTCTGTAGTTAGTTTGGCTCCGCGTTTTCTTTCTGCTGTTTCTTTTCTTGTTGACATCTTGATTCTTTCTGTTGATATAGTTAGTTGAAGATCTTAGTTGATATATACGTCGATGTTTAAACACATTGGTGTTGTAAAAAGTGGTTTTTGAAGCAAAAATAAAAATAACGGGAGAGGAGCTCTGACCAATGCAACCACTATATGCTGATGCTAAACCGGAAGTCGTGTGCGTGCATTTGTGTGTTGGTTTGTGTGTGCGTGTGTGTTTGTGTCTTTGACCTATTGCTAACTGTACATTGTATCTGGGACAAACATAATCAGGAATTCTATTAAGTGGGACAAGCAAATAAAAGAAACCCATACACACTGAACCTGGTATATCCATCCAATAATAGTCTAAAGCTAAACAAGTTATGTATGTATAACCCAGTGGATATCAAACTTTTCTGGGTCAACTTCCCCCTATCTGACGTCCAGGTCCCATAACGCCCCCCCCCCCCCCTTCAACCCCCACACCCAATGGGAATTACATGTTCAGCTCTCAATGTAGATGCTTAGATGATTATTTTCTGTTTATCATGGGTATCTATGAAATGCTCAGCCATTAATGTTTCCTGGTGAGTGGTCCGCATCCACTTCCATTAGTTGGATGGCAGAGAGTATCAAGTCATGTGATGCCAGAGCTACAGCTGCAGCTCTCAGGCCGGCCTTCACGCTCTGCTACGTGGACACTGCCAGGTTAATGGCAGGGGTGTAAAAGGTACCCAGAAATTATACTTAAGTGAAAGTATGGGTACCGTCTCAAAATCTTACTCAAGTAAAAGTCAGAGTGGCTAAAAACACACTTGAGTAAAAGTCATAACGTTTCTACTTTTAAATCTACTTAAGTACTAAAAAGTAAAAGTTAAAATGTTTCTGTGTTTAATCAAAGATTCCAGCTTTCTAGTCTTGCACAAGGACCAATCAGCGTGGGTATGGGTGGGTTCATTTTCCATTGATGGGGATTTGATTGGCTGTTTTTAAATAAACTGCGGCCGCAGGACTAATAACGTTAACGTTAGTTCGGCCAGAGAAACAAATATACGAATTAAAATGGTTGGACCTGCGAGATTTGTACTTTGTACTTTGTAGGTCTGCATTTTAAATGTAAGTAGTAAAAAGTATGTTTTTTTTCTCTGAAAAGTAATTGAGTAAAAGTACAAGTATACAAACCTAATAATACTTGAGTAAAGTACAAATCCCCAAAAACAGTACTTAAGTATTGTAATGAAGTACAATTACTCAAGTACCTTACACCCCAGGTTAACGGTATATTCAACCAGTAGGCGCGGTCGAGTTACAACAGTGATTATATCCATCCGACGGCCCGTGGCACAGATCAGTGTCCATTATACAGTAGCTGGTGATTACTGCACAGATGGCTGTGGGGCCATTTATTCATTTAATTCATTTGTCTGTTACTCAAGAGTTATATACACTTTTTATATTGTACAGACACGCTCTGAACCAAACTAAAGCGTTCACGTACAGTATATTTGTGGTTAAAGCTGAGCTCAGAGTCCTAAGAGCTATATCTGTATACGTTACTACAGGACAGCCATGTGATGGTAATGTAGGGCTATAGGTTACTGCAGTCATGCGATGGTAGGGCTGTAGTTACTGCAGGACAGAGTCATGTGATGGTAGTGTAGCACTTGTGTCACTAACAGTAACAGCTGTTCGCCAGGGGCACAGTTCTAGATTCAAATGAGTAGAGTAGTAATATACACAATTAAAGGAATAGTAGACCAGAGACAGAGTTATAACAATGACCAGTGTTTTATTTCTAAGCGCGCTAGCTAGACATACAGACATACAGACGTGAAGTAAACAGTAGCAGTGTGAAGTATCCCTTTTAGGTTCTTTCATAAACCACTCCTTCTTTCGGGAGGGTTAGTTCGGTATCAAGTCCTAGGTTGATTGGATCAACACATTAGGGTTGGTTCAGACCAGTGGCGTCGTTAGCCCTGGGCTTCCGGGGCTTTAGCCCCGGATGTTTTTCTCCTAGCCCCGGACCCAAAAAAAAAAAAAAAAAAAAAAAATGTTTACATTTTTTTTTTTTTTTTTTTTTTTTACTTTTTTTTTTTTTTTTTAAGATGTCAGCATCCCCATTGTCTGTGCTGAATGTTTGTTAGTGTTTGGTATTTTTTTTTGTTTTAAGTACTTTTAATCCATTTTTAGTAAGTAGTTTTCATTTGATCCTATAATTTTTTCATTCACCGATTTGTGGACTTTTTCTTTTGTATCCTGAAAGGCGCATTATAAATCAAATGCATTATTATTATTATTATTATTATTATTATTATTATTATTATTATTATTATTATTATTATTATTATTATTATTATTATTATTATTATTATTATTATTATTATTATTATTATTATTATTATTATTATTATTATTATTATTTTATTATTATTATTATTATTATTATTATTATTATTATTATTATTATTATTATTATTATCATCCAGGAGGGAAAAGACACTTTGGATAGTAGGGACTGCATCTCTGCCTGTCCTGACCAGGAAACACTTTGCAACTGTGATCTCCTCTGGCAATAGTTGGATATTGTAATGTGTGGCGAGGGGTTGCAGCAATTCCACTGAGAGAAACTGGTCTGAGGCTGGATAACATGCCTGTGTATGCCTCTCATAAGTTGTTATCCAACTCATGAGAACCTGCTCTCAAGCTCTGGATAGAACAGTCTCTGTCTCAGCTGATCTCCTGAGCTGAGGTCTGAGCTTGTGCCACAAGATGCCATTACATATGGCCTTTGTCCTGTCATACATGTCCACTGCCATCTCTGAGGTGCGATAACCTTTGAGTGTGTCCTGCACTGTGCTTTTAAATAGTACAGATAGGTATTGAAGATGTGCACTTTAACGTAGCAGCACCTGGAGCCTCCATACCCATGTCCAGTGTCCACTGACAAAGACATGCTCATGATACTGTGATAAACTATAATAAGCTTTAATCGAACCCTGGTTCATTTCCTCGGATAGTCCGGTTGGTTTGGGGTGGTGTGAAAGCTCATTCACTCTTGCAAGTGAACCCTGCATTTGAGATGTGAATGCAAAGCGGACCAAAGGCAGGAAAATACCCAAAAATCTAATATCTTTTTTATGAGACTTTTTTTTTTCGATTGCTTAAGCATGATTTTTAAAACGGGGCCCGGTGTTTCAAAACACACAATTAGCACAACCACACACACAATTATCAGAACACCTCAGATCCTTTGCTAAATTAAACACTTGTCAAAACCATACACTAATTTAAAAAAACTACATTTTGTTACTATATGAAACACGTTTTATATGACTTAATTCTGTTTGAACCAGTTACTCACACTGCTGTGCTTAACCTAAAACACATTTAGCTATTCTACTTCTCAGTGATTAGAGTACTGTAAGTGAAGTACGCAGAGAATGTGCAAATATACAATAAATTCACCAAACACTACACAAGACCAATGCTGTAGACTGATGAAAATATAATTTATTTATCTACATATACCCAAATCAATGATGCAGACTGCTGAAAAAAAACATTTTCTCTCCATATACCCAAATCAATGATGCAGACTGATGAAAATATAAATTTTCTCTCCATATAACCAAATCAGTCAACATTTCAACATGGAGAATCACAACAAAACATGTCCCAGTTTTCATGCTACTATGTGCATAACACTGTAAGCTCAGCAAATATCAGACAAACATAAAATACTGTATCCAGTAGGCCTACAGGTTAAAATTACAGTAAAACAAAAACAATTTTGAAAAAATTTAAATAGAGTACAGAAAATACTAGACATTATCTCTTTGCCTAGCTGGATCTGGCAAGATACTTTTTTGCTCTGTGTATTGTTTTGCAAAAAGTGTGAGGCTGACATTGTGCTTATAGAGGTGCAAATCTGGGCCTATGTTTTGCTCCTTGAGTGTAATGTTTTGATAATTGTGTAATACTTTTGATTTGAGTGTTTATGCAATTGAAGAAAACTGTAAAGACTAGAGATGAACTGTTTATTTCTTTTGTACATAGGCTGTGCATATGTTTGTTTGTTTGTTTATTTGCTTATGTGTATGATTCTTAACTGTTTTTATTTTGTTATTGGTGTATATGTGTGTATGTATGTACAGTATATGTATATATATATATGTGTATATATGTATATTTGTACTCCTGTTGGGGCCTCTTGGACCAGATCAATGTTTTATCTGGCTAAATAAAGGTTAAATAAATAAATAAGAAACTGATGATTTGGTCCTGTTTTGATTAATGTTGATTAATGTATACTCAGTAGATAGTAAATTATAACACTACCTCATGCATACTGCACCTTA
This sequence comes from Notolepis coatsorum, assembly GCF_963971535.1. Lineage (NCBI taxonomy): Eukaryota > Metazoa > Chordata > Actinopteri > Aulopiformes > Paralepididae > Notolepis > Notolepis coatsorum. The sequence continues at coordinate 99,558,750 of NC_140175.1, forward strand.
TGTGACACTGTGAATAATGTGAATATTCCTCAGCTAGTCAGATAGTAAATTATATTGACCATATTGATCAAATTGTTTACACTGCCTGTGTTGTCTTTTACTACCTGTATACTGTGTTGTTTTACTACCTGTACCCCTCCCCCCTCCCCCCCATGCTGCTATGATGCCTGAATTTCCCCAAGGGGATCAATAAAGGAATATCTTATCTTATCTTATCTTATCTTAACTTTGAATTTTCTATGGGGACTGCCCAGATCCCTCTCATGGACATGGACCTCACTTTGAGAACCTCTAATGATTCTAGTTCTTCAGTATTCATCTCTTATTACTCTAAAATTGCATATTACTGTGTTAAAAAAAAAAAAATAAAAAAAAACCTCCACCCCCCTGGGCTGAAGCCCCCAATGTTTTCTAACCCTAAAAACGCCCCTGGTTCAGACATCTCTGAGGTTATCTCTAGCTAAAGCTAGGTTCAAGGTTGGATATTGAATGTATCGCTTTATCATGAGTAACTCGTTATCTTTTCTGCAATTGCAGATCAGTAAACTCTATATCAGTTTATCAGTCCTCTATAATGGAGAACATCAGTAGTTCAGGTATCTTACTGGGCGTATTTACCCTTTAATTCTCCTTTCTTAATGGATAATTATCAGTGGTTCAAGCATCTTACTGGGTGTATTTACCCTTTAATTCTCCCTTCTTATAGGAGAAATATCAGTACCCATATATCAAACAAAATCAAATACAAAATACAATATCAAAATAACAAAAGGTGAACGGGGTCGAAGCCCTTGGAAGTCCTTGTATTCTCGTTCAATCAGTTCGTGTCATAGAAAAGGATATGGTCCTTGGAAGTTCTTATGACTCAAGTTCAATCAGTTCAACCCTACTGGACTGTTGAGGCAACAGGAATTGAGCAACAGGGGTATTCGAATCAGCCCGGCATTAGCCTTGATCTATATCAGAGGTTCAGTGGGTTGGCTCGCCATCTTGTATCGGTCCGGCACACTGCCTCGTCCCGCGTGGGCACACGTGGTGAATGGTGGTTGGCCAGGACTCCTGGAACTGCTCCCAGGGTGGAACGGGGTGCTAGAAAAACCTGGCCTGCGTCAAGCAGGCATTCAGAAAATAAAAGCTATTTACCATCTTTTATTGCTTCATCATCTTTTCATTGCTTTCAGAATCAGGCTACTTTTAGCTATGCTAAGCTAAAGTAGGCTACCTTATCACAGCACGTGGGAATGTCCGTCTGTCCCATGCTAAGTTAGGCTAAAGTGCGCTAGCATATGGGACATTCCTCACGTTCCATATTAAACTCTCAAAAACAGTCAAAATGTATATAGACCATGTTCTTATCGTGCAGCATATCAATACAATTATAAGTACTTCTGAAATGATTTCTTTCTAGTTTTCATTTAACCAAATTGAGCTTGAAGCTTCGCTAGCATGACTCAGGATGAAGCTACATTATTAGCTTATAGCATTGAGCTAACGATTTTGTACATTCGACAAATGGACAGCACAATATTGATGAAACTCACCAAAACCGCAGGCTACTTTAACTGCAACGCTTCTTCGGTTTTGTAACTGGGGGAATCTTTTATAACTGTTTGACAACTGTTTTTGTGGTGGTATTTCATCTCGGTATCCAGCAACATTTAGCTGCGGCTATCTCCGTCAATCTGGAATCTCATCTGGCGTAGTGCAAGACTCACCTGCCGTAAAGCAAGGCGTGGCTGTTGTGACATCTATCTACGTCATGAAGTAATTTAAAGGGCAGTGCAGCAATTCAAAGGATTTGGCCAAAGTTGCTAATCTCATACGAATATACATTTGACCGAATAATATTAACTACTTATGTTCTTTTTATTTAATTTTTTTATCCACTTTTTCTCCCATTTTCTATATTTTCTCCCATCCCAATTTCGTATCATCCAATTCAACCCTCCCCTGTCACGAACGCTGTTTCTTGCCTCCCACAAGCCGGCTGCAATGTGGACTAAGTCATACATAGCACAAGTCCCCTCCGGTACTTGAGGTAACAGCAGTCGCATCTTTTCACCTGCGCAGCTCGATCTCTCAGTGGCGAGGAGTAACGCGTGGGAGGCTCACGCTGCCCCCGACACTTCCTGATTCTACTGCGCAGGCGCACCAACCGACCTGTAGGAGTCGCTGTCCACAACGCCCGATCCCCACCCATCAGTTTTCCACCCCCTAATACGGCTAATGTGTATTAGTATGAACGACCAGCTAAACTGAAAGCAATGTGGAGCGCTGGGCTCGAACAGGCGAGCCCAGCGTCTCTGCATTCGTGGCGAGCGCCTTGCCCACTACGCCACATAGCCGCCCATTAACTACTTATGTTCTTACATAATAGCATTAACTATTTATGTTCTTATTTAATGGCATTAACTATTTATCCCTATGACTAAATAGTTATGAATCTGAAACCTGGGTTACAGTAGGGCTAGGGACCTCTAAGCTAGGCTAACTTGCAGCCGGATAGCTTCCTAAAGAAGAGGAAATTGGTATGGGTCTCATTCCCGAAAATAGTTATTCTGGAAGACTTATCTTGGAACCACTGAGACATAATCAATGACAAGTTCACTCTGAGTCCTGAACGTGCTGGTAATATGTCTTAAGTGACTGAAACGGTCGCACAAATTATATGATCTGATATCTGCTTGGAGAATGGCATTCTTAAACTCGAAAGCGCGTTCCCGTTCAGGTCATTTGCATACAAAACAACGCCTCCAGAGCTCCTTATAAGGCAACTAGTGACGCAGCTGTGTGAAAATGGAATGGCGGAAGTGCTTTGCGAGTCTTGCGAGCCGCGTGATTACGAAACCTAGCGTCAGTCAGTGCCAATCAGAGAGTGTCTCCGAGAAATGCGGCTAGGTTTCGTAATCATTCCATAATTAAGGCTATAGGCTAGTGTTCATTCGTAGGCGCACACAAGACTTGTTATGGAATATTAATGCAGTCTATTTCCACCGATTAGCTTTAGTTCTTATTTATTTATCCACTGTCATTTCAGTGTTGGTGTATAGGCTATATAGTGTATTTCAATATAAGTTTAATTGATTAATGATATATTCGAAGGAATGCAGGTTTATAGCTATATCAACCCCCTCCAATGTACAGTAAATGACCAAGTATGGTTTTGTCAATATTCCAATGACAGTTTTGCTTGTACAGTGTAAGTCTATCCCCCACCCACCCCCAGAAAAATACAGTGCCATCCATACAGAATTAAATCACCACTGATGGCAAAGTAATGTTTATTTCCAGTTTTTGGGTAAATCTTTGCAAGTTGGTGTATTTTGAACAAGGACATTGTTAAAGGCCTGGGAGCAGCACATGGTGGTTTGAGACATAGTAGCATCTCATTAAGCCTTTTTTTTGTCTACTTGTGACCGGCTGGAGCAAAGATGACTATGACGATCAAAAAACTGACAGAGGAATTTGAAGAATTTGAAGAATTTAAAAAATCACAAAATTTTATGTCTGAGGAGATCAGCAAAGTGGTAAAACAACAAGGTGACACGAAACTAATGAAGGAGGTTCGTGAGTTGAAGGCCACAATCAACCAAAGGGACCAGAAGATCGAACTGATGGAACAAAGGATTGACGACTTGGAGCAGTACTCTCGTGCTGATGACCTTATCATCACTGGGCTGGAAATCAAACATCGCAGCTATGCCAGAGCAACAGCGGGTGACCGACAAGGTGAGGATGCACCACCTGAGGAACTGTATACAGTAGAGCAGCAAGTGGTTCAATACATGAGAAGTAAGAACATTCCCTTAAGAGAGCCAGCACATCTCGGCTTGTCACATTCTCCCAAGCAAGGACAAAAAAAACACCAAGACCACGATTGTTGTCAAGCTTGCAAATCGAAAGCATAAGGTTGAAGTGTTGAGACAATCCAAAAAACGTAAAGATACTGGAGTGTATATAAACGAGCACCTAACAAAGAAGAATTCTGAAATAGCTTGGTATGGCCGTGCCCTCAGAAAGCAAAACAAGATCCAAGCAACCTGGTCAAGAAATGGAAAAGTATTTATAAAGTTAAACGGACCACCAGAGCAAACCAGGGTGGTTGTGGTACGAAATCTGAATGATCTGGAGCAATACAAGTGACAATGCCTATATATGTTTTTTTTGGGACCGATGACTTGATGGCATGGATTTCATTCATGCTGTTTACCTTATTGACTGAGTTTTTTCTGGTAGGCCTGTATGGCCAAGATGTTTTCTGTCTGGACATGTGGAAGATATGTTTTTTTTATGTTTTTTTTTGTTCTTCGTTTTTTTGGCTTTTTCATAGACCACATCAACTTTATGGCATTCTTTGGTTGGCATAGAACCTATGGTCTGAAAGAGATATCATGGATTCTTTTTTATCGATACTGTCTATTGGGATTCCATTTTCTTTTTTTGGACTTGGATTCTGTTTCCTACCGCATGTTGAATGCATGGATACTGCAGACTGAAAGAGAAAACTTGAATAACTTTTTGCTTGACTATGGACATGGACTATTGTTTTCAATTTTGGATCTGGGTGTGTATATGTTTTCCACGGACAGTTATGGCATGGACTACTTTTGTGGAGAGGCATTGTGGACAACTACAGCATGGACTATGGAGATGTGTCTTGGGCAGCCAAGAGCTCATGTTGGCCAGCTGTATGGTATGGTCAACTTGGGTGGAATTGTATTTGGAGATACATACATACAATGGGTGACTTTAAAGAAGTAGGCTCACTGGAGCCCGGAAATCAAGTACATACTGTAAACACAATGTCGGATACGGAAGAAATATATGATTTTGAATATGATGTTGATCCTGAGACCCATGTGTTTAATGCAATTAATAATACCTGTAAATATTATACAGATGAACAGCTTAAAGGTGACATGCATTATAAATGTCATCTTTCAGTCTCTAGCATTGTATTATAGTAATAGGAGTTAGTATCAATGTGTTTTAGTGTCTAAATACCATATTGGCGGATTGCTCTGATTCAGCTCAGATCATTTCCTTCTCCAGTAAATTAGGCCATCCTGATTTGAAGGCCTGAATGACGTTACTCAGGCTCTGGGTAGCAGACAGTGATGTGATTGGCTCTGTGGTTGTAGCTAATGCCCGCCCACAATCTACATGTACTGACTGTACACAGCGAGTGGAAACCACTTCCTCATACTCTGCATGCACTAGTCTGGAGGGAGAGAGAGAGAGAGAGATAGAGAGCATTCAGGAGCACTTGGGGGGGGAGGGGGGGGGGGGGGACCTGCCGCGCGGAGGTCCGCGCGACACACACCTCCGAACGGGAGAGTGATAGAAAGAAAAAAAGGAAGAGAGAGGGAGGAAGGGAGGCCCCCCCCCCCACAAGCTGCCGCGCAGCACACCGAGAGGCAGAGAAAAAAAGAACGGCCTGTCTTTTTTTTCTCTCTCTCTCTCTCTCTCTCTCTCTCTCTCTCTCTCTCTCTCTCTCTCTCTCTCTCTCTCTCTCTCTCTCTCTCTCTCTCTCTCTCTCTCTCTCTCTCTCCTCCAACCCCCTCCCTCTCTCTCTCTCTCTCTCTCTCTCTATCTCTCTCTGTCTACCAGTCGCAGACTGTGTGGACTGACTGTCACTCAAAGTGCTTATGGGCGGAGCCAGGCCATAACAGCCTAAAATCTTGAAGTTGAAAAATTATGGTTTTGAGTACTTGATTAGAAATATAAAACAATGCATTTTTTTGAAAAAAAAACATACAGATGTCTTCAATACACTCACAGGAATTGTGTAAAGTTGCCCAAATAGTGCTAGGAATAGCAACGCATGTCCCCTTTAATGACATTGTTAAACCAGAAAATAGGTTTTCGTTGATACACCTCAATTGTAGAAGCCTTTATGCAAATTTCACCAAGATTAATGAATACTTAAAAACATTTAATAATAGATTTTCAGTTATAGCATTATCTGAAACGTGGTTAAAGCAGGAGAATTGTGCTGATTTTCACTTGGAGGGTTATGAGCTGTATCACCTGGATAGAAACAACAAAAGGGGAGGGGGCGTGGCCCTGTATGTGGACAGTGACTTGAAATGTAAACAAGTGCAAAGTATAGTAATCGATGACTTAATGGAAGGTATAACTGTGGAAATTGAAATGGATAAGGTGAAGAATATTGTTGTTACTTGTGTATACAGAACACCAGGGTCAAGCATAGAATCATTTAAAGACAGTTTGAAAGAGTTATTGAATGGGTTAAATGAGAGCAAAACATGTCTGATTTTGATTTGTGGAGACTTTAACATTGATCTCTTAAAGCAATCTAATCACTGCACGTCAGATTTTGTGGCTGCTCTATATGGCAGAGGGTTCTACCCACTGATAACAAACCCCAGTAGAGTAACCTCAACTTGTGCTACATTAATTGACAATATTTTTATAATTGTATAATTAACCCCCTGTGTCATATTTTTAATCTTTCCTTTCAAACAGGCACCTTTCCAGAGAGAATGAAAATAGCAAAGGTTATTCCTCTATTTAAATCTGGGGACAAACACAGCTTTACCAACTACAGACCAGTGTCTTTGCTTTCACAATTTTCCAAGATTCTTGAAAAAGTGTTTGCTCATAAATTAGATAGTTTTATTGAAAAGAATAACCTGCTGAGTGAGAGTCAGTATGGATTCAGGGCAAATCGATCAACAACCTTAGCCTTAATGAATATATATGAAGAAATAACCACAGCAGTAGATGAGAGGAATTACACAATAGGGGTGTTTATTGACTTAAAAAAAGCATTTGATACGATAGATCATCACATTTTAATTTCTAAATTACAAACATACAGTACGGTGTGAGAGGGGTGGCGATGAACTGGTTAAGTAGCTATCTTGAAAATAGACAACAATATGTACAACTCTCTGGTTACACATCTGAATGTATCAATATTGAATGTGGTGTCCTTCAAGGTTCGGTCCTGGGGCCCACACTTTTTATTTTATATATTAATGATATATGTGAAGTGTCAAACATATTGCGATTTGTTTTATTTGCTGACGATAAAAATTTCTTCAGTTCAGGAAAATACCTTAAAAAATGTGCAGATGACATTGTAAATGAAATGTGTAAACTTAAGATATTGTTTGATAACAATAAGCTATCCCTAAATTTGGAAAAAACGAAATTTATGATATTTACTAATTGAAAGAAGGAGGACAATGTGGCATTATGTATTGACGGAGTTAATATTGAAAGAGTATCTGAGTTTTTGGGTGTTATGTTGGATGAGAAATTGACATGGAAGCCACATATAATGTACATAAAAAATAAGGTAGCCAAGAGTGTTTTTGTTTTGAACAGGGCAAAGAATGTGCTGGATTATAATTCTATGCGAATATTATATTGTTCACTCATCCTACCATATTTGAAGTGTGGGGTAACACGTATGAAAGCAACATAAAGCCATTATTTATATTACAGAAGAGAGCAGTAAGAATAGTTCACAATGTAGATGCAAGAGAACATACCAACGAATTATTTATTAAATCCAGACTATTGAAACTTAAAGAGTTAGCTGAAATACAGACTTTATTAGTTTTGTTTAGAGCAAAATGCAGAGTATTACCAGCAAATATACAGAGGTTGTTCGTTCCCTGTCCAGATGACAGCAGAAGGAAATTAAATTTTAAACACCAATTTGCACGAACAACCTTAAAACAAAGGTGCACCTCAGTTATAGGTATCAAACTATGGAACTCTTTGCAGAACGATGAAAAGAGTTCCTCTAATATATTTCACTTCAAAAGGTTGTGCAAAGAAAAGATACATAGACGGTATAGCACAGTTTAGTATAATATTGCAGTTTAGCGTGTCAGGATGACGTAGCATAGAGTTGTAGTGTAGGCCAGTATGAGTATAGTAATATAGTATATAGCAGCGTAACATAGAATAATAATATATTAAAATATTGTATAATACTGTACCAATATGGTGTAGAATAAAGTGTGTGTGTGTGTGTGTGTGTGTGTGTGTGTGTGTGTGTGTGTGTGTGTGTGTGTGTGTGTGTGTGTGTGTGTGTGTGTGTGTGTGTGTGTGTGTGTGTGTGTGTGTGTGTGTGTGTGTGTGTGTGTGTGTGTGTGTGTGTGTGTGTGTGTGTGTGTGTGTGTGTGTGTAAATTAATGAACCTAAATATCGCTGCTGGCGGGACAAAACCTCATAACTCCATTTTTTTTATATTTTCTTTTATATAAATCAACTCCGTAGATCATCCTCCATATGTGTGTGTGGGTTTTACAAAGTTTAAACAATGGGAAAGCATTAAACCGATCATCTGTCTAAACCTCCTAACTATATTCACCCTCAAATCTGTGTTCGTTTTTTCATTTGCTGAAAAGTTGGGTTTTTGGAGTTATGAGGTTTTGTCCCGACAGCAGCGATATGTAGTTTGACTGATAGTTAGACAAAATGGGTTTATTTATGTTGATTTAATTTGGTTGTGTTGATGTTTACATTTTTTTGCAAAATGGGTATATTCTGTTTGGTTTTACACAATAGCTCTTGCTCGCACCCCCCACGCTGGACGTGTGTAGCTTAATCCCAGCGGAAGAGTGCAAGAGCGCTTCCGCATTCTTCGCCGCGCATGCGCATGAGGTCCCTGCTTAGTTCAGACGCCCCATTCAACACGGTTAATCACAGATATAATATAATAATAATATATATACGCGATGGACGCAGCAGGCGATCTTCTTGCTGTTATTACATCCATGTATGTGATTGATTGATTGATTGATTGATTGATTGATTGATTGATTGAAAAGTGTATTAACAGATTGCAGAATGGGTACAGTACAGTACAGCTCAATGTGCATCTTCTCTTCTGTGTTTGTTTCCTTATTTGATCAATCGCAGAGAGTGCTGGGCACTCAGTTACCGGGGCGTGCGCGGTCTCCTCACCCGGGGAAATAACACAAACAATTATGCTGAAGCAGCGATGCGGTTATGTGGTCCGTTACAATGTACAGTTATGGCGATACCGTATGGACGCAGCAGGCGATGTTTGCATACTTCATATATGTCTCTACCTCTTCTTGCTGTCATTACATCCATGTATGTGATTGATTGATTGATTGATTGAAAAGTGTATTAACAGATTGCAGAATGGGTACAGTACAGTACAGCTCAATGTGCATCTTCTGTGTTTGTTTCCTTATTTGATCAATCGCAGAGAGTGCTGGGCACTCAGTTACTGGGGCGCGCGCGGTCTCCTCACCCGGGGAAATAACACAAACAATTATGCTGAAGCAGCTACAACTCCGAGTACCACATAACCGCATCGCTGCTTCAGCATAATTGTTTGTGTTATTTCCCCGGGTGAGGAGACCGCGCGCGCCCCGGTAACTGAGTGCCCAGCACTCTCTGCGATTGATCAAATAAGGAAACAAACACAGAAGAGAAGATGCACATTGAGCTGTACTGTACTGTACCCATTCTGCAATCTGTTAATACACTTTTCAATCAATCAATCAATCAATCACATACATGAATGTAATGACAGCAAGAAGATCGCCTGCTGCGTCCATCGCGTATATATATTAGTATTATATTATATCTGTGATTAACCGTGTTGAATGGGGCGTCTGAACTAAGCAGGGACCTCATGCGCATGCACGGCGAAGAATGCGGAGCGCTCTTGCACTCTTCCGCTGGGATTAAGCTACACGAACCCTGGACCCCCCAAGGATAATCCATCCATTATCATTCGCTCCTAACCAGACACTACCATTATATGCTAGCTTTTATTCTCTCCACCACTTCTAACCACATTGTCAATTTGGATTCATTGAGACCCAAAATTCTTGCTGTAGATATTTCTAGATAAATCACATCGAGATATGTAAGAATCCAGACCTTTCCGCAAATTTTTTCCAGTTGAATCCATCGTGATGCTATCAGTTTTTTAGCCACTGTAATACCAGATAAAACCAATCTCTTTAGCTGTGGATGTACTGCATACTCAAAAACATCATTCAGCAGTAATACAGAGGGGTGTACAGGTATATTCAGAATTAAGAGATTTGATAATTGCTGGGTCACTTCTTTCCAGAATATCTTAACTGGTGGGCAGTCCCACTTGCTCTTGACTTATAATAATAACTTCACCAACTTAACGTCCGCGGGAGGCGTCATTACTTTTACCAAGTCGCATTCGTGTGACATCACGGGTCCTATGTCCGTTATTAAGGAAATGCCAAACGGCTATCGCCAATCGTCGTCATTGAAAATTGATAATAATCACTAAATGCATTCAGTGCTGGATCTAATCAAATGGATTTATCAAGACACATTATGGAAAGTTCAAGACCACACAGCTTCTGAAAAGTGCTAATTACACGCTTCCGACGGCGATGGTCTACTCGCCAAGTGCAGAACACGTGAGTGTATCAGCCGCTGTGTTATGATTATTATGATACAAAATGTGAATGAATGAATGAATATATCATCTGATGCCACCTGGAGAGCTCGTTTCGGTGAAGTGCCCCTGGAAACATTTTGTGTGGTGCCAAGTACCTCATGAATGGGGGACCCTGATGTAAACAAGACAAACGTCTTTCTCTGGTCTGCATCCCCTTAACAATTGTGTGTATTGAGCCGTACTGTATTGTACCCATTCTGCAATCTGGGTACAAAAAAAATAAAGTTTTCATTCATTCATGCAGCACTTAAGGTTTGTTGATACCATTCAGCACCACATATTTGTGTGAAGCTGGCTTTTCATCCATGACAGCTCTGAAAACAAAATATAGGACCAAGTTGAGCCTTGAGGATGACATGCTTGTTGCCTTGTCGTCGATCTCCCCATGTATTGACCGTATTATTAGCCAGCAGCAGCAGCAGACCTCGCACTGAGCTAGAAATGTCCACAAGTGCTTATTTTCTGTATTTATTTATATTTTTTGAGAAATGGTAACTTGGTGATCCTTTGATTTTTGAGAAATGGTCACATTAGTTATTTTTTTTGGAAAACAGTGCAGCTGCAACAGATAGCACGTTAGTGATCCTTTTCTGTATTTAAATTTTTTTTTCACACTATTGCTATATTTATTTATACATTTAGACCTGAAATGCCTGCTAATAATGCATTATATAGCCTGCATATACACACAAATGTGTTTCCCGGTTTCAATGGGTTAAATAAACGTTGAAAGCAAGCACTTTTGTCATCATTGTAGCAAAAAAGACAGGACCGGAAAAGTCTTTATCGTATGTAAGGGTGCCCTGGAATATTTTATTGGACACAGGGGTGCCTTGGCAGCAGAAAGGTTGAGAACCCCTGACTTAGACTATTATTCACACAAGACTTTATATTTGGACCTTCTGGAATTGAGAATTCCTCCCCAATCTCTTTTACAAAAAGCACATTTCCACAGGATATGATTTGACCAATGTGTCCTGAATATTGAACTTCACCTGGATTTGACCCATTATGATGTGCAATCTGAGTAACATTTCTGGTGGCTAAGCCAGTGACTGGGATGTGTGCATTCACATACAGTAGTATTGATGTTACCAAAATACAGGAGATAATTTTTCACGCATGATCTCAGTTGGTCATTGTCACAGTGAGCCCAACTACTTTTTAGGTCTATTTCTTGGCTAGAAGTCTATACCAATTCATCGTGGAATAGGTGATTTAAGAGCCTTGGCTAAATCCTCCAAATGTAATATTCATAGCAATACATGTTGTTTAATGCCATACATATTGTTTAATATGAGCTCACTTAATTTGCATACCGCCCCAACAGGTCCACGGAGGACGCCATAGCCCATGTGCTGCACACAGCAGCATCACACCTGGACAAGAGGCAGGGGAACTATGTGAGAATGCTATTCATCGACTACAGCTCGGCATTCAATACCATAGTCCCCTCCATACTCATAGCCAAGCTCAGGGACCTGGGCTTGAACTATGACCTCTGCCAGTGGGTCCTGGACTTCCTGACGGGCAGACCCCAGGTGGTGAGAGCAGGCAACTGCACCTCCTCATCCATCACCCTCAACATAGGGGCCCCCCTGGGCTGTGTTCTGAGTCCCCTCCTCTACTCCCTGTACACACACGACTGTGTGGCTCAGCGGAGTAGCAATACAATCATCAAATTTGCTGACGACACGGTGGTGGTGGGCCTGATCTCTGCCAATGACGAGAGGGCCTACCTGGAAGAGGTCAAGGTCCTGGCGGGATGGTGCCAGGAAAACAGCCTCTCCCTGAACGTCAGCAAAACAAAGGAGATGATTGTGGACTTCAGGAGGTCGGGGGTCAAGGACTACAGCCCCCTCAGCATCGACGGGGCACCGGTTGAGAGAGTCAACAGCTTTAAGTACCTCGGAGCCTACATATCCGAGGACTTGACATGGACCACACACATTGACAGTGTTGTGAAGAAGGCACGACAACGCCTCTACTTCCTCAGGCGCCTAAGGAAGTTCCAAGTCAGTCAGAAGATCCTTAAGAACTTCTACTCATGTACAATAGAGAGCATCCTGACTGGCAACATCACCTCCTGGTTTGGGAATAGCACTGCACAAGACCGAAGCAGACTACAAAGAGTGACACGTTCAGCCGAACGCACAATTGGAGGGGGGCTCCCCACCCTCCAGAACATTTACAACAAGCGTTGCAGGGGCAAGGCTAAGAGAATCATTAAAGACTCCAGTCACCCGAACAACTGCCTCTTTGAACTGCTGCGGTCAGGCAAGCGATACCGGAGTCTCAAGGCGAGCACAGAAAGACTCAGAAGAAGCTTCTATCCCCAGGCCATCAGGCTGCTAAACGAACAATGAACACTACACAACAACAACCATCAAACGCACATAGCACACACATCCACATGCACACACTCACTTTAAACAAACACACTGTAGCACCCACCCCACACACTTTATAGCACACACTCACTTTAAACAAACACACTGTAGCACCCACTCCCCACACTTTATATTTATTGATGAAGGATTGCACTACAACTCGTACACCTTACTGTAAATTGTACCTAAATTGTACCTCATCCCATTTCTGCTTTGCACTATATAGTACTGTACATTAGTACACTGCATAGTATTGTATATTATATGGTAACTCAGTTACGTCTATTCTGCATCGAACATTGTACATATGTCTATACTGAACACTGTGACCTCTGTTTCTACTTTTCTACTTCTAAATTACATGCTATACTATGTTATTTGATACTATCTTGTCTAGCACAGTCTCTGGAGCGTAACAGTAAGAAGCATTTTGTATGAAAGTATTCTGTACTTCTGTATGACAACTATTAAAGAAACTTGAATGACAGGGTTATGTCTGGGCACACTGAACACCAGTCCTCTCTCCAAGTGCGCAGCAACTTTATGTGTTGCACTGGCTATTTGCCTATTATTATTTGCTCTGTGTCAATAATTCAAGAAAGCAAGACCAATCCGCAATTAATGATACTGTATCTACTATCTACACTGATCACCTTGTTGTCTAAGTTGAACTATGTTGGTTGGTTATCTCAACTGGGACTGGTTGATGCCTGTATCTGATGCTTTCAAAGCACAATACTCTCAATCTGACACAAATAATCAACACCAATCCCAAATGTCCTGAGAAATCCTTACTCATTGATATAGTCCTAACTAATGCCCCATTTACAGTAAGTACTCTGCTATTGGTGTTTTCCCAAATGACGGTGATGAAATGTGAAATGCCTTCCTTGAGAAAAACGTAGAGAACATCTCTAGATGCTTCTGCCAACCCCCTGAATCAAGAACCTCATCCTTCACTCTCAAATTTGTCTCTCCCATTAAAGATGCCGAAGTTCTGACACTGGTGACGTCGAACTGTCCCACTAAATGTTAGCTGGACCCGATACCCTCACCTGGCTCCCCCCTCCTCCAGACATCCTCCCCACGCTTCCAGATCATAGCACCAGACATCCTCCTCTCTCCTCCAGATCATAGCACCAGACATCCTCCCCTCTCCTCCAGACCAGAGAACCAGACATCCTCACCACTCCTCCAGATCATAGCACCAAACATCCTCCCCTCTCCTCCAGATCATAGCACCAGACATCCTCCCCTCTCCTCCAGATCATAGCACCAGACATCCTGCCCTCTCCTCCAGATCCTAGCACCAGACATCCTGCCCTCTCCTCCAGATCATAGCACCAGACATCCTGCTCTCTCCTCCAGATCATAGCACCAAACATCCTCCCCTCTCCTCCAGATCATAGCACCAGACATCCTGCTCTCTCCTCCAGATCATAGCACCAAACATCCTCCCCTCTCCTCCAGATCATAGCACCAAACATCCTCCCCTCTCCTCCAGATCATAGCACCAGACATCCTGCTCTCTCCTCCAGATCATAGCACCAGACATCCTGCTCTCTCCTCCAGATCATAGCACCAGACATCCTGCCCTCTCCTCCAGATCCTAGCACCAGACATCCTGCCCACTCCTCCAGATCATAGCACCAGACATCCTCCCCACTCCTCCAGATCATAGCACCAGACATCCTGCTCACTCCTCAAGATCCTAGCACCAAACATCCTCACCACTCCTCCAGATCCTAGCACCAAACATCCTCCCCTCTCCTCCAGATCATAGCACCAGACACCCTGCCCTCTCCTCCAGATCATAGCACCAAACATCCTGCCCACTCCTCCAGATCATAGCACCAGACATCCTGCCCACTCCTCCAGATCATAGCACCAGACATCATGCCCTCTCCTCCAGATCATAGCACTAAACATCCTCACCACTCCTCCAGATCATAGCACCAGACATCCTGCCCTCTCTTCCAGATCATAGCACCAGACATCCTGCCCACTCCTCCAGATCATAGCACCAGACATCCTGCCCTCTCCTCCAGATCATAGCACCAGACTTCATCACCACTCCTCCAGATCATAGCACCAGACATCCTGCCCTCTCCTCCAGATCATAGCACCAGACATCCTCACCACTCCTCCAGATCATAGCACCAAACATCCTCACCACTCCTCCAGATCATAGCACCAGACATCCTCACCACCCCGCTCATCCAGATCATAGCACCAGACATCCTGCCCACTCCTCCAGATCATAGCACCAGACATCCTCCCCACTCCTCCAGATCATAGCACCAGACATCCTCCCCACTCCTCCAGATCAGAGCACCAGACATCCTCCCCACTCCTCCAGATCATAGCACCAGACATCCTGCCCTCTCCTCCAGATCATAGCACCAGACATCCTCCCCACTCCTCCAGACCAGAGCACCAGACATCCTCCCCACTCCTCCAGACCATTGCACCAGACATCCTGCCCTCTCCTCCAGATCATAGCACCAGACATCCTCCCCACTCCTCCAGACCAGAGCACCAGACATCCTCCCCACTCCTCCAGACCATTGCACCAGACATCCTGCCCTCTCCTAACTGAAACCATCAACTCTTCCCTCAACTCCGGTGGGGTTCCCACCTCTCTAAAACAAGCCAGAGTCACACCGCTCATCAAAAAACCAACCCTGAACCCCACCGTCATAGATAACTATGGCCCTGTCTCTCTTTCCTCTCTACATCACTTAAACGTGCCGTATCATACCAGCTCACTGATTATTTATTACAGAACGACCTCCTAGACCAAAATCAGTCAGGCTTCAAGATCGGCCACTCCACATAGCAGTCACAGAGGCCCTTTACTTAGCAATGACGACCAACCACCTCAAACTGAACCTGAGCAAAACGGAGATACTTCACTTGCCCCACTGACAACCTTTCAATCACAGTGAAGAGCGTAGCCATGGCTCCGTGCCCGACATCAAGAACCTAGGTGTGGTCCTTGATGACTGGCTCACATTACCTCAACAACCAGAACCTGCACATTCTTCCTGAGCAATGTGCGAAGGATCCGCCCCTTCCTGACAAAAGAGGCTACCCAACTCCTCCTGCAATCAACAGTCATGTTTCGCCTTGACTATTGCAATTCTCTGCTAGCTGGTTTACCGGCTTGCGCCACCGAGGCCCTTCAACTTATACATGTTACAATCACGGCCAGTGCCTCTCTCTCTCCTGCTGCTTCCACGCCCTTATATGGGCAGCTTCCTACCCCAGATTCCACACGCTGTCACCTGGGATCAATCGACGCACCTGAGACTCGTCAGGTCATCACCAGCCCTGTCAAGAGACCTGTGTTTCCTGCCACTCCCTGTCCGAGTGTTGCTACACCTACCTAGGTACGAGGACGTAACCTACTTGCTACCCTGTCTGTTTCCCTGCCTTATCCTAACCCTGTCTCCCTATGCCCAAGATCGCCTGCCGCTCGGTCTACGCTGTCTCCCGAGACACCACCCGCCTGGACGTTCCTATGAAACATGAGGAGTGCTCCTGCTCGCACATTCCTGTTCAATAACCTGTCTGCTTGGTACCTATTGAAACAACCTAAACCGCCTCATTCTCCTCACCCCTGTGTTCTGTTCTTGGGCCCAAGTTAACGCTCCCCTAACAATACAGAACGCAGCGGCCCGCCTGATCTCCATCTCCATCTTCCCTTTATTCATTTGCTTAGATTTTTCAGGTCTGGTCAATTTTAGCATGGTGTTATTCACAGTAAAAAAAGAAAAACAATTTGAATTGATATTCTCATTTGGTTCATTATAATTTACTCAGGGCTAGTAACAGACACAGTGTTCTGAAGGTCCAGATTAACACTGAAAGTCTGCGTTTATTATTTTGTATAACTTATATATTGTTTATATATATAAGATATATATCTTTACATCATCTGTTTACCTACCAGTATTCATCATTCACTTATTGTGTGTCCCATTCTTGACGCTGTAGGCGCCAGGGCGCGCGCCCCCCTAGACATGTCTTCAGAACATGTTCAGACATGCCCGGACAAGCCCAGAGCGAGCGCATTGATTCTGTACAGGTGAATAGGCGGAGTCCACAGGGAACTAATATAGAGTACGTTGTGTAGACGATGCAGCAGCAGCACAACAGGAAAACTAACAGAGCGAGAGTGAAGACGTCTGGTGCAGTTGTACACAGACCGATAGCAGTGTATCGTTATAGAGAGCTAATGGCTAATTAGATACCACTATAATATTGTCGAGCCATTATTGGCACAGTATAGTGACTTGTGTAAGCAAAGTAACGTGGAGAGACTTATAGTTAAACCCAGCGACGTTTGGATATAACTACTCATTGGAGACCGTCTGCGGGTTAGCTTCACGTACAAACGAAGCTAACTAGCTACCATCTATGCCAACGGGCTTTTGGATTAATAGCTATTAACCCTGCCATCGGGCGCTAGGAATACAAGGACCGGTTCCGTACGAGACCCCTTCTCCCAGCGACGACAGGATTATCCGACCAGTCTACAGTTTCTCTGGAGCAGGAGCTCTAGAGAGAACCAACCGTCTCCAGCCACCATCTTGCTTTTCCCTGTATCGCCTCGCTTCGTCTCACTCCCTTCAGAACTCCACCGGTCGAGTATCCGTAGTCTAGGAACTATTCGTTACCGTTGACTTTGTTGCACTGACATTCTAGTATTAAAGGAGAACCGTGATAAATAATATGTATGTTTGCTATTGACATTAAACTAATGCTTGTTCAACTTGTATCCCTGTCCCCGCGCAGTTAATGGAGTGTCCGCCATTTCGAGTAACTGTACTGTCTGGCTAAATTAATATTCTTTAGTAGTGGTTTAATCTAACATATCTCAATACAGTCAGGGTTGTGTAGCCCCTTAGCTACACACAGTATTTCTGACACTGGGAATACATTCTCTGAGATCCATAGATTCAGATACCAAGAACATGCAAATATACCATTTAAAAAAAAAAGTCTGTAAATGTGTATTCTACGTTTTAATGGAATTAATGAGATTAAAAAAATTTTTAAATCTTTTTTCTTTTTTTTGTAATTAATTTTGAGTTAATTTTTATAACGCTATAATTTGCTGTGTAATTAATTAATCTAATTAACACGATAAACTGACAGCCATAATTATTATTATATCTGAAATAGTAATAATTGAAAAATGAACCTTCTTACTGTCTTTTACAACCACTACTATACTAGGTACTCTGCTACTATGTATATTACTACTATATACTATCTACTATCTACTATCTACTATGCCTATACAACCTACTATGTTAATATGTCTATACTATTATGCACTCAGAGTGTAGCACTCAAGTTTGACACTCAGCTTGGAACTAGGCAAAATCTGCATATGGCTCGCTGATAACAAACTATCATTACACATGGGCAAAACAGAGTCCATTCTTCTATCTTGTATCTCAATGGGACTTCCTGGTTAAATAAAGGTTAAAAAAATTCTCTTCGGTTCAAATAACAAACTCAGCAAGACCGACGGCTTCTCAGTTACAGTGGGTGAAAATATTGTCACAAGGAAAGATGAAATTACCTACCTGGGTTCCATCCTAGAGGCAAATCTTTCCTGTGACAAAATGGCATCCAATGTAATAAAAAAAGTCAACCAACAAACTAGATTTTTGTACCGGATCTCCTCTCTGGTAAACAAGAATACCCTGAAGACTCTGGCAGGAGCACTCATTCAAGGGTACTACGACTATGCTTGCACCTCATGGTACCAAAGCACCTGAAAGGTGCTAAAAACAAGATAATAAACATCACAAAACAAACTGGTCAGACTACTACTTGACCTTACCCCTAGAACCCACCTCACCCCTGCCCACTTTGACAACCTAGGATGGCTTAGAGTAGACGACAGAGTACAGCAACTTGCAATGGGCCTGGTCTACAAGATACACTATACGACTATGGTACCGATGTACAAAATACTTCCCAAAGGTCAGTGAATACCACGACCACAACACCAGAGGAAGCTCAACAAATCATGTTAAACCCAGATTCGGCTCAAACAAGGGACTAAACACGTTTCGCAATTATGCCACATCAATGTGGAACGCCGTACCCAAAGCTGTAAAGGAATGTGAATCCCTACCGACATTCAAAACCGTTCTTAAAGAGCACCTACGGGAGGCTGCAATTCGAAACTGGCCACCGTAAATGTCCTAACCCCCCACCCCCTCCTAATAGACAGTCTCCTCCCCACTGCATGTATATATTCTCTCCCCGCCGTATGTATACTTCTCTCCCACCCACCCACCCCCTCCAAATGTACAGTCTCCTCCCCCACCCGCCCACCCCCTCCAAATGTACAGTCTCCTCCCCACCGTATGTATATTTCTCTCCCACCCACCCACCCCCTCCTAATGTACAGTCCCCTCCCCATCATATGTATATACTCTGTCAGGATCTATGGGTAACAGTACTGTATATTTGAATACCGTTTATGTCACAAATGTATCAGTACTAAATACCTGTATGTCCCTATGCCATAAATGGCAATATGAATTGAAAATGGGGGACCCTGATGTAAACCAGACAAACGTCTTTCTCTGGTCTGCATCCCCTTAACAATTGTGTGTATTGAGCCGTACTGTATTGTACCCATTCTGCAATCTGTTAAATAAAGTTTTCATTAATTCATTCATTCATTTGACGAAGAACACCACTGACCCTTAGCTGCCACAGCTGTACCCGTCCTGCTGACTTGTTGTACACAATTTGTCGCTTTGGATAAAAGTAATTGTAAATGAAAAGAGTCAAGTCAACTCAGTTTTATTTGTCACGGCATACGAGTATACAATGAAATGCGGGTGGTCTTGCCCGCAACGATGTGCATAATACAATAGTAATATATAATAGCATCCAATAGAACGACATTGTGCAATAAAACAAGTAAACAGAGTAGGGCATATCGGTATATGTACATGAGTTATTTACAGAGCATGGTAGGACATGCTAGGTCCTGTGGTAGTGCATACACTGTTAGCTACGGATGAGGCACTGGGTCTTTATGTACATGCTATATTATACAATCTCAAGTTATACTATACTATTCTTAAAGTGACCTTTCCTTTTGTAAAGTGGCCATAAGTGTGAGCGTGTGCAGCATGAGTGTGTGCTTGCTCATGTTAAAGTGGCTGCTAGTGTGTGAGCATGTACAGTGTGTGTGTCGTGTGTGTGCTTATGTGTGCTTGTGTGTGGAGAGTTCAGTGGTCAAGGCTCTGATGGCCTGGGGGAAGAAGCTGAGCCGAAGTCTCTCTGTCCTAGTAGCTGGTGTTCGCAGGCGTCTGCCTGACCTCAGCAGCATGAACAGGCTGTTGTTGGGGTGGTGAGGGTCTTTCATCATTCTGCAGGCTCTGGATTTGCACCTCTTGTTGTATAGAACCTGCAGGGGTGGTAGTGCAATACCCGTGGTATGCTCGGCTGAGCGCACCACTCTCTGTAGGGCCTTCTTGTCCTGTGCCGTGCTGTTTCCATACCAGGCAGTGATGTTTCCAGTCAAGATGCTCTCTACAGCTCCGGAGTAGAAGGACTGGAGTATCTTCCAAGATACTCTGAACTTCCTTAACTGTCTCAGGTGGTAGAGGCGCTGCTTCGCCTTTTTTACGACTGAGTCTATGTGTGTTGTCCATGTCAGATCCTCTGAGATGTGGACCCCCAGGTACTTAAAGCTGCTCACCCTGTCCACGGTAGCCCTGTTTATCCTCAGTGGTGTGTGTGTCTCCTGCTGTCCTCTCCTATAATCCACGATCAGCTCCTTGGTTTTACCAATGTTCAGGAGCAGGCTGTTGTCCTGGCACTAGCGTTCCAGTACCTCAACCTCCTCCCGGTAGGCCTTCTTGTCGTTGTCCGAGATCAGCCCCACCACAAACTTCACTATGGAGTTGGAGCTGAACTTGGCCACACAGTCATGTGTGTATAGTGAGTACAGCAGGGGGCTCAGAACACAGCCCTGGGGGGACCCGATGCTCAGGGTGATGGTGTTGGAGGTCTGTTCCCCCACCCTGACCGCCTGGGGCCTTTCACTCAGAAAGTCCAGTATCCAGGCGCTCAGAGTGGAGCGCAGACCCAGCTCGATCAGCTTGTCCACCAGTCTGGTGGGGACTATGGTGTTGACCGCTGAGCTGTAGTCAATGAACAACAGTCTCACATAGCCCCCCTTCTGATGGTCTAGGTGAGAGAGGGTGCTGTGCAGCACTTGGGAGACGGCATCGTCAGTGGACCTGTTTGGCCTATATGCAAATTGCATAGGGTCCATATCACTGGGGAGGGAGGCACAAATGTGATCCTTGACCAGCCTCTCAAAACATTTCATGGCCACAGAGGTGAGTGCCACCGGTCTGTAGTCATTGAGACCTGTTGGGGAGGGTTTCTTTGGTACCGGGATAATGGTAGACATCTTGAAGCAGGCAGGGACCACTGACTCCTCCAGGGATCGATTAAATATGGTGGTGAACACAGGGGCTAGCTGGTTAAGCACAGGACTTAAGTATGCGTCCTGTTATTCCATCTGGGCCAGCAGCCTTTCTGGTGTTCACCTGCATAAATGCTCTTCTCACACTGCGTCCCCGCCCCCCCGCGGATGCCCCCCCCCCCCCCCTCCACAACAGCCGGCGCGCCAGTGACGTCACTAGCCGTTGAGCTAGCGGCGCCACTGTTTGCACCAAACCGCGGGTAGAAGGTGTTGAGCTGGTCCGCGAGGGAGGCGTCGTCGCTCACCCATTGAGGGGGCACTGACTTTGTAGTCAGTTATCGTCCTCAGTCCCCGCCATAAGCCTCTTGTGTCATTCTGTGCCATTTGTGCCTCCATCTTGTCAGCATTCGTCTTTTTCGCAAGTTTAACAGCCTTGCGCAGAGTGTAGACTGTTGTCTTGTACTCTTCCATGTTTCCTATATGATCTATTTGATCTTGACTGGTATAAAATTGCCCTTATTGATGACGTTATTGAAACGGCCTGGTCAAACTGTTGGTACATTTAGAGTGAAGGGGCAGGATAATCCCTGGTTCACGCTGTCTAGCCTGCTGTGTGCTAGATAATAACAAGATAGTATAAATAAGTATAAGTATAAAATAGAAAGTCAAGAAGTCAAGTAAAAACAAGTGTAAACAACAATTGTTCAGAATACCTCTATATACAGTATGTACATCTGGTACAAAAAATGGTGAGGTATAGCTTAGCTTGTGGTGCCACCTTGTGGTGGTGAGGTGCAATAAGGGATAAGGAATGAGAGATGTGCAATTCCCTTACCAATAATATAAATATAAAGTGTAAAGTGTAAAAGTGTAAAGTGTGGTAAAGTGGGTGCTAAAGTGTGTTGTTTATTTAAAGTGAGTGTGTGTGTGCTGTGGGTGTGTTGATGACCTGTTATTGTTCATTGTTCATTGAGCATCCTGATGGCCTGGGGATAGAAGCTCCTTCTGAGTCTCTCTGTGCCTGCCATGAAACTCCGGTATCGCTTGCCTGACTGCAGCAGTTCAAAGAGGCAGTTGTTTGGGTGGTTGGAGACTTTGATTATTCTCTTAGCCTTGCCCATGCACCGCTTGTTGTAAATGCCTTGGAGAGTGGAAAGCCCCCCTCCAATTGTGCGTTCGGCTGAACGGGCCACTCTCTGAAGTCTGCTGCGGTCTTGTGCGGTGCTATTCCCAAACCAGGAGGTGATATTGCCAGTCATGATGCTCTCTATTGTGCATGAATAGAAGTTCTTGAGGAACTTCTGACTCACGTTGAACTTCCTTAACACATTGGGCGCCGGGGGTTGTGCCCATCATTGTACCCAGTCTGCCACCGTTGAAAGCCTATGGAGATGTTTACCTTCTTTGCAGGGCTATAACTTTTTAAATTGTATTGCTATATTGACATTACTATGGCCCATTCAACATCGATTATCTATCGTTCAGGATGTGGGAACGTTATATTTTTTCATTCATACATTGTTGTGTTAATACCGTCTAGAATATAAGTATGTTTTTAAGGTTTTCTGCTGTAATTCCAAAAACGAGAGTTATAGGCCCTGATGCATATGATAGATTATCGATTGGCGTTTCTTTCCTATAGTATACACGCTATATTAAAAAATTCAAATGTATATGATCGGTATAAATTATGCTTCATCATGCGTGAAGGAAAGGGGGGGGGGGGGGGGGGGCGTTTATAATTCCTTGATCGTCAGTAACAGCTTTATTTAGTATGGGTTGATATCTTGATCAGACTGTTTGCAGTGAAATTAATAAACAATCGGGCTGAAAATAACGTTAGTGTCCTCCTACCGTTCGCCGATGGGACTGGAGGAAAAAGATCCCAATTATTTTACGCTGATCTCCTAGATCCATTTCCGGTTTGTATGGTGCAATAAACGCCGAAATCATATCGATTATTGAGTTTAGAAAGCGATCCAAATGCACTATAGTGTTTGTCTGGATCCACGTAACAAGATATTACTGCCGGAGGGATTTCCTCGATGCACCAGCACCACTTCTGGTTTTGGCAAGAGTGTAACTCGCCCGACCATTCACCAGGTGGCGATATTGAGGCGTTGCAATCTCATACAGGGTGCCGCTGCAGTCCGGAGGGAGACTGGATGAATTATGACTGCCATGGCGAAAAAATTAAATATTGATCCCAAAAAACTATTTACGCCGTTGTTGCCGTTCAACGCATGGCGGGCAAAAACGGCGAAGGTCGTTTTTGGCGACCAATGTGTTAAGCACCTCAGGAAGTAGAGGTGTTGTCGTGCCTTCTTGATAACACTGTCAATGTGTGTGGTCCATGTCAAGTCCTCGGATATGTGGACTCCGAGGTACTTAAAACTGTTCACTCTCTCAACCGGTGCCCTGTCGATGTTGAGGGGGCTGTAGTCTGCTGTACTGCACCCCGACCTCCTAAAGTCCACAATCATCTCCTTTGTTTTGCTGACATTCAGGGAGAGGCTGTTCTCTTGACACCATCCCGCTAGAACCTTAACCTCCTCCAGGTAGGCCCTCTCATCGTTTGCAGAGATCAGGCCCACCACTACTGTGTCGTCAGCAAATTTGATGATTGTGTTGTTTTTCCGCTGTGCCACACAGTCGTGTGTGTACAGCGAGTAGAGGAGGGGACTCAGGACACAGCCCTGGGGGGCCCCTATGTTGAGAGTGATGGATGAGTAGGTGCAATTGCCTGCTCTCACCACCTGGGGTCTGCCCGTCAGGAAGTCTGTGACGGATACGTCTGTGCACCGCACCCGCACATGTTAACCGTATTGTTTGTTTAGTTAGTTAATGTTTGTACACGTTTACATTCATGATGCACATAAACATTTCTATTTCACATAATGACACACATAAAAATAGCGAAACAATGTCCAGGCACGCACTCCAGGTTTTTCCAAATTTATTGGCAGCCTGTAATCATGACGTTTCGGTGTGAACACACCTTCTTCAGAATGGCTTGCATGAAGCATGAAGGGTAAGTGACCCTAGTATATACAAGACAAACAGGAAGTGACAACATAGGAAGTGACAACACATTCCCACAAGAGATCTACAAAAAAGTACAAAATACCACTTACAAGCACAACCTTTTCAGAATATGTAAATAAAAAAGAAGCGTGTAAATCAAAAAGAAACATGTAAATCACAAAGCCATCTTTCAATTATAAATATAAAGAATGATAAATGAAAATAAATAATAAACAATCGAATGAAATGAAATAATCAAATGAAACAGGTCAAAACATTTTCCTCATTGAGGCCTCTAGGCTCTAAACAATCCAGATAATGAATATAAAAGCATTCCCTTTGTAGCAAGAGCCTGTCTCTGTCGCCGCCTCTTGGTGGTCTCAACACCTGCTCTATACCCATGTATTTTAAGCCAGAAATATCATGTCCTAACTTATTAAAGTGCCTTGCAACTGAAGACTTATCGTCATTTCTTCTTATAGAATATTTGTGCTCATAAATTCGATTTTTAAAACGTCTTCTTGTTTTTCCAACATAGTAAAGGTTGCAAGGACATTTAAGCAACCACAAAATCAGAATTACAGGTAATCCGGCCTCTAACAGCGATCCTCCTACCTGTACTTGGTTGTAAATAAAATTTATCTTTAATCATGCCATGACATTTGGGTACAAGACAAACATGGAAAATTGCCATTTGGAATATTAGCCATAAAATGGGTACATTTTTTGGGAACATCTGTTTTAACTAACTGGTCCCTTAAGTTAGGTTGCCGTTTGTAGAAGTATTTGGGTGATTCCTGGAACACACCTCCGATCTTAGGATCTGACTTTAAAATGTACCAGTATTTGTTCACAATATCACGCATATCTCTAGAAATAAGGCTGAAGGTGGACACCAATGCTACTGAGTTGCTTTTTACTTTGTCTTTATGTGTAAAAAGGGATTGTCTGTTTATCTGTTTAGTTTTATTAAGAGAATTCTCAATAAGGGCCTCACTATATCCTCTAGATCTAAAGTTCTGACAAAGCTCCTTGGCTTGTGTATCAAAAATGTCATCTGTATTACAGATACGTTTATATCTCAAAATCGGACTAAATGGAAGGCTTCTCTTGAGCTCTGGTGGGTGATAACTGCTATAATGGAGAAACGAATTTCGATCAGTCTCTTTTTTGAAAACTTCGGTATGGACAATATTGTCTTTCTTTTTCACCAATACATCGAGGAATGCTATAGAATGTGAATAATAATTCATAGTAAACTTAATAGTCTCTCTCTGAGAGTTGAGAAACAAGTGGAACTCTTCCAGAGTCTCTTTAGTGCCTGACCATACAAAAAATAAATCATCAATATACCTCCAATAGGCTTTAATGTGTCCAACATATGGATTATTATTGAAAATACATTACTCAAACTTCGACATAAAACAGTTGGCCATATTAACCGTTACTGGGCTGCCCATAGCTAGGCCTCTTTTCTGTAAATAATATTGATCCTGAAAACGAAAATAATTCTTATTAAGGACTTCCTGAGTCAATGATATTAATGGCTCAGTAGAGGGATGTAGCTCTATTCTCTGATCCAAATAATATCTACATGCACTTAACCCATCAATATGTGGGATGCTAGGATATAAACTAGAAACATCCATAGTACACGAAATATCGGTAGCTTCTATACTGCACTCATACAGCTTACTTAGAAAGTCGGTAGTGTCCTTTAAATAACCAGGTTGTGCTGCAGCCAATTCTTTAAGGTGTGAGTCAACACATTTTGAGGTTCTGTAAGTGACCCGATACCAGCCACAATAGGTCGACCTGGTGGGTTATGAAGATCCTTGTGAATTTTGGGCAAAGTGTAAATAATAGGTCTTACTGGGTTATCATTCACCATGAACTTAAATTCCTTCTCAGAAATATCACCCTCCTTAAGAAGGCGCTTTAGAACCTCTTTGATCTCAAAAGAGAACCCAACAGTTGGATCTGTGCTTAAAGGAATATACACATCTGTGTCTGCTAATTGTCTATTTATTTCAGCAACATAGGAACTCTTATTCTGCACCACTAAGGCAGAGCCTTTATCGGCCTTCCTGTACACCAGATTATCTAACTGCATCAATTCCTTAAGTGCTAGTCTCTCTGACTCAAGCAGATTAGGGAATAATCTAGTTTAATAACTTTTCTCACATACTGTAGAAGCATAACTTCATCCTCAACTAGTCTACAAAATGTGTCAACTGATGCATGATTAATCTGTGGAGTGAACATGCTACGAGGTTTGAACAGTGTTTTAAATGGTCTATCAGCCGTGTCCAATGAACTGACTTCTGGCAGCACTGTGCTTCCAGGAGTAGAATAAACAATATTTTTGTCGACATCTCTAGAATAAAAAGCTTTAAGCTTAATGTTCCTAAAAAACTTAAACAATTCAACCTTTGTAGTGAAACCGTCCACCTTACGAGATGGTACAAAATAAAGTGTTGTCACTTCCTATGTTGTCACTTCCTGTTTGTCTTGTATATACTAGGATCACTTACCCTTCATGTTTCATGCAAGCCATTCTGAAGAAGGTGTGTTCACACCGAAACGTCATGATTACAGGCTGCCAATAAATTTGGAAAAACCTGGAGTGCGTGCCTGGACATTGTTTCCCTATTTTTATGTATGATATTAGATGTTACAGCACCCAGTGTCAAGTCTAGTGAGGTGAGCGCGTTCTACAACTTTTTTCACATAATGACACATGACACATAGACTTGCGTACTGATATCATATCTATTCTTTATTATTTGACTTACATGGTTAAGTGCATGTTGTTCATTGTTTGTTTTTCCAACTCTGCAGCCAGCCGGCCTCGCGCTGAGCAAACAGAGCAGCTGCGACTGGTCCTCTCTAAATAGCCGGATGGGGGTGGTGGACCGAATGCTTCATTACTTAAGGCAACCATCTTGCGCCTAGCACGCCCCCGCGGCGACGCGGCAGCGGCAGAGCGGCAGCGGCGTGCAGGTTGCCGCACGCAATCCCCCCTGTTTTAACATCAACGGTTAGCTCAACTCGTTCGCCAGCTTGCTGTGGAGCCTGCGGTCCAGTTGGTGACAAGTTCGAATCACTTCAATTTCTTTATTTTCTTTTTTTACGTTTAATTAATTTATCGCCTCTCTATATAAACGTCTTTCTTTCGCCGGTTAAGTTTAGGCATTCTTTCGGAGTTGGTTAAGGTTAGAGTTTGTCGCAGAGCATGGCAATAGAATGCAGCCTATTTCCGCTCTGCCGCTCTCTCGCTCTGCCGCGGTCACATTTACATTTAGTCATTTAGCTGACGCTTTTATCCAAAGCGACTTACAAGTTCTGTACGACAAGACAGCAAGAAGGGTACAACTCTATCAGCTGAGTAACAATGTTCATCAAGTGTTGCGTGTTACAGTGTAGGTTAGTTTATTAGGACAAGTGCATGACAGTAAGGTTAGTCAGGGTTCGATTTTTTTTTATATTATATATAAATCATTTCAGATAATGGTTGAAGAAGTGAGTCTTTAGTCGACGGCGAAAGATTGGACGGGATTCGGCTGTCCTAACTGGGATGAGATGACTGTTGATTGGACGAGGAGTTGGGTGGCTTCTTTTGTCAGGAAGGGGCGTATCCTTCTGACGTTGCTCAGGAGGAATCTGCAGGTTCTGGTTGTCGCTGCGATGTGAGCAGAGAAGTTCCACTGGTCGTCGAGGACAACACCAAGGTTCTTGGCGGTCGGGGACGCGGTCACAGCTGCATTCTCGACTGTGATGGAGAGGTCGGTCAGGGGGGAGGATTTGGCCGGCAGGTGGATCAATTCTGTTTTGCTTAGGTTCAGTTTGAGGTGGTTGGTCGTCATCCAGGCGGAGATGTCGGACAGACAGGCCGAGATCCGCTCAGAGACGTGGATATCTGAGGGAGGGAAGGAGAGGAAGAGTTGAGTATCATCGGCATAACAATGATATGAGAAGCCATGAGACGTGATAATGTTACCCAGTGATTTAGTGTAGAGGGAGAAGAGAAGGAGTCCTAGGACCGAGCCCTGGGGGACACCCGTCCGGAGGGGGCGGGTGGCCGACAGAGTCCCTCTCCATGACACTTGGTAGGAGCGGTCGTTGAGGTATGATGTCAGCCATGTCAGCGCAGATCCAGCCACTCCCATTCCTGCGAGGGCCGCGAGGAGGATCTGATGGTTGACTGTGTCGAAGGCTGCAGATAGATTTAGGAGAATCAGGACAGAGGAGAGGCCTTTCGCTTTTGCTAAGTGAAGTGCCTCTGTGACCGCAATGAGGGCCGTTTCTGTGGAGTGGCCAGTCCGGAAGCCAGACTGATTGGGGTCTAGGAGGTCATTCTGTAAGAGATAAGCAGTAAGTTGGTTGGATACAGCACGTTCAAGTGTTTTAGAAAGAAAGGAGAGAAGAGAGACAGGACGATAGTTGGCTATGACGGTGGGGTTCAGGGTTGTTTTTTTTATGAGGGGCGTGACTCTGGCTTGTTTTAGGGAGGTGGGGACCACTCCCGAGTTGAGTGAGGAGTTGATGGTTGCAGTTAGGAATGGGAGGATGTCCGGTGCTATGGTCTGGAGGAGTGGGGAGGGTAGCTGGTCCAGCTGGCATGTAGTCGGACGGTTCGACGTTACCAGTGTCAGGGTCTCGGCTTCTGTAATGGGAGAGAAAGATGACAGAGTGAAGGATGAGGTTCTCGATTCAGCGTTTGGAATGGGTGGGGGTTGGGAGAAGGAGCTGCGGATGTTCTCCACTTTTTCCTCAAAGAAGATCGCAAAGTCTTCGGCAGAAAAAGATGAGGGAGGAGGGGGTGGGGGGGGGGGGGTGAGGAGGGAGGACATGGTAGCATGCAGTTTGCGAAGATTCTTGGCAGAGGCCTCGATCCTATGGTGAAAGAAAGAAGCTTTGGCATTAGTAATGGTTTTGGAGAATGTTAACAAGAGGTTGTGATATGTGTTGATGTCAGCAGTGAGGCGTGACTTTCTATACTTCCTCTCAGCCGCTCTCAGGACCTGTCTTTGTTCTCTCACTGCATCCGTCAGCCATGGACTGGGTGGGGAACGGCGGGCAGGTTTCTCAACGAGGGGACAGAGCTTGTCAAAGGAGGTTGCAAGGGCTGAGAGGAGGGTGGAGGTTGCCATCTCTGTGGGGAGAGCAGAGAAGGTGTCACTCAAAGGTAGAGCGGATATTATGTCAGAGGAGAGGGTGGAGGGGGATAGGGAGGCCAGGTTACGTCTGAGTGAGACGGTTTGAGTTGGGGTGAAGACCTTTCGGTTAAGCATGAGAGTTAGTGAGAAGGATATGAAGGAATGGTCAGATACATGTAGGGGAGTTACCGTGGTGTTAATGATGCTGGAGTTACGGGAAAATATGAGATCCAAGGAGTTGCCTGCTTTGTGGGTGGGAGGCATGGCAGTGGGAGTCAGGTCAAATTGTTGTAGGAGGGAGACCACTGGGACCGACTGAGATGAGTCAGGCAGGTTGAAGTCGCCCAATAGAAGGAGCGGGGTAACATCTTCCGGTAAGGAGCTTAGAAGCATGTCCAGCTCATCTATGAAGTGATCGAGGGGACCTGGAGGGCGATAGAGTGTAACAATGGTGGGATTGAAAGGATTAGAGACAGATATTGCATGATATTCGAGGGAGGAGAGTGACAGTTCTGGGAGTTGTGTTAGGTTTGTAGCCCATGAAGGAGATGTCATGAGGCCAGTGCCTCCACCCCGTCTGGAGGGTCGAGGTGTGTGAGTGAAGTTATAGTTTGTAGATAATGCTGCAGGTGTTGATGAGTTATTGGGAGTTATCCAGGTCTCAGTTAGAGCCAGGAGCTGCAGATTTAGACTATGGGCGTAGGCAGTAATGAAGTCAGCTTTCTTGACTGCTGATTGACAATTCCATAAGCCTCCCCGTACTGTGACAGGTGTATTAGTGGCTGTAGGAGGGTAGGAGAGATTTGCCGGGTTGCTAGCAAACTGGCGTGGATGGGTAGAGTCAGTTCTGGAGGAGCAGATTGTGGATATAGGTATGAGGCACATTGTGGTGTCAAGAGTGGCAGGGAGAAGGTTGTAGGGAGGGAGCGAGATAGTAGGGAAATAGCAGAGTGGGAGGGAAATATAGGATTATGGTGTACTTAGCACTGGGTGGATCGGCGGATCCCTCTGCGGATAACTCCAGGAAAACTCCTCTTCCAGGAAAACTCCTCTTCCAGGAAAACTCCTCTTTGTCCCTCGACGCTTCGCTGACTCTACGCCAGCAAGTCCTTAAATCACTATCACTAATTACAGATGAGTGACACCTGCAGCAAAAGGCCACACCTCCAGTTTCTGTCAGCTGGGTGAAACTAATTACAAACTATTTCCAAAACACAATTTAATCACACACTTCAAAATGATGTACACAGTATTATTCAGTTAAAAGATCCTACCCTCTCTGCTGCTGTCATCAGAACGATTCCAACAGAGAAAAAGCTGGTATTTAACAAAAAAAAAAACTGTCACAAGTGCCCACTTAACTACAAAAGCCACATGCACAAAGGCCACACCTCCAGTTTCTGTCAGCTGGGTGAAACTAATTACAAACTATTTCCACAACACAATTTAGTCACACACTTCAAAATGATGTACACAGTATTATTCAGTTAAAAGATCCTACCCTCTCTGCTGCTGTCATCAGAATGATTCCAACAGAGAAAAGCTGGTGTTTAACCAAAAAAAAATGTCACAAGTGCCCACTTAACTACAAAAGCCACATGCACAAAGGCCACACCTCCAGTTTCTGTCAGCTGGGTGAAACTAATTACAAAC
Source organism: Notolepis coatsorum (assembly GCF_963971535.1). Taxonomy (NCBI): domain Eukaryota; kingdom Metazoa; phylum Chordata; class Actinopteri; order Aulopiformes; family Paralepididae; genus Notolepis; species Notolepis coatsorum. The sequence goes on from NC_140175.1 coordinate 99,589,923, forward strand.
TATTTCCACAACACAATTTAGTCACACACTTCAAAATGATGTACACAGTATTATTCAGTTAAAAGATCCTACCCTCTCTGCTGCTGTCATCAGAATGATTCCAACAGAGAAAAAGCTGGTATTTAACAAAAAAACATGGCCAATCAGAGAAACGCTGAACGCAAGTTGGTTGCCTGAAGTGTTGACGCGGACCGAACCATGTCGCGGGAGATGTCGGGGGGGGGGGGGGGGGGGGGTTATTGTATTGTAATTTAGTTTCCTTCAGTTCAGTTTGGTAGTTGTGTTGTGTGTTGTGTGTTTATTGTTTATTAGATTAATTAGAAGTGTAAGATTGTGGTGTCACATTAAGGGAGTCTTTCACGCCAGAGTTGACGCGTCACAGGGGAGGAGATATAGGGGAGTAGTAGGTGTGTGTACGGGTTGATTCTGTGAATGAATAAAGTAGGAAGTCACTGAAGGACCTGTCACGCGCGTTATTGATTCGCCTCTTCCTTCAACTTCCCACATTGGTGACCTTGATCGTTGGATTATTATTATTATTGTTATTATTATTATTATTATGAGTGATAACGAAGAAAACGCTGTTCGGCCCGCTGCGGTGGCAGCTGCGGTGTCTGTCAAGTTGCCCGAGTTTGGCAGCACGACCCGGACCCATGGTTCCAACATGTCGAGGCTCAATTCCATCTGCGAGGTGTCACAGTGGACGACACGAAATACTATCATGTCGTCGCTGCATTGGATGCACAGACCACCCATCGCGTCATGGGATTTTTACGAGAGCCGCCGGCCATGGGGAAATACGCCGCTCTCAAACAACAGCTGTTACGGCTGTTTCAGCTGTCAGATACGGAGCGGGCGGAGCGCCTGTTGTCACTGAACGGTTTAGGTGACAGTAAACCAACCGAGCTCATGGAGAACATGTTGGCGTTGCTCGGCTCAGGTGACGCATCATTTTTGTTTATACAGTTATTTCTGCGTCAGCTCCCACCTCCAGTACGCACTGCCTTGGCCAGCTCGCCGCTCGTGAGAGCCAAGGATTATCGGGGGATGGCAGAAGAGGCTGACAGAATATTGCTGGCAACCCGCCACTACAGCGTTAACGTTACCGCTGCGCTGCCGGCGGGGGAGATGACGGGAGCTGCGGTATCGGATCGCCGGGGGGAGAATGAACTTTGTTTTTTTCATCAGCGTTATGGTGCCAAAGCCAGGCGATGTGAGCAGCCTTGCTCTTTTTCCGGCCAGGGAAATGCCAGAGCCGGCGCTCATTAGCAGCTGTGAGTGCTGGCGACACGACGAGGCTGCTGTTCATTGAGGACACGTTGTCTAGTAGGCGCTTGCTGGTGGATTCGGGAGCCCAGCGGAGTATCCTGCCAGCTTCAGCTGCGGACGGCTTGAGTGGCAGTCACGGCCCCCCGCTGGACGCCGCCAATGGAACTCCGATTCGCACCTTCTGCACCAGGTCAGTGACTGTTTGTTTCAATGGACATGCTTTTAATTGGGATTTTGTAATTGCTTCTGTGTCAATGCCTATACTGGGCACGGATTTTTTATGTGCTCATAGACTTTTGGTGGATGTGGCGAACCGTCGCTTAATTGACGCAGTGTCATTTGCCACTTACCCTGCACTCTGGGGGGGGGGGGGGGGGGGGGGGGGCGGCTCGCCCTTGCCAACATCCTCGCCACGGGGAACGTGTACCAGCGGCTTCTCGCTGATTTCCCCGCTCTGACTGTGCCCACGTTTTCTGCTATGGTCGCAAAACATGGGGTGGAGCATTATATCCCCACGGCCGGTCCGCCAGTTTTCGCGCGCGCACGCCGCCTTGACGCCGCTAAACTGGCCATCGCTAAAGGGGAGTTTGACACAATGGAGCAGCTCGGCATTGTGCGGCGCTCCGACAGCCCGTGGGCCTCGCCTTTGCATATGGTTCCGAAGGCTGATGGGAAGTGGCGCCCGTGTGGAGATTTCCGGCGCCTCAATAGTGCCACGGATCATGACCGCTACCCTGTCCCGCACATCCAGGACTTTTCTGTTCACCTGGCCGGGACCACCATTTTCTCCAAGGTGGATTTGGTGCGGGGCTACCACCAGGTGCCAGTCCATCCCAGAGACGTGCCCAAGACCGCCGTTATTACCCCGTTTGGACTTTTCGAGTTTTTAAGGATGCCTTTTGGACTCAAGGGGGCAGCGCAGACCTTCCAGCGGTTGATGGACTCTGTGCTGCGAGGGTTGTCATTTTTGTTTGTGTATTTAGACGACATCCTGGTGGCCAGCACATCTGCTGAAGAGCATTGTTTGCACCTCCGACAGCTGTTTCAGCGGCTGAATGAACATGGGCTGATTGTTAACCCAGCCAAGTGTCAGTTCGGCCGGCCAGACATAGACTTCCTGGGCCATCACATCTCTTCACAGGGAGCTGTGCCTCTGCCCACCAAGGTGGAGGCGATCACTGCCTTCCCACGTCCTCGCACCATCAAGCCCCTACAGGAGTTCCTCGGTATGGTACATTTTTATAACCGATTCATACCAGGAGCGGCTCTCTTGATGCACCCCCTGTACGAGGCACTAAGGGGCAAGAAGGACAATCAGGAGGTGGACTGGTCCCCTGAGAGGGTCCAGGCGTTCGATAGTGCTAAGGCTGCTCTCGCTAACGCTACTATGCTGGCACACCCGTACCCGGCCGCTCCAATAGCCCTCACGGCCGATGCCTCGGACTATGCTGTGGGGGCGGTGTGTGATCAGTGGGTGGCTGGCGCCTGGCAGCCTCTGGCCTTTTTCAGCAGGACACTGCGGGACAACGAGAGGAAATACAGCACGTTTGACAGGGAGCTGCTGGCCCTTTTCCTCGCCACGCGTCATTTTAGGTTCCTGTTGGAGGGCCGGGAGTTCACCGCTTTCGTGGACCACAAGCCTCTGACCTTTGCCATGGCTAAGACCACGGAACCATGGTCGGCACGGCAGCAGCGCCAACTGTCCGCCATTTCGGAATTTACCACGGACCTGCAGCATGTGGCGGGCAAGGACAACCTGGTGGCTGACTGCCTCTCCAGAGTGCGGGTCAACACTGTGCACCTGGGTGTGGACTACGCAGCCATGGCAGTTGACCAGTGCACGGACATGGACATCCAGGCATTCAGGACAGCCACGACAGGACTGAGACTGGAGGATGTGGTGTTCCAGGACAGTAAGGCCATGCTCCTCTGCGATGTCTCCACATGCCGACCTCGCCCGATGGTCCCCGCTGGCTGGCGCCGCCGCATTTACGATGCTATACATGCTTTGTCGCACCCGGGGGTGAAGGCATCAGTTAAGCTGGTGGGGGCTAGGTTCGTCTGGCCGGGCCTCAGGAAGGACGTCAAGGGGTGGGCTGCCTCTTGTGTAGCGTGCCAGCGCACCAAGGTGCATCGGCACAATAAGGCCCCGCTGGGGCCATTTCTCATCCCGGAGAGACGTTTTGATCATGTTAACGTGGACCTGGTGGGCCCGCTGCCCACCTCCCAGGGGTTCACTCACCTGCTGACCATGGTGGACAGGACCACCAGGTGGCCGGAGGCTGTGCCCCTGTCATCCACTACATCGGCGGACGTGGCTCGGGCGTTCATCTCCACCTGGGTGGCCCGTTTCGGTACCCCTGCGGATCTAACTTCGGACAGAGGGCCCCAGTTCACGTCAGAGTTGTGGAGCGCCGTGGCGGAGAGTTTGGGGGTGAAACTCCACCGCACGTGGCATACAACCCGCAGGCAAATGGTCTCTGTGAGCGTTTCCACCGCACTATGAAGGCTGCTCTCCGGGCGGCTCTTACGGACAGTAATTGGGTTGACCGTTTGCCGTGGGTCATGCTAGGCCTGCGCTCGGCCCCAAAGGAGGATCTGCAGTCATCTTCGGCTGAGCTCGTGTTGGGTCAGCGGCTGAGAGTCCCTGGGGAGTTCCTCCCAGGTGCCACAGCCCCCTGGTCAGCTGCGACTCATCGCTTGGCCATCCGAGACGCCGCCAGCACTTTCGCTCCCGTGCCCGCACATCACTGTTTTCCCCTGTCCTACATCCCCAAGGACTTGATGTCAGCCCCGTACGTGTTCATCCGCCGCGATGCCCACCGATCTCCACTCCAGGCTCCATACGATGGGCCCTTCCGGGTCCTGGAAGCGGGACCCAAGAGCTTTATGGTGGACAGAGGGGGGCTTCAGGATCGAATATCGGTGGACCGTTTGAAGCCTGCACACGTGGACCCGGACGGGCCGGTGGAGCTGGCTCAGCCCCAACGGCGCGGCCGTCCACCCAACCCCACTCCTGCCGCAAGTTTGCGGCCCATGTCTGCCTCTACCCCGGCAGCAGCCCCAGACTCTCCCCCAGTCCAGCCTCGCCGCCGTCGCGGACGGCCGCCGGCTCGTGCCCTTCCCCCTTCCCCCCTGACTGTTAAGCGCAGTCGTTATGGTCGGGTAGTCAGGCCTCCTACGAGGGGCTGAGTACTTTGGGTTTTTTTTTGGTATGGGTTGGGGTTGCAGGGTATGTCTACTCTGGGTGTTCGGGGGGGGCCTGTGTGGTGTCACATTAACCCTTAGAAGTCAACGGGGCTTATTGCTCCCGTGGGCGGAGAACAAAATAATTAGAATCTCTCACAAATGCTCAGGAAGTCCCGTTTTTCAAAAATCTGTAAAAATAGAACAAAGACAATTTCGAGTGCATATAGTGTAATCTATATGTATCCTTACTTGCTAAACATAATACGACTTGTAAATATGTTTAATTCTTGCTCAATTGTATAGTTCTAAATATCCCTGTATTCCCCCGAAACTACAACGCGTCACGTACATGCACGCGCGCACACACAAACAGCGCATAGGTGTTAATCACTGAGTGATCTAATATGCATATTCTTCAGCGCGAGAGGGGGGGGGGGGGGGTTGTGTTTCTCACTGTCTGTCGTTGATAATAATAGTCCTGCAGTTCGCAGTTCATTCAGCGCGCATCACGGTGATGACAGCTCTCTAGTCTAGAGTAGAGAGGTGGCCTGTTACTGTTCCATGATTTTCATTCTGCGCTTCAGCTCACCTCGCAGAGCAGCGGTCCTGCGCTCCGTTGTTGACGAGTTCGAATCCCATACAAAAAAAAATTTTAACGTGATTTTTTTTTTTACACATGTATTCTTTCGCTGTATATCTCTGTATCTCTTTCTTTCTTTCTTTCTCTCTCTCTCTCTCTCTCTCTCTCTCTCTCTCTCTCTCTCTCTCTCTCTCTCTCTCTCTCTCTCTCTCTCTCTCTCTCTCTCTCTCTCTCTCTCTCTCTCTCTCTCTCTCTCTCTCTCTCTCTCTCTCTCTCTCTCTCTCTCTGTTGTGGGTGTGGTTTTCAATTGCAAATATAGCACTTAGAGGGAAATAAAGCCAGCACACCTCAAGCAGGTACCCATGGGCAAGGGATATCATTTGTATGTCGATAACTTTTATACAAGTCCAAAGCTTTTCAGGGATCTGCATAGCCTGGGTGTCGGAGCATGTGGAACGTACATAGACAACAGAAAAGAATGCCCCCGCACAGAGGTGAATTCTCTCAAAAAGAAGGATGCTAGGGGCACCATCAGGTGGCTACGTGATGGCCCACTGGTCTTTGTGAAGTGGATGGACACACGTGAAGTCTCTGTTTGCTCCACAATCCACGAGTCATTCGCTGGAAAAACTGTGCTGAGGAGAATAAAAAACAAGCGCAGTGAGACCTGGTCCATTGAGAACATTGCATGCCCAACACCTGACCTGGAGTACAACAAGTACATGGGAGGCGTTGATTTGTCTGACCAACTCATCCAGTACTACTCTGCACACCACAAGACATGCGATGGTACAGGACTTTGCTCTATCATTATCTGGACATTGCCGCCACTAACTCCTACCTTCTTCACATGGAGCTGTGCAGAGCAGCAGGTGCAGCCGATGACCCACCTGGTCTTCCAGCAGGAGCTGGTAGCTGAGCTGTGTGGCATCACAGTTGTACAGGTGCCAGTGGACAATCTACCCACAGCACCAGTGGACCGCCTACCAAGGAACCATTCACCTGTTGCGATCACGCAACAGGCAGATAAATCCCAGAAGGCCACGGCTGGCCGCCTGTTTTGCGTACATTGTAAGATGAAGACCCCTGGAAGTGCGGTGAATGTGGTGTGGCCCTCTGTCTCATTCCAGACAGGAACTGCCTTTTCACATATCACTTAGTGTGATACAAAACAGGCAGATACAACCATGAGGAGTCACCTATTTTTTTTTTTATACATGTGCATAATTTTATTTTTTTGGAGATTTTGCCTAAATTCATTGTGGTCGCGCTCTCTGCCAAATATCATATGAGGCACCTTGTATTACTATTGTAATCCAAAAGTGATATATAGGGTTGTTCATTGTACAATACAATTGATACAGTTGATGTTTCTTGTTGATTATTATTCTCTATGTGTTTTTAATAAAATCGTGTGATATTCTATTCCAGTTGTCTTTGGTCTTGTTTTCTCTGGTTATGATCATGTTATTAGTGTGTGTGTGTAAAAAAACTAATTAATAATATAATTATTATAAATGTCGCTCTCTCTCTCTCTCTCTCTCTCTCTCTCTCTCTCTCTCTCTTGAAATCTACAGTTACACATTGCTGTATTTAGTGAGGTGAATGAGTACAAGACATGTTTCACAGACACACACACACACATACACCACACACATACACAGACAGACAGACACACACACACATTTACATTTACACATTTACACATTACATTTACATCTAGTCTAGTTTGCTTATTTTTTTTGATATGGTACAGTACTGTAGATACAGACACAGACACACACACACACAGAAACACACACACACACACACAGGCTAGGCCTCCTGCTGGGTCCATTCACTGGAATAACAAAGGAATGACTGGCCTTTGCTCAGTGTGAAATGGTGTGAAATGGTTCTAGTGACAATGATCACATTGAATTCTGGGAGTGTAGTTCTCTCATCAGATAGCTGAATGAACTTGATTCTACTTCAAGTCCTATATTGAAAGGTGTTAGGATTTTACCAGAATGTTTGATAGGACATTGATTGAAAACTATTGTCTCAAATTTGACAATTGATGGCTTATTTTGAAGGTATGAATCTGTAATTTTATATTATGTAACAAAAAAAAGGGGGAAATTCTCAGGAGGAGGAGCTATTTAGGTTAGACTTCTAAGGGTTAAGGAGTCTTTCACGCCAGAGTTGACGCGTCACAGGGAGGAGATATAGGGGAGTAGTAGGTGTGTGTACGGGGTTGATTCTGTGAATGAATAAAGTAGGAAGTCACTGAAGGACCTGTCACGCGCGTTATTGATTCGCCTCTTCCTTCAACTTCCCACAAGATATTATTTAGTAAAATATAAATTATCAATTAGCACACTTAGATTAATGTATCTGGCCAGGGCCTATATATAGTTTTGAGTTCTCAGTTGTCATTGTCTTCTGTTCCGTTCGGGTCTGTTTTTACTCCTGCCTTTTCTTATTTGGACCACTTATGTTATGTTTGTAAATTATGTATTTTGTATTGGTAAATAAGACCCTTATTGTTTTGGCTGTATTTTCCCTGAGCTTGGCTATGAGTTTGGAGGGGACTATGCTAGTCGAAATGACTGGACACACACAGGACAAGTTAAACATCAATCAATTAATTTATTCCAACAGGTAGTTTGAGCTGCATGTGAGCCGCGGTCTTTCTCTCCTCTCCTTTGGAAACTAATGACGTTACGTTAGCTCGAAAAGCACAGAACCGGCCGACACAAGTTAAGCTGCTAGCAACAGACACTATAACACTTCCGGTCGGTTTTCAAATTAAAAACAGGAAAGCCATTTATTTTGTAAATTGTGGCATGCACTTATTATCTTGAGACGTTTTCGTTTTTACGGAAACCTTAAAACGAAATGAAAACGAAACAGATCAAAATCTTTTTAGTCTGGACAAGGCCTTAACCTCCTAACGGCTCCCGGTCGGCAGGTTGGCACCTCGCACGGTATCCTCCTTTGTTGGACGTGTGAATGTGGGTGGGTGAGTGCGAGGCATCCGTTGTAAAGCGCGTTGGATAAAAGCTGTTATATAAACGCAGTCCATTTACCATTTACCATCTAGGACCCTAAAAGCGATGACAGAGTAGCAGACTCTCCCGTCGCTCTCCCGGGAGCTGCTGACTGTGTGCAGACTCAATGAGCACAGCTTGGCAGCAGCAACCCGCTGTCACAGGCAGAGCGCCTGCCCAGGGGAGGATAGGATTGTGTCCACAGTCTGGTCCCTGGGAGAGGGAGAGGCGGTGCCACGGCACACTGAAGCACACTGAAGCACACTGAAACACACTGTACCACACTGAAACACACTGAAACACACTGAGACACACTGAAACACACTGAAGCACACTGAAACACACTGAAGCACACTGAAACACACTGAAACACACTGAAGCACACTGAAGCACACTGAAACACACTGTACCACACTGAAACACTGAAACACACTGAGACACACTGAAACACACTGAAGCACACTGAAACACACTGAAGCACACTGAGACACACTGAAGCACACTGAAACACACTGAAGCACACTGAAACACACTGAAACACACTGAAACACTGAAACACACTGAAGCACACTGAAACATTGAAACACTGAAACATTGAAACACTGAAACACTGAAACATTGAAACACTGAAACATTGAAACACTGAAACACTGAAACACACTGAAACATTGAAACACTGAAACACTGAAACATTGAAACACTGAAACACTGAAACACACTGAAACATTGAAACACTGAAACACTGAAACATTGAAACACTGAAACACACTGAAGCACACTGAAACATTGAAACACTGAAACATGAAACACACTGAAGCACACTGAAACATTGAAATACTGAAACATTGAACATTGAACATTGAAACACACAGAGAAACACGAAACACACTGAAACACACTGAGTAATAAAAAGCAATGTTTTCCCTTAGAAACAATCCGCAAGTACAAAGAATTCGAAACCCTCATTGACCCCCATGATGTGGTACGTTTTGGGAGCACAATCAAAATGCTGCAACATGCCGCAACGTGCCCCGAACCTGAGGGTCGATCACATCAAACACAATACGTCTCATTATATTCATGTGTTTTCTTCAAACTCAATGAATAAGATGTTCCACTCAGTTGTTTCTTCTTTAGACTTGTTTTTCGAATAGCATTTTCTCTTTGGAGAATTTCAATAAACTATGGAATAATACATAAATAATAAGGTTTTTAAGCATTCTACTTCCTTTTTCATGATTTGTATTTAATAGTGTTGTTGAGCTTTGACGCGGTCATTTAAGGTGAACCTCATCACGGGGCGACGGAAGCCTTGGAACTGAATTGAAATGGACGATGACCTTGAAAGAGAGAGAGAGAGGGAGAGAGAGAGAGAGAGAGAGAGAGAGAGAGAGAGGAGAGAGAGAGAGAGAGAGAGAGAGAGAGAGAGAGAGAGAGAGAGGGGGTGAGGGTAGGAGGTGAGATGACATTGGGAGTGAGAGAGAGGGGGGGAGGAGGGTGACTGTCAGATTGCTGTAACCCCCTGCAGACACAGTAGGCATAGTCCTAGGAGGATTATACCTGCCTGCTGATCAAACACACACACATGTGTGTGGGTACACACACAAACAAACACACACACACACACACACACACACACACACACACACACACACACACATACACAAAAAACAAACACACACACAAACACACATACACAGACACACACACATACATGCGCAATTGCGCAGGGGTGCACTTACACACAACACTTACACACACACAAACACACACACACAAACACACTTACACACACAAGTGGATTTGTATC